>NC_134654.1:22468835-22774436 GCF_030463565.1 Pelecanus crispus | reverse complement strand
TGTTTGTGGTTTGAACTATCACTAACAACTGCATCAGTAGTAGAGACCCTGAAGATAGGCTGGTCACAGATCAGAAGGATATCAGGAAACATGAAGAAGCTCCTTAATTAATTCCTAATCCTTTTTCAGCCTTAATCTTCTTTTTCGTAGTAAGATCTGGCATTACACATTTTCTGCACACATGCTTTCTAGATGATGTAGATTAAGCCTTAGGTCTCTGATTTGCTAGAAACAGCATGTCGGTAGGTTAGCTATTACTGCAGCCTCGTACTGGAATACTGCAGGATTATTCTGTCTGGGCTGATATATTCAGCTAAAATATTCATTAAAAGTATGTGAAGTTGGTCCAGTCATCTAGGATTTTAATCCATGCTTTGTTCTGTGCTTCACGAGGGTTTGTTCAATCTCTTTGCCAGAGCTGGTGCTGTTTTATTTGTGAGTTTATTCCAGAATTAGACTATGCATATAGCAGTGCTGGGGTAGGGGCAGGAGGACTTCTGAATATCTTGTGGCCAGGGTAGGGGGCACATTGCAGGAATAAGGACAAAAATAATGCAGATAGATATTTTGAGTACATATTGGTTATCCAATTATAATCAAAAGGTGGGGTTTCTTCCTTACTAGTTAATGGTATAGTGTCTTCTAATTTATGATGTGAATACAGAAAATAAATGGATAGGCCTCTTCTACTAACATAACAAATATAGATGCAGGAAAGACAGTCAGCAGTGCATGCTGAATGGCAAAGCCCTATACTCTTAACAAGACAAATACTAATCTTTTCTACTGAACTTTTTAATACTCTCCTCCACAGATATCCTGTAGCAGAACCTGAAGTCTCCTAATTAGGGACATTTGAAACATGTATGTTAGAGAATTCTGTCCCTATAAAATTTGTAGCAAAATAGTTTCAGGATCCTATAGAAGGATCATAATGGGCTTTTTTCAGTGCTTTCTAGAGAAGCTTCTAGATTTCCCTACAGTTAAATGGAATTTTCCATAAAGATAGGGAGGTTTTTTAACAAGCAGTCAAATTTACAACTATCTGGACAACTATCACCCAATCTTGCTTCTGCTGATTCCAACGGGAGAATATCAGGCTGTAAGTAGAGTAGAGATACAGAACGGTACGTTCATCCTTTCAAACTCAGAAACGAAAGTGGGTCAGTGCTGACAATGTGTTTTGAATTGTTCCTGTGTCATATGCTCTTACAGCACTACCAGATCCACATTCGGAGAAGAATTTATAATCTGTCCCACAGCCTTGACGAGGAGAAAAAGGTGTTCACTAGCTTGGATGAAGCACTGCACTATGGAAATGAAAGGCTGAACATTTACTGAGCATTTTCAGTTGAGTAGAACACACACATTCCTGTGCTACATGCTTCTGTCAGGATTTAGGTATCTTTCAGACAGCAAATTGCAGAAAGCATTCAGAAGTTCTGCAAACTTCACAAAGAATAGAGACACAACAGACGATGGTTTTATCCAGAAGAGCAGAAGACCCTAGGGACCTTCCCATATGTATTTAACTTGCTGCAGAGGTACGCAGGAACAGGTACTATAGGAAAAGCAGACTTACAATGATAACTGTGCTGACTACCCACATATCTCAGTAAACAAGAGACCAAACTAAAGATGAAGACCATCACTGAAAGATGAAGGGAAAAAAATCACTTTACACAATTACAGATGAAAACATTAGGATTAACATTTTCTAAATAGCCTAAGGGACATATTTAGGAGTTTCCTAGGATTATTAAAAGCAGCCTTCTCCATTGAAATGTTTTGACTTCTAGAATTCTGTTTACTCAGCACTTCTGAGAATGAGGTCATGTCTGCTAAGGTGCCTAGGTGTGGAAAAAGTTGACCAAGATCAGTATTTCTCAGACATTCAGCATGTGTGGACCACTTCTGGTTCACCAGTCTTCATGTGTCTGCGGGTCCCTACAAGGGACTCCACTGCCTTGAAGGGACTCAGCTGCTGCCAGCTAGCGAAGGTAGTTACCAGTGCCACGTCTAGGGGGTGTTAAGTTACTGACATTTGTCACTTTGTGCCTCGTCATTGCAGTGTGATGGCATCAGGGCCCAGAGTCTGAGGAACACTCTTTGGCCTAGAGTGTAGAATTTTTATTTTAGAAGCTATTGGTTTGACTTTGGTTTGTTTTTGTGTGAGAGGACGTACAAGGAATGAAAGGCAGGGATTTAGGAGTATTAATTTTTTTTTTTTTTAATACATAAATGAAAAAGACAACAAGCAGCAGTATTTAAACCAGAAATCTGAAATCCCTTAAGGGTGATTTGGCCATAACATTTTTATTCAGGTTTTTACTCAGTACCTATTACTATGTTGTCAATTGTCAGCTTGTATATATCACATTTTGTTCAGTAATCCCTTGGTGGTTCTGTTATGCTTTATCCTCTATAAATTTAGGTTGCAAGTCTTTTTTTTTTGTGCTAGGAAAGCATAAGCTGGTAGGAAAAAAGAAAAAAAAGAATGCTTTTGTAAAAGAGCTGGCATTACACCCTGAATACATATCCCTGACAAGACATGAAAATAGGCACCTATGTATTTGGATAATTATGTATACGCTTTTAGTCCCAGGCTGGATTTGTATATATACAAAAACACAGTTTTAATACACGAGCTACGCTCGCTCTTGAGGTGGAAATTAGAATATCAAAAACATTTTGCTATTTCAAACTGAAACATTTTAGGATGTTTGCCCGTACATGTATTTCATTATAGTCTAATATGTGCAAGGGTTTTGCATTGTTTCCATTTTATTTGCTTGCTTTAGTAACAGATATGCTATCATCTTATAAACCACCTGTCCATTTAACCAAAGAGTAACCTAAATAGTCGTTCAGGTGTGTAAGCCTTTTTCAGTAGGTAGACTGAGCAGATGGTATTTGAAGACACCATGATATTCCTTAGTATGTGCAGAGCTTTCATACGTTCAGACAAAAGTAAAATAAATTCCAACAGTGATGAAAAATATTTTTGCAATTACAGACAACTTCTTAAATGTTACATGTTGACCTAGCCACTGGGTTTCCCTCCCCTTTCCTCTCTGAGTAATGTGATTTGCCATAATGTTATCTTGAAGTATTGCGTGTACCATATCTGTCTAGCAAAATGATCTAGACCAGAGGTAAGAATGTGTCTGACTGTCAAATGGTGAAGGTGCTTAAGTTATTCTTCTATACGTGAAGAAATCAGTTATTGGAAACTCTTTGCAGTTAAGAAAAACAGCATCCTTCTTCCCTTACCATGGTGGGTCATCTCTAGCTTATGAAAAAAAGCACTGCCTTTCTCCACCCTTGCTATTTTGTGTTACCTCTCGAAACTCCTGCACGTTCACTGCTCATGCTAACCAAAGCTCCTGTTAAACAGGTTCAGCCCTTTGCTCAGTGACATGCCCATACTTTGGGATTGAAGTTGTCATTAAGGCTGTATGTATAATTCAGTTTGGTGACTGAAATCACCTCTGAAAAGAGGAAATTGACCACAGAAATTTTTAGGTAGCCATGCCTGTCTTTTATATGCAGTAGATTTGGCCCAGTGTCCTTATTACAAATGAATGTCAAGAGTAGAAGGATAATGGATTAGAGTTCTAGCAAAAACTTCCCTTATAAATTCAGCCATTTGCCAAGTCAGTTGATGCCCTACTTTCAAGACTGTCATAGCAAGCAATTCTGAACAGTCTCTGCTTATTAAAAATGGAGTACTAAAATCAATACAGCAATATCTTGTTGGAGAAAATTCAATTTATCAACAGGTTTGTCATTTTAAAGATGATTAAAGGACTTGTTTATTAGGCATCATCTAGACTTTGGAAATAGTTGGTATGAAAATAATAAGACATAAGCCACAATAGACTTACAAATCTTTCAATTACATCAGGGAGTGGATATTTTTCTGTAAGTGAAGACCTGGAAGCGTTTCCTATCTTTACTTTAGACTACATCAGTCACCAATTACATAATAAAAACTGGTACTGCTCACAGATTTCAGGAGCTCAGGGGCAGACCCATTATTCAGAATCTGTGCATTTTAAATTGTTAAAAATACCAAATGTGCTGAATTTTTCATTAACGTCTTGTAAGAAATACTTATTCTGATCAGCAAGAGTTAATTTTTGAAAGCTCCGGTTCAACTTCTGCCTAAGTCCTATCTAGTTAGTAAGAACATAAGCACATATTTGCCTCTACTGCAGGTGAGAACAACAAATCTGAGTGTGAGAATGAACTCTCAAACTTGTCTTCATCTAGGATAAAGAGAGCAAGGCTGTCTTTACATTGTAAATAAGATGTTCAGTACCTTTGAACTTCTCAGCTATAATTCATCACAAATAGGAATGTGAGCGCACAAGTGCATGTGCAAACACCCAGAGCTGGGAAAGATACCACCCTTAGAGGCATGTGGGAGCATTCAACCTCTGGTTGGCATGCTACAGAGAAGGAAAAAGGTATGAAAAATAGGACAAAAAGCAATTGCTAATAAATGGAATGCTGATCCATAACTGCATATGAACTGCTATTTTAAAAGATTCTTCCTGGGAAGATGATAAGAATGAACTTGTCAGCATTATTGTTTCAGCAGATTATACATTCTTGAAACTCTTTAGAACATATATGATAAAACACTCCTTAAAAAGGAACTTCTCTTTTATGTCTGGAAAGCTAAGATCCTGTCTAGTCTAAATTGTATCCCTGTTGGAAAAGCATTTAGTTGTATGCTGATTCCTAGCTGATTTTATCCCATAAGCCCTTTCTCTTTTCGTTATCGACTCTTCTGTAATGCTAGATAATCTGTATTTTGGTAAGCACAGTGACCAAGAAAAACAGAGGGAAACTAATGGTAAATTGGCACATTAGAAAAATTGTTTTTCTAATAGCCTTTTGCTGAATAGTTTCTCACCATTTCTTTATGATTCAAGCTAGCAGAAAAGTGTCTTTCACTGCATGGAATAAAACATGCTTGAGAATGATGTAAGAGGAAAAAAATGCTTCTTGGTATTCTGAGCTTTGTGTCAGTTTGATTACTTGTAAAAATACTAATTCACACAACTCCAGTATACATGGAGCTGTACAGAAGATCAGAAACCAAAGAAAGAAATAGCTCTTCCCCCATAGCCGTGCACGGCGGGTAACGTGGAATGGGAAAAAAGCAGAACAAAACAACAACAGAGTAAACACAAAATCTCTTGACCAAGTTTTGGCAGAATAGTGCTCCTAAGTGAAGTCTTAGGAAGCTTTCTGACTGCAGGAGTTTTGTACGTACATCCACTGGAATGGCGACGTACACACGTAGCACCAGGTCTGGAAGCGCCAGAGGAGGCGAGGCCAGCCTCTGCGCTGTCGTTCAGCCGGCAGCTCAAGGTCGTGCTGTAGCCCGGATTTCCCAGCCTTCCATCCCAGTAGCACGCTGACTCTCAGACACATTTGAATTAGACGCATATTAGAACACAGAGAAGATTCTTCCCGTTAAGATAGAATTGATAATTATTGGCTTTAGGGAGCTCTATTTAAAAAAAAAAAGTGGTTGTGTGGGGTTTTTTTAAAGGGCATTTTCAGGGAAAAAAAAAAAGAAGAGTTTTGGAATAGAGTGAAATGTCAGGAAAAGCAAAGATAAGTTCAGGACAGGATTTGATTGTTTGTTTTTCTTTCCTTTTTACCTCTACTGCACTGTTTTCTCAACATTAAAATGTACACAAGTGCTTTTGAGGCAGTTGAAATGAGGAAAGTAAAACAGTCCTCTGTTAAACAGGAACAATAATATTTGTAACCAGAAAGGCTAATTCATTCACCTTCTTTAAAGAACTAGAAAAAGCAGGCCAGGACAAAACAGCTCTCTGCTGCTGCTCAAAAAAAAAAAACAAAACCAAACCCAGTGAAATATGCTACTAGCAGAATAGCTCATGATTTTTGCATGCCACAAAGGATTTGCTGTGGCACATAATGAATTTTATTGAGGTCAAATTTCAAGTTGTCTAAATACTAGTTTACCTCCAGAGATACGGGGCTCAAGAAATTATTTTGCAGTAACTATGCATTTTTTTCCTTGGCAGTGATTTGGGAAGCAGCTTGACACTGTGAAATATACTGCTTTCAAAAACTTGTTACAGTTCTGCTAAAAAAGCTGATAAAACTTTTGTCCCTTTCATGGCTAAAAAGCTGAGCTTTATAGAGTCTTCTTTTCATTTCCACTGACTTACAATTTCAGTAAAGCAGTACCATGCTTCCCTGGCTACACCACGACACGGACACTGCAATTTCCCTTAAACAGGGTTCAGTACATTGCGTCATCTTGGCGCTTCATGGCTAGAGTGGTCAGAGGATTTCAAAAAGCAGCAGCGGTCACTTCATTATTTTAGAGGGTTTATGAAAACTTAATAGGCGTAGAAATTTAGCACTTCCTGGCAGCAAAAGAATTAGAGAAATAAAGAACTACAACAAATGGGGTTTTCTGGCTCTTGCAAAATGGTACCATTAACCTTAATAATGGTAGGTTTTGATTGCGGTGTAAAACAGATGAACTTCGAATGCTCATCCTTTAGCCTGCTCAGAATGCTGTGTGCTTCTCCGTCATTCAGACAGCAATCGAATGCTCTGGATGCACAACAGCAAGAAGGTTTTACCAATTTATTAATCTAGGCCTGCATGTGAGGACAGACATTTTTCTTCCTCTTTCTATTCACAGAAGTCAGTAAAAAAGAAGAGGTTTTGTTTCTGTATATGTGTATATGGAGATAGATACATATAGAGAGATGTGCATATATAAATATAAAGATACATAGATGCAGATAAATAAAGCAGTGAGTGTATTAATAATCTACCCAACACTACAGTGTTATTTGACCACTTAGCTTGAAAGATACTTCCCAGATTAATTTAGGACAGCCTTTTTGTTAATGCTATATACAAATAGTAAAGTCAAAGATACACCAACAGTTCAAAAAAGAATTTAAATCAATGAACTAGCTATATCTCATCTGTTCAGCAGAGAAATTTCTTTTTAAAGTTGCATTAGGAACGAAAGTACTGAAGAAGAGGTACAAGCAAAATAAAGATATTAGAAAGACTGAATACATTTATTAATATGCAATTAATCAAATGAGATATTAAGCATCTAATGTCTGAAGTCTGTCTTGCTATATGGAAGACATAAGGAAAGTGAAGCACACTAATTTCAATATACGTCCTATAAATTTCCATCTGATTGGGATTCCATTGGAAAACCTCTGGCATTTCAACCAAAGAGCTCTCCGAAAGAAGAGCTCTGAAACCCAGGCAGCTACCAAAGGTCAGTGCATCTCAATATCACTCACTAACAAAGGACTCAGAACCTCAGGATTTCAACACGTTCAGTTCTACATTTTAAACCCACATAAAAAATGGAAAGAGCAATTTTCATTTATCTGGATTTCTCACAAGTTTGTAGGTTTCTGTGCCATTTACAACCTTTTGAAAATTCATCTAAGTCTTCAGATTTTAAAATGGCAGCTCTTTTGACATCCCTTTTATCAGAGACAAAATTTATCCTTAACACAGCTTTTAATGGAGATTCTTCAAACTAAAATCTCTTTACAGATTGCTAGACTAAATTAGGGTAATGAGTTCTCCAAGCCCCAGTTATTCTCTCAATTACTTATTGACTTAGCTTAATTCTAAACTAAGGTTAACGAACTAAAAGGAGCACACAAATGTAATTTTTTCCTCTTTCATATATGCTTGTAACTGTGTCACAGCACAGTGTGAGACTTGTCATCAGTGGTAAAAAGGTGGCTATAGAAACCCAGGATCGTGAATTGCTGAGTCCAGTTCTGCAGTCATACAGTATTAAGTCTAGCTTAGAACGCCCCAAAATAGCCTTTTTAAACGCTAGAGTATGACACAGGCACATCACACTTCAAAACAAACTTGAGTTCCCTGCTAATAAACCAAAGTCACTCCAGAATCTACCACAGTAGAGACATCCGTGTCTGCTGTTGAAGCACTAATAGTATTTATTTATAAAAAACCTGACAGTGGTCTCAGCATGGAGACTGTGCCCCGTTCTACCTACGATCACAAAGAACCTGGAACTCGACATAACCCCTATGCCATTTTACCTGGCTGAAGATACCTGTGATTATTGTTGCCTTATCTGCTAGGTAACTGCATGCTGCACCATTCTTGATGCACGCAAAGAAGTCTCTTAAGGTCACACTGCAACATAACTTGTTTTCACTCACTCCTCTTCCATGGCTTCAGTTTGCCTGCAAACATTCAGGCTGTAGGTTTCAAGATACTACTACATGGTGAACATTGAGATCCAGTCCGCTTTCCTACAGCAAAACATTCTTCATTATTTCTTTTTTCACCCCAAACAGCATGTAATGGATCCCTCCATGCAGGAAGCTCTCAGCATCAAGATAATCCCCCACTTAAAATCCTTACTGGTCCCTCAGGACTTCAGCCAGCATTGGTGGGAGCAGATCCCTTGTCCAGTCACAAAAGCTATTTTTTCTGCTTGCTTATTTCAATAATTTGAATTTAAAAAATCCAGTGAAACCTGTGGGATAAAATTCACCTACTACCTATGGTTTAAATGTAGTTAGAATAGTTTAGATTAAGGAGAGCACAATTTCACTGTAAAGCTAGCATCAACATGCACAGTTATTACTAATGCTAGACACCATAAATTTGGTTGCATCTGCTTTAGGCTTCATAGTTCCTAACAAGCAAAAATCATTGCATTAATGGAGTAGTGGAAATACAATAAAGCACTTTATTATCCCTAAAAGACAGCATGTGGCATATAGACTCTATGGGGTATTACCAATGTCCTAGGAGCAGTTTCATTCATTCGCTCCCCGTGGCATATAATTATCTCAGACTAGCCATGACCCTGCAGGTCCTCTATTAAAATTATAATTTTGTTACAGAATGGTGTATACATTATTGAAGCACATTGTTTTGATCACTGAAAATTGACATATTGCGCTCATTAGCCAGTAAGCCTGAATATTTAATTTATGAGGTTTGCTCCGAGTTTTTTACAGATCAGTCACTTAAGGGAAGTAAACAGGCAAAACGGCAGAGCAGTGAATGGGAAAGATTCTTACTGAAAATGGTGCTTTAAAAAGCAAAAACAAAAGTGTGTCGTGCCATATGCTGATACATGTCATTACATTAGGCAGGTAAATGGGTTAATTGGACTCATTAACATCATTTCCTTTTTACAACTTTCCAACTAAGATGAAAAGATTATTTTAATCTTTACACTTCTCTCTTACATTTTACATTTTTCACACGGGCCTTTTTTAATCAAATATTGATGATGATGCCTGTTGTTCTTCAAAGCTCAGCAATTATATTGTAGCTCCCTCCCAGTAAGCATCACTGTATCAAAACTCTGGTATTTCCTTATCTTTAATTCCCCCCTCCACTTTTTTTTTTCTTTTTTAATAAACAGAACGTAAGATCTATTGGATTCTTGCCAGAAAAGGCACTCTGGATATTTTGCTTATCTGATGGCCTTCAAGCTACCTGCTGAGCCTGCATCCTCCACTCGGTTGTAGACTAGAAACCTGCCTGAGTGGTGCAGCAGACCCCCCAATTCTGTCCTCCAGCTGAAACCACCACTTCAGAAACTAAAGCCATGGATTACAGTCGTGTCACACAAAAAAGATTAGTTTTAATTTTCTTCCTGGCTGTGGAAGTCCCAGTGGTATATAGGTGAAAGCCGTATGGGATGAGTCAACAGTGCTCTCTGCTGGCAACAAGGAAATCTTGCAGGAAACATAGCTGGAAGTTGCCTTAAAATTACCTTCAAAAATAAAGCATGAAATGAAGCATGAATATGTATCTGTCTAAGGCCCCGAGACATTTATAGGCAAATCTATAGAAGAACATGACTTACAAGGTGGTCAAGCAGCATGCTGTTTACTGCAGACATGATTTTGAAAATTATGTTATACTAGCAGTGTTTCCACAATTTCTTAACATACTGTTGCATACAATGATCAAGCATAAAGATGAAGGCAGGGAAAAAGTGTTAGGAAAAATAACTATTCAAATGTACAAGTATTCATCAAATGCACTTAAATAAAACTGAATGCTCTGTAGAAAACAATTGTTTAAAAACAATTTAAAAATTCCTATGTGTCTGCATATATACACACATGGAGAATACTGCAGAACAAGGATAGAGCTCTCAGAAGTTTGGAAAATCTGTAGAACAATTGTATCCTATTTGATTGTATCAACCTCTTCTTCAAGAGCAAACTTTAAAAACCAAGAATACCCTTTTTAAACAACTGTTAAATAACTTAGAAGAATAACTCTGTAAAACCATTTTATTTTCCAGCTTGGGTCCCCTCTAACAACAGCTAGAAAATCAAGACAGCAGCATCTACTTCTAAAACTAACTGGATGCCATAAGCACAATATTAAGAAAATAAATGTTCTTGTATAGCCATGGCTTTGAAATAAGGCAACGTAACGCTGCTGCACAGAACTCAGTGTGCCTTAGTAGGTTATATTTGAAATTCTGGTTTGGTGCGATGCTTCATCACTATCCCTAAAGTCAGATTTCAAATCACAGACTTGCCCTGAAGTCTATGTAAGCTCTGTTTTCAAACCCTGAAGCAGTCTCTGCTTTGGACGAGAGAGATACAAGGTACTTATTACAGTACAATCAATTTAAATCAATGAGGACAGCACTTTATATCACAAAATATGGTCTGGTCAAGATACTATGAACAACAATCAAAAAACATTAAAAGAAAGGAACTTGCTTGAGCGACTCAGAAAAACATGATTCAGTTTATCACTGCAGTTAAAAACTCAAGTTCAGGTGATCTGAGCTACAGAGTGAAATTTTGCCTAGGATGATCCTGCCGAAGTGTCGGGAAGAAACCAAAACAACCTGGCATTAATGTTGACTTACCCCAGTGAGACAAAAGACAATTGCACATTTATTTTTGCTTTTTTTAAGGGCTTCAAGACCCCTAGATGGCAGATGCTAGGAACAGTTTAATGTTAGTGTTAATGTTTTAATGTTTCCATGGAGCACTTGTGCCTCCGTGAAGCTGCTAGGGAGAGGAGTTGGGCAGAAAAGCGATGGCGCATTACAGGTTCCTTAGGATCCATGCTGCACTCACCAGGCCACCCGCCGCTGTTGCTACGTGGATACTGAATGGCAGAAACCAAAGATAATGACAAAGTACGTGGCATGAAGTAGTTCAGGTGCTGCTAATAGCGGGGGAAAGCCCGCCACTCCTGAGCTTGCAGAGCTGCTTTCTTGTTCCGCTGGAGTGTAGGACTCCACGAGGAAAATATGGAAGCCAGGTGGCAGATGACAGAAACTTGATTATTGCAGGATATAAAACGAGGCCACTACAACACCTTCAAAACACTCTTCAATCCTTGGTGATTTGCTTCCCTACACAGTACTAGGCCTTCCTTGGACTGTATCTATTTTCATCCTAAAGAAAGGAACATCTAATATTGCAGATAAGATCCAAGGACACCGCAGCAGGCAGCCATACATAATTGATTTTCTTGCTTCCTCACATTCAGTGCTGCTCCACTGGCAGGTACTGATACAAGTTTAAAAACGTTCTTGGAACTAATCTTCAGACCACTCTTACCCGAATAAATCCAAAATGCACTGGTTTGCTATTTTGCAAAGGCCCCTAGGAAGCAGAGAGCCTGCGCTGCCCCTTGAAAGGTGACAGCGAACCACTAAGGTAGCACGGGACTGAAAGGCGAGGGATCCATCTCGGCTCCTTCTCCTTTCCTCTGGCATTCCCTGCTTACATTTCTAGCGTGGCTTTGCCCTGAAATAGGCTCCTTTTTCTGTCACTTCTGCTCAGGGTTTTGAAGGCTGTTTTAACACAGACTGTAATGTAAAGGTGTAGGCCACAAAGAAAGTTCTGAAAACTATTTAGTTCAGGACTAGTTGTGGAAGAAGAAATGAAGTGAATAAGATACACGGTTAACTAGGACACAACAAAAATGCTCCCACAAATGCAGGGTTAAAGAACATCATTAGAGAAATATGTTTCAGGATTGTTCGGGGTTTTTTTTTTTCTGTCATAAAGGTCTGTAGAGTTGCAAGATAAACATGCATCAAAGAGTTTGTGTTTATTAGGTATGCATTTTTATTGACTTTGCTTGTGTTCCACCTTTCAAAGAGCAGAATTGGGGCTTTTTTGTGATCAGAGGACCAGCAAGTTATACACAGATACCACATGAGTATTCAGATCTTACTTACAAGCGTAGTATAGAATATATTAGCAGCGTGTGCCTGTGTGGCTGTCTTGCATCAAGATAAAGAGAGAGAATAATGCTGCTGGGAAATTATGTGCACAAAGCTCTGTGAAGCAAGAATTAAAATGAATGAGATTAAATAGAAAATAACTACATCAGGAATATGTTCATAATTTAATTAAAATCTACCAAAAGTTGAACCATTCCACAATTAAGGTTGAAGCCCATCAACATGCTCTGTTCTATTTGGGGATTTTGCCACAGGTAAAATTACCTGTTTGGAATCGTTTCTTAATGTATGAGGAAAATGGGGTCAGCTAAGGATGTGGTATGATCATTAACTTTGACAATGTTGGACTTTGCATTTTTTTATATTGAAGATCTTGGATTTTGTCCTTCCTGGTGACAAGTCTCTGTGCCTGTGCAGGAGATTTTTATAGTCTCACTTCAAGTGTTCCGCCCTCCCTGCAGGTCAGAAATGAGGCATGTCAGACACTTCATTGCATTACTGGTATTCTTTCTCTGCAGTTACGTAGGGAAATTCTGTTTTAAAACAGTCAATACAATCTCCTTACAAGCACTGCATTTTTATGAGGGGGGGAAATGAGAAAGACAAATGATACTCCTGTTCATGAATTTGCCTCTTATCATTTCCCCTCTCTGCTCTACAGAGACTTATTTGATTCACATTAGGGGTTATTTGGGTCACTTTTACCTTGAGAGAGAAACTAATGGTAACCTAATTTGAGATTTGTACCAATTTAAGTAAGAAAATGGATTCTGAATATTTTGCATAGTTGCTAAATTTAACTGAGCGTTCAGTGAAGCATGAGTTTCCAAATGTGAATAAGAGGCTTTAAACCATTTCCCCCTATTTGTTTTTAAACTACATTTGTTACTTACGATTAGCAATTTTATGTCATTCATATGCAGTGTACTGAAACCGAATTCAGTAAACTGACCTTCTTCCACCTATTAAACTGAGCTTGGTATTTAATTATTATGCGTGCAAAGTCAAGCAGAAAAGCTAAGGAGCATTTATAAATAAGATAATTGTGTTTTATTTGCAATGAATAGGAATATTTGTGTTTATTACTTTTCATAAGAAATTTATTACTGCTTATTTTGAATTGGAATAAACACAAAATATAGAACATCTGTATCAAAGTTTAAAAAACACAACAACCAAAAGCTGTTTAATCTCATCCATTTAGCTCTATTGCACAGTCTGTTCAGTGTAACTTTTTACAGCATACCGTGCAAGAAAACAGGTCATTTAAACTCAGTAATTAGTATTACAGATAAAATGACACTGCAGCAATGTTAATTACTATAGTACTGATGTAGTATAGGAAATAATACATAATAGTCATGTCTTTAATTTTAAATTGAAGAGCAACAAAGCATGTTATTGCTACACTTCCTCTTCTTAAAGTAAATGAATGTTACTCAAGTGTGCCATTTGTATCCATGCAGAATGTTTTTAATAAATCACAATTCTTCTTTACTCAAACTGGCATATTTCACTTTCTAATGGCATAAATTAAGGAACCTCTTGCTATAGGAACTTTTCCTATGACAGTGGAAATTATGACAGAATTATATTCCACATGAAAAATTTCCACAATCATTTTCTTTTTCATTACAGCAGCTGTAAATCAGTTTGCAAATGAAGCACAACATTTGGTCTTTTTAAAGATAAAGATGAATCTTGAAGAGTATTACAGCTATTTGAAGTGTACTAGGAACTGGAGATATATAATCAAATTGTAATTAATTCTGTACTGCTATGACTAAAATACCTGGCAATTGTAAACATAAAATATTCATAACAAAACAAAGGGACTTGCAGAGGAGGACAATGAAAGTTTTTACCTGCAGCTCCAGTAGGAGTAGGGCTCCCTATTCATGAATAATTATATCTCTGCTTTTTGCAGCACCTTTACTTCTGGATAACTTTGTTATAAATATTAAAAGAAGGGAAAAATGAGTTAAATTTCAGATTTGTTCAAGTGTACTTAAATAATTTATGTCAGCTGAAATGTTCCCATTTTCAGTGCAGAAATTTTGTAATGAAGCCATTATTCAGACCTTGCATAAAAAATATTCTAAAAGCCTACTTATTTAGAAGTGTAATAATCCCATTCACTGTGTTAACCATGTGCCCCTGGCTAAAATATGTATTTATGGATTTAGCAAAGTATTTGAATATACAGTATAAGATTCAAAGCAGAAGTTGAAGTATGACCTCAGGTTGTGTATTTCATCTCACAACAATAAGATGTATGGCTACATTTAAATGAAGGTGTGTAAGAGCAAAATCTTGAAGTACATATAACTAATTTCTAGGATTTACAAATTATTTTTTAAAAATGCCTTTTTTTTAACCCCAATTTTGTTTAGGTTAGTGGGACGATGTATAATACAGGGAGACATGTATCTCTACGATTAGACAAAGAGCATTTGGTCAACATCTCTGGAGGACCGATGACATATAGTCACCGCTTAGAGGAAATCCGGTTACACTTTGGAAGCGAAGACAGCCAGGGATCAGAGCATCTACTCAATGGACAGGCTTTCTCTGGAGAGGTATGTCAACGTATTTGGAGTTACAAATGAACCAGTATGAATTACCCACTTCCCATTTCTGCCTGAAGGTATTTGCAAACTAATTTGTACTCATAAAAATTGTTTCCCTTTATTCATTCTGAAAATCAAGGAATTACTTTTTTTTTTTTTTTTTTTAACCCATGCACTGCAAATTGTGTGACTCATATCTAAAAAGGAAACTGTTGTATTTATTGTATGCATAGACACCCTGTATTCTCATATGCACTACTTACAAAGTAATCAAGTATCTTTTGATGGGTCTTTATATCCCTAGTAAACGCAAATACAAGATTAACCACAAAGTAATACTAAAAAGTGCTTCAAGTTCTTATGAAAGTGCTACTTTTGCTACTCACTGGTGTGTAACACTTTACATTGAGTATCATTCTGCCTTTGATTCATGTAAAAATAAGGTGATACTTAATTTTAGAGATGGTTCCACAGAAGCCTGTGCTAAGAAATAAAGTTAACTCCACAAGTCAACCCTGGCAGAATTGGTACTTCCTTTGTATTTTAAATGCATGTCTGTAACTGTCCCAGAAAAGACCATAATTTAATGATCCTGATAGCTATGCAGGAAAGCCCATTATCTTTGCTGGATAAATATTTTAGTCTTGTATAGGGAGTACTTTTTCAAGATGTGTAATAAAGTTTGCAGACTTTCTGGTAGACAAAGCAGAATCTTTCCATACTTTTCATGTAGGAGCATTTTTACGTAGAAGAAATGCACGGGTTTTGTAGTACCCCCTCCTTCATCAGCTTGTGCCATGTCTGTGAACCATCTAGCATACAACTCTACTCCACAAATCTTAACAAATAAAATAATGCTTCAGAATAACTGCGTATTACTGTAGATACTCAAGGTATCCTTTTGCCATTCTTTCAGAAGAGCAAAATGAATAGTTTTTCATAATAAAGCACTTATTTTCTGGGAGATGAATAATCAAATTACCATCTGTACTATCTATCACAGACTCTGGTGATGAGTCAGTTAATGCGTGGCATTTTCTCTGGCACTGTGCAACAGCAGTTATTTAAGAGTAGGAAATTAATTGCAGACTTGTCAAATCATGGTATTATAATTGATGGTAATCATTTGGTTTGTTTTATAAGCTACATAGATGTATAATATAGCCAGTGACAGCTTTTTCATGAAATTATTTGTGTCTTACACAACTGACTTCTGGTTGCCTTCGTTAAATTTTATGGTAAGTGAACATATAATGTATTTCTCCTTTAAGAGCTGAAAGTTAAGCATGCTGTGGTAAATAATGTCTTTGCTTTGCCACTCAGATTTACGGAAGAGTTATACTCAAAAAAATGAAGGTTTACTGAACAAGAAAACAAAAATCTGGTTGAAACATACCATTGCACTTGTTATGATGTGTCAGCGTAATTTCAGATATTTTGAGAAGAGTTTTTAAGTTATAAATTCATCAGTCATAGAC
The DNA here is from genome assembly GCF_030463565.1 of Pelecanus crispus. Classification (NCBI taxonomy): domain Eukaryota; kingdom Metazoa; phylum Chordata; class Aves; order Pelecaniformes; family Pelecanidae; genus Pelecanus; species Pelecanus crispus. The sequence goes on along the minus strand of NC_134654.1, from coordinate 22,758,114 downwards.
TATAACAAAAGGTAAAAATGTAGACCACTGTTTTGCCATACTTAGTGTTAATACTTAACTAGGTTCTTCTGGTTTTGAAAGTAGGGAGTTTTGAAGTACTATTAACGTTTGGTATTATTTGCTAACAGAGACCTCAAGTTTTTCTTAATAAAAGCAGAAAACCTAGCTAAGTGGAAACCGCTGTCAGCCAGTCAGATATGCACAGCTGGATCCACAGTATATGCAGGATTCATCTAGTTATCTGAATTCCTCCTGCAGTGAATAGAAAGAGATTAGCATCTTCAGAGGATGATCATTCCTGATGGCCAGAGACGCATCTTTTAGGACAGGACAAATCACCCTGTGGAGATGCATCTCCCTTGACGACAGAGCAGAGACAAACAACAGGCCAAGAAGCTTAGACTGGACACCTCCATTTCAGATGGCGAGATTAATTCTGTCCTTTGAGGATGTGTTTTTCAAAGTTCAGATAGCCATTTTGGGCAGCTAGACAGGAAAGTTCCGATAAGGTCAAGTATTAATTACTAATTTGAACCTGCATCTCCACGGTTAAGTCTTACTTATACAACACATACTGTTTTCAAAGTACAAGAACAGATTCAAATGAATCATGCTGAATAGCATGGGTGCAAATTTTCAGTGAAGGACAGCAGCTGACAGTGTTCTTAGAATATACATCCACCCATACACGTGCTGTCTATATAAATAAGTGATAAGCTCTCAGCACTGGAAGATGTAATGTCTACAGCTCCCAGCAACTACAGTAAGAAAACTGTAGACAAGCTATCTGACTTTATGATAGAGTACATGTCTTTATAATGTAACGTATGCTTTCAAGACTGTTGCTGCTAATTACTGTCACTTCTGCATTGTATAATGCTGTCAGAGGAGATGGGATAAAGAAAAATAATAGCATAAGTGCATTAGTTTAATTTAGCTAGTGCAGGTAAGAACAGCAATGAATATTTGCTGGCTTAGGCTTTAGCAGGTGTCGGTAACCTAGAGAAAAATCATTGCAGGATTACACTGTTTGACTCCTAATTGCACACTAACTCCCATGACACTGCCTTGTTACTCCTATTCTTATTTGTGTTGGACAAACCCACTAAGGGTTTTACTGAAACCTCTGTTTTGCTGTGGAAACAAGTCCCAGGGATGAAGTTACCCAAGAAGTGTGATCCATTCCAGTAGATCACAATCAGCTCATTCCTACTCTTCCTTCCCTCCACTCCCATCCGTATCTGTCCCCTCATTTTCACCGAGGTCTCCAATGCACATTAGTCAGGACGTTGCAGAGAGAAAGGGTAACCTGGGGAGAGGTCAGGGGAGAGAGCAGTACCTCTCCCTCACAGATTGGCTCAAACAGACTAAATTAAATCCAAGGGCAGACAAGGCAGAAGCTTTAAACAGCCCCAATATATCTTTAATCGGCTGCAATGTTCTTTACACATCTGGAAGTCCCATCTAACATCCATACTAAGCAAGAAGTTTGTTCTTAGGGATGTTTTTTGCCTACTGAATGTGTCATGCAAGTGGGCAGGCATTCAGAGCAAGCTAGAGAGCACTGGAGTGGCACCATGGCATGAAAAACAATCTAGAAATAGCAAATTGCTTCAAAATATACTGTGATCTGAATGATACCGAGAGGCTTGTAATTTCCAGGCTTTAACATTTAACTAGGTGTTAAAGGCTGTCAAGAGATATCTCTACAATAATCTGGTTAACTTTTAGCCCCTAATTATCACTTTAGTAGGCAGAATAACCAAACTAATGCTTAAATAGTTTGAGTATAAGGGCTTTAAAACTGTGTATCAGATTATCATCAATATGTTTGGCACTGCTAATGTGGAAAGAAAGGGAGGTTTTGGAATGCTTAAATAAATAAATCGAGCATTTACTTGTCCCTCTGATACATACTTGAGTGTGTTTCATTCCCTACTCTTTGCATAAGCATCCTACTGTATTATCATGATTAAAAGAAAATCTTGGCTCAAGCAAAGTCCCAAACTAAGACAGCAATCCTTTGTGTCTGCTGCCTAATGTCTCTATGCAAAACAGTTTTTAATGCTTCGGAGTCCATATCATTTAATGAGAAAGACCATCTTCATTTCAGACAGCAGCAGTACAAAATACAACAGAACTTACCAGAGTGCTGCTGTTCAGGCACTGTCTACCTTGTTAAAACAAAAAGGTAACAATCTCCAAAAGGTTCATGGTGAAAATGGGATCCTTTAACTTTACGATGTGGCAAAGTCATAAAAATCCATACCAATTTCTTTTCCTAAGCAGAAAAATGAAAAATGTGCTGCAGGAGACCTCCAGCCACTTTGGCTGTGCATTGTAGTAGCCATATCAATGTAAAGGCAGAAAGTCAAGGAGCTTAATTATTTGGTGTTATGCACTTTTCACAAACTCAATAGCTGGAGGCTTTCAAACAAGAGACCATAGTCCACAACACATGAAAAAAACAGATTTCTTCTTCTCTGTCTACCAAGTCACCCTTCAAAAACCCACTGACAGAGGTTATAAACACCCAATGATTTCATCCGCTACATAAGAAATAAAATGAAAGCCAGAATACTATCTAGATAAATGGATATGTATTGCAAGCTATACACACAGTTTGGAACTGAGATTTATGTTTGCTGCTGCTAAAAGCCACTAAGACAACTGAATAAAATACATGAAAATGGGAATCAAAGGGGGAGGCTGGAAATTCTGGAATGCCAGCCTTCTCCTACTACTGCAATTTCTTTAACTGCAGGCATATTCCATACGAGTGGGGAACTTCTAGTGATAGTAAAGGATTACGTATCAGAGAGATCAGTGTTGCAAATCCAACTTCTGATATTTTTAGAAGCAGGACTGTCAGATAGACAGCCTATGAGAAGCATCAGGCCAGCTGGAATAATATAATCCAGCCTGCTGCAGAATTAGTCTGAATTGTTAAATCGGGAACAGTGGCTCTGTCACTGAGACCTTCTGTACACCTTTGACTTGCCTGTGTGGTTCCAAATAGCCTCCCCAAAAATCCTAATGTTGGTATTGTTTATTAAAAAAAAAAAAACCACAAAAAAAAACCCCACCACCAACGAAAAACCCTCTACTCTAATAAAGGACTGTATCTGTACTATGACTTTAGTTACGTTGGCAAAACAGAAAAGTCATGGCCAGTTAGCATGCCAGAAGAAACAGCAAGTACAGGCCAACTATATTGTATTGCTTGTTACAAGCCATTTACATCTCCTTTTATTTGATAAGGGCCCCATCTTCTTCCCAAAAACTTCATCACATAGAAGGTGAGCGTTCAGTTGTGCCGCCCATGTGACATTTAACTCAGGACTCTGCCTCCTTTTCTAACCTATGTGTCTGCAGTTCTGCACAAAAGCCCGTTTTCTCCACACAGTTCCCTACACTTACCCAATATTTAGATTCCTCTCCCAGGTCTGTTTTTCTGTTTTGTTCTCTATAGGAAGCCTCACTGATGTGAGGATTTGCGCATCTAGCGTGGTCCTTCATCAAATTGTGCTAGCTCATAGTCCTTCCTCAGGAAAGGAGCATTAGATCAGCTAGCGATGTCCCTGAGCAGAGAGGACAGGAATGTCCTGCTTCTTCATATCCGTGTTCCTGCAGGTGGTTACAATGCCAAAGCAGAGCTAGCTGTGAGCCAGCCCCTACTACCCCTCGTAATCCTGGCACTCCTGCCCGCAGCTTGAAGTTTGAAATTCAGATCTGTCAGTTGCTGCAGGCCATCTGTATTGCATTTTGGAGACTTTATTGGAAAAGATGCAGGTCATTTTTAAGTATTTCAGCCAGAAGATAAGTTTCCTGTACTCCGGTGCTTATTAATGTTGAAAAATAAGCCTCTGAGGAAAGTACCAGATGAGGGAACACATGTCTAATGGAAGGGTGGTTTAGTAAAATCTCTATAACCTTCAGATTAATGTTCAGCTTCAGAGGAGAAAGGCAATAGGATAATGAATTAAATTGCTAAAGGAACAGAATATAAATCAGGAAGAGGTGGTAGTATTGTCATCACTACAGTACAAGGAGGCTATTCACATGAGTAATTAAAAATCAGTGGGAGATAAACATGTGCATTAGCTGCAAGAATGCACCTCTGTCCACCCTAAAGATTACAGGTGGTTTCACCCAAAATTTTATAAAATACTCATATCCATAAAAAGCAGAGTTGAAGTCCAAAAGACGCTTATTCATCAACAGATGCTTATTGTGTTTTTCTAAACCAAAAATCAATTTTATATTTTAAGTTAAATGGGTTTTTTATTGCTGGTTAATATAAAAGAAAATAGGATTGAACAATATATTAGCACAAATTGAGGGATATTCATACCTGACTGTGGTCTGCTAATTTAAGAGCTCTGAATTATCCAGTGGAAATTCTTTTCCACCTTCTATTGACTTTAGAAGGAAATCAGGCTTTTTAACAGAGATGTTTTTTAGTAGCAGGCTGCCTGGTCTGCCTCCTCTCTAAAACTACCTGCAGATGAAATGGCTGCCTCTCCCACTGGACAGCAGAGCCCTTCGGTTTTAAAGGCATGGCCCATAGGAAAAAAGAATAAAAAATACGGTCCAAGGAAGAACGCTGTCTAGATTATGTTGGCAGTAAAGCTTGCAGGGAGGCGTACTGGAAACCTATGTTATTTTTTAAAGTGAAACTTATCAAAAACATTTTTAAATGTTCCCAAAATACTTCCCAAAGAAAAATGAGATTATAAATCAAGATGCTAAGCAAAGTTTTGTTGACTAAAGAGTCATTAAGGTGCTAAGGCTAATGCACTTACTGCACCTGAAACCAGCAATAAATGGTAGGTGACCGTAGAACAATATAAGTGGAATAGGAAGATAAAAGTTAATGCTTCGATTTACTGTGTATTTTTCTGTCAGATATGGATCATATTTTTCCAGAATCACTGCATGAAGTAATACACAATAATTATCTGTAGTCTGTTTGTAAAAATAGGTAATTTAGATTACATAGCCTGTGAAACTGTCGGACTGTGGCCTCACTTCCAGGACTGTAGCTGAGAGCGAGCAGAAGCTAGAGGGGAGATCAAAATGCTCCGAGACTCCCGGGCAAAGCAGAAAACTGATGCTCCCTGTAAAACTGCAACATTTAAACAAGCCTTCTCCACATCTACAAACACATCAGATGTCGCTGCCGTCTGCTCTGGTAGGAAGAGGGGCCACGGCGCCTCCGAGCTCTGCGGAGCCCAGGTAGCTGGCAAAGCAGCCACGCTCCCGCAGCGCTGCCAGTCAGCTCAGCACCAGCCTTCTGCCTGAGCCCGAATGGCTTCCATGGAAGCCAGGGGCAGAAAAGCCTGGGACACGTAGCAACTGAACAAGGAAACCTATCCCCCGGTGCCTACATCAGAATATATAAAGGGACAAGCTACAAGATATAAAATATCTGCAGATTTCATGAGATACTGCAAAGAATTTCCCAAAATCTTAATACTGAAAATCTGAATGCTAGGTTGTATTTCCCAGATTACTCATATTATTTTGTTCTGACCTTTGTGTACTTCTATTCCTTAAACAATTCAAATCATCTGAGTTACACACGTTTAACTGTTACTTTGTTGATGGATAAGAAACAGGTCTGCAGATAAAAATGCAAACTAATTCCTGTACCCAATTCCATTTACTTGATTTCATGTTCCATTAGATTGGGTGGGGAAAGACTTTCAGCCTTATATACGCTTACATGAACTAGGGACAGAATTGTGGGAAGAGGAGATGACGGAGAATGATTCCTTGAAACCAAAAGTTGAAAATGGGTGGAAAGCCAGGCAGTAACTGAGCCATCTAAACATCCATGGCTACGTGGCACTAATAACAATTTTTAAGTACCAGTCAGAATAATGTGTTGACATCCAGATATTTTCTAAGCAGCAAACGGGCAATATTTAAAATGCAGTTGGTGTTTCTTATTGAGGAAGCTTCTCCTTTTGAACTACTCTGTTGGAAACCACAAGAAAGATGATTTTCCAGGAATATGGAACAGAAATTTTTGTGGTATATTTTACATCAAAATGCAGTAAACTTCCTACACTGGCTATGTGCTAAAAATGCATCTTAATCCTTAGTGACCTTCAAAAGCAGTTTCATTTTTAACGCTTTTGAAGTGGAATAGTTGACTTTTAACTTGTGTTCCTTCCTGTAGTTTTTTGGCTAGCCTGTCATCTTCAGGTCATGGGTAATATACGCTTGTTAAATAACAAATCCCAAAACTCAATAGCCAGGAGAAGTTACAGCATTAAGTGAAGGTGTAGCATTTATTGTAGTATTTATTGATCATAAATATATAAGCAGAAAAAATACACAGCAAGTAAAACTTTTTTTTGTATGAATGGCTGCATTGCTAGGCAGTGCCAGTATACTCTTGCAGTCACGGTCTTACATTGAGTGCTGTTGTAGCTATACTGCCATTTTTAAAGGAAAATTAGATTCTAGAAATAGCCTGTTTTATCCTTCCCTTAGGAAAAAACCTTAATTACACAAGTCAAGTTATATAATGTCCAAACTTTATATCAGCAATAAAGAATTTTACTTCACGTATAATCAGCTTCTCATATCATAAATACCATTCATGTTATTTTTTCACCTTTCTAAAACCTGATTAGCAGTAGAAATACAAATGAGGTTTTTGACTTTTTTTTTTTGCAAGGGGAAGAATTTACAGTTCATACAATAGGTCTAAGTGTGCATTTTATGATAGCACAGATAAAACTGGAAAAGTTTAGTGGTTTTATTTGAAGCAAATTGTAATAAGATGTTTCTCTTGCTATATAAACTGCGGAAGTTTAGTTACTGCACCAACAGGTAATCAGGATTGGACCTAGATACAACTATGGCACTTCGTAGAATACAAACTAAGAAAAAGATGGGGGGGAGAATTATGTATTTACTTCTTCTAGCAGAAAGAATAACAATAACATATAATTGAAAGGAACAGTCATTTAATTTTATAATCCCAAACAATCATTAGATACCATCTGGAGTTTGACTGATGCTTTAGAACAAGTGTTTAACCACTTATAAAATTTGAGACTAAATTTCAGGTACCCAAGCAGGATTTTGATCTTTGTTTTAGGCTTGCACTTTTTCATTTTATCAGGTTACTGAGGTATTTGTGTAGTCATTGCAGGTGAAAAATTACAAGTTGCTGTCACATCAAATAAATTAAGGACCCTTTCAGAAGTATTTTAGTATGTTGTCATTTTGATTACTTAGTCCTGGTAAAATTGCCTGAAACAAATTGCATTAAGTTTTTCTGGAATAATTGAATACGTTAGCATTCCAGACAACAAATGATACAGACATCACCTGATTTCTGTAGATTATTAATTGATTTCTAGAAAGCATTGTTAAATATTAAGTATTTGAAAATTTTGTATATCATGTTTAAGGGAGTTACTATGAAAGCAATGAATGAAAGGCTGTTGAAGTTAGGGTACCAGCTGCTACGTGGCATTGAAGTTCTCTTCATTATTTCCACTGACGTGCAATAGAACTTCTACTCTCGACTCAGTTATAGCAAGCATCAGAAATGGTTCTGCAAATGATTGCTTATCTATCACCTACATCTGAAAGCATCCAAATTCCCTAGATTTCTCAATGTTTTACCGAAGCACGTTATTCTTCCTGGATTCTACACAGGAAATTTGAGGCACTTGATACAAAGCAGCTCCATTTCTGGGGCCCAGTATTTTTTGCTTCTGTATATTGCCTTCTGGAGATTTTGTGATACAAGCTCCATAGATACTATCTGCTAGATACTGAAATTTAAGAAACTGTACAGGCAGATTTTTAATTTTTTTTTTCCCCTTTTTCTCTTTTTTCATTATCTACACATATGTGGGTGTTCCTTGCCAGAAAACTTTCCTTCTTTGGAACCTACTTTTCTGAATCTTAAGGACTATCCATCCATTAGCAGAATTGCAAGCTCTATGACAATGTCAGCTTATATTAATGTAGCACGTGACACAGCAAAATATCTCCTGCCTGGAATAATAAATACTGAATTTCTTAGATACTGAGTGAAACAGATCTCTTTAGTAATAAATATATTTATGCACATGTTTACTTTTCGGTTACCAACTGTTCTCTTTTGGGGGGGGGGGAGAAGTGGAAGAGAGTGTCGATGTACTGAGAGGCACAGTCTGTCGCAGACTACAACTCTAAATCCCTTTGGTGCCTCAATTTTAAAATCCAGCATCATAAAGCAATAAGGTGGAGTTTTTCTGCTTAGAGTAGCAGCTGTAGGATTTGCTCTTTTAAACCACTGGGGCATTAAAACATGCAGCACTCTAAACCTCCAGTGTCACTTATGAAGTATTCATTTTGCCTCATTCCAAATTATTATCATTTGCTTGGGGTGACTTTACTTGCTACAGGATGGTTTTTCTTTAATTAAAGAGTAATTTACCTCTGCAGCCAAAAAAACTACAGCCATTTGGAAATGGGTTTTATTTTACTTGGTAATGATTTTTCCACTACACTTCTTGAAAATTTTAACTTTTTCCCCAAATATATTTATTGTAACATTCCAGAGAAAGGAAGAGTCGGACTAACTTCTTACACAAAAGCTCTCACAGCTATTACGGACAACCACGAAAGAGAATAAAAAGCAAGCATATGTGAATTTTTATCTTTGCAATTTACCAAAACAATAAAAAAACAGTGAGCAATTACTGTAAACATGACCCTGGACAAGACTGTCATAAAGGCAGTAGACTTTTGTCTGAGGTAAACTATGATTTGTTAGTTATATACTAACCATGGACATCAGACTGTAAAAAACCATAATACCCTTTTAGCCCAGTCTCTCTTAAGTGATACTGCCTGCACACTGGAGGATGAATGCTGGCAATCAGATCATAAACAGGAGAATCCAGAGTTAATAACAGGTGAGACACAAGACTTTCAAGATACTGATCCATCACCATCAAATGCAGTGAAGTTCCTCAGGCACTTGCACGTTTGGTGCTGAGCACTCACATAGCCACATTTGTCTTGATTGCAACAACTTGTTTAATGCCTAAGTGGAGTCAAAACCCACCAGTTCTGAGAGCAGGCATGGCCCTTATAGCCCAGAGAGCGGGGATTTACTCTGGGAGCTGTCGTCGTAATCTTTGTGTTACTCTGTACAAATGAAAGAGCTTCAGACAGCGACTGTGACCCTGATTTTGGACAGTCTAAACTTGTTGGTAAGGCCCTCTTGTGGGAGGCAGGAGTTCTTGGCTCATACCCATGTCCAAACTGGGCGAAGGAGGCAGCCAAGATGGCATGAAAGGTCTTCCACTCCCTACGCGGATGCTCTGGTCACGGTGACTTGGGACCTGAATGGTGGGGGGGACCGCATCCTCCTAGGACTGAATTATCCCCGCAGGAGCTCCAGCCCAGAAGTCTCCCTCCTCCCGGTAATTACTGTTTTCTAATACACAGTGGCAGCTGTGAACCCTTACCATTAGCTCTCTAACCTTCAGTTTATTTCTGTAGCTTCAGCTACTCCTCTGTTAGGTCTTTGTCCCTTACCAGATGTTTAATAGTTTCTTACGAGGCATGTTAGTGTCTTAGTAAAAAGCCAACTAAATCATGTCAATTCTAGCTGCCTTTTTAGTGCATTTTCACGGAACGTTGTGAGGTTGCAGAGTTACAGTTTTCATTTAGCATACTGACTTGACCTTCCACCATCACTGCAGACCTTTCCTTAATTAAGGGCACACAGGCATACACTGCCTCCCAGAAAGTCAAAATACATTAAGTTTGAGGAATTTTATTTTAACAATCTAGGCAATTGATACTTTCAATAAAGACTGAGAAGGAAATACTTCTAATTTTTGTTTTCTTTAGACAAAATTGTGATAGATAATGGATTAGGATATTTTACAAACAATAAAGGGAAGCAAACTTAAGTTTTCGTTATCATTTCATAAGCATGTCTTTCTAAAATTATTACAAATTAGATCAGTTTCTCAGGCATACCTGCCTTTAAAATAGCATGTGAGTGATAGTAGGCACAACAGCATCAGTGTTAACACTGTGGAGAATTAGAATTGACAAGGTTAAAGCACATTTCTTCAAAGTGCATTTTCTTTCCATTTATCTTTCAATATCTCACCTTTCTCTGTCTGCACTCTTATCTCAGTATAAACTAACTGGATATTATGGTACACACCTGCCAAGATTTGCTGGATTAAAACTCAGTAAAAATTAATTCATTCTATTCAGTTACTTTTCAGTAGTTTCGTTGGTTTTTTAATATAACTGCCATGAAAACATTTTCTAACTGACAAGTTGCCACAGGCACATTAGAAAAGCACCATATACAAGTTATTACTCTGAAAGTTCTATCAAAGGCAGAGGGAGTTCTGGATTTTAGCTAGAAAGGGCAAGTCCATTACTGTCCATCTCTTCCCATCATCTCAAATTTTATTTACTCTTTCTTATCAAAATATGAACATGCTACTGCCATCTAGTCCCTGGAAATTCTGCTAATAGCAGAATCACTTGGTAACACAGTCGTAATCTGCTTAACCTTCAGTATAGGACTGGTGAGAAACAGATGTCACATTCTCTCAAATGCATAATTCCTATGAATAAAAACACAGACACTTTTTATTTTTCAAGGCATATTCGATGTGAACAGTATACATTTGGCGTATTTTCTTATGTGAATTTTTGCTCTTTTCACCTTCAGCAATTTCTTTCCCATTTCCTCTGATAATCTAAGCACAAAGTGATCAAGGACTGAGCTACCAATCCTATACAGTTATCTCCAACTCAGCCCGATACTTTGAAGTCTACATCCAAAGCAAAGCATGTAGGTATGGTCCTGAGAGGCCCATAATTTTTCATGCTTATACCGGACTTAATCTTACAGTATCTATGATTACAGGAGCTCAGCCACCCAACTGTCATTACCTGCTGCTTTTTTGCTTCATACCGTATAAGTTTGAAATACCCTGGTGAGGTTGTGCAGACAGAAGTTTCTTCCTCCTGCTCCAATCCGCCAAACTATCAGTGCAGTACGTTTCACTGCACTAAAATTCATTACATAAAGCAGTAGAGGAGTATGGCTTTCAAATTGTGGTTCTGCTAAGATTCTCCAGAAGAAGCAAGAAACAAACCTTTATCCTTTTTTAATTTCTTCCTTCTTTTTTGAGAGACCAAAAAAAGCTTATGGTAATATGCATAAATGATGAATTAGCATACTCGTCTGAAATAAGGAATTCTGATTCAGAAGAGGATAAATGACTTCATAGTACTGAGTGTACTACTGTCAAGTGCTTTGAGAGAAGACAGGTTAGTGTTCATTACTTGCTCTCTTCACATAAAAACCAGGGAAGGATCAATAAAATACCATAAAAATATGCTACCAATAAAAGCAAAATTAAAAATGCATAAAGTATATGCAGAACAATCCATCATGGGTGAAACTTAAAGCCCTCTTTACCACACATTCCTTTAGCAGGACACGCCTATACTTCAAAGACAGAAACCAATAATCAAAGAGACAGTCGGAGCTCTGGTCCCAATTCTGCGTATTGTGAAATTACTTTGTGGCTTTGCGGTTTGTGGATTGTTTCTGAAGAGTATTGTGGCATTGATGTGTGGAGCCAGTTTTACCTGAAATACAAATTACTACACCAAGATCAATCCAGTTAAGCTAGATTTTAGCACATTTTGTTCCATTTTTACCTTCAGAGCAGTGGCAGCAGTGAGATATTTCCAGCGAGGTGGCTAATGGACAAGCTAGGGAGAATGGTGCTGCTGTGGTTTTAAACAATACAATCCATCCCTGACCATTCCTGCTTTAGACATGATTAGTGCCATAAAAGAGGTGTCAGACAGGAAAATTTCCATATACATCCAAGGCTGCAAATTACAGCCTAACCCTAGGAGTTGTAGTTTAAGGCAGAGCTCTCTGTAGGAGTCTTAAAGCTCCCGTGCTCTAGGTACCCAGATTGTCCCTTTGACAATCTGCCTGTACCCACAAACAAAAATTTATACACACTTACAGCCCTGTTGAGGGGAGGGACATCACAGGAAAACCAACAAATTACTGTAAGTTGAGCTAGAGCGATGAAGACATCGGGTTTCCAGGCTCTTGGCTAAATTGCAAGACAAACTGGCAGGAAATCAGGGAGATTTCCGATAGCCTCTGCTTGCATTTCAGCAAAATTTCTTTGAAATCAAGTTACCTCCATGAGGTACTTTGGTTTTGACACGTAAGCATTTTCCAGCAAAACCCCGTTTCAGCAAAAAAAAATCCCAGCTAGTTCTGCTTATGATTAGCGTAAGGCCTTATTCTGTGTGAAGCCCAAGGGTGTGTTCAGTTAAGAGGATTTTCACTGTTTGATTTGTAGCTTAGAGCTTCCCTATCTACTGTTCCTAAGTCACAAAAAAGCACAATAGAGGAACTGTTCTTCCTTCTAACTGGTAAGGCTATTCCCTGGGGCAGCTAATTAGAAAAAAAAAAAAAAAATCACCGTTATTCTTCCAGATTCTAATGAATGTCTGTCTGGTTCATTCTCATAGGATTTTCTTTTAGAAATCCAGGAAAATGATGAAAGGAAAAATGGCAGGGGGGTGGGGAGGAATCAGTATCTGAAGGTCCAAAAGCCCTTTTGCCATGGCCTATTTGAAAATACATACCTACTTTTTAGATACACTCAGTACTGGAGATGAATACTTCAAAGAAATTTGGAAATCTTTTGTTAGAATTCTGAGCTTTCAGGCAGCACGTTTGGGGTCCATCCCCACAAATCTTCATATACATTGACAGCCCCATTGAAATAGGTGAAACCATGGGCATGCCAACAAATGTAAAGTAAGGCAGGATGTCTGTTTACAATGCAGTTGTTACTGTCAGGAGCACAATACAGTGGGTCACAATACAAGGAAGGCAGGATGCAATCCCTAGGATTTAAAATATTTAAATCCACCTAAATTTAAAATGTTTTGGCTCCACTGTGATCTTATATATGAACTTCACATTCATTTTTTCTTATTTGATGTACATAAGATATTACCAAATAATAGAGTATCTGGTAATTTCTACAGTACTAGCAATTTCTAAGTGATTAGAGTGAAAACAGAATTTTTAAAAAGACACAGACTATTTTACTAGCACAGAAGAACACATCGGTTTTGTGATGCAATCCGTCTTTCAAATGATCTTGTAAACTCATCAATATTTTGGTTGTGATCATCAAACAATCTTTGGGCATCTTGAAGTAGATCGATTTTACCTGTGTACTGCTAGATGGTATTCCTTATTTTGTGCTCTGAAAGTGGCAGCTTATAACTCAAAGTGAAAGACCATTATTAAATCTAAAGACGTACATCGTTTAAAATAAAAAATTAAAAAAAGGGGATTTCTAGAAAACCAACAGAAGTACTGAGCTGTATCATCTTATATCAGCTGAAAATCTGTCCTTTAACGTTTGTGAAGAGGCAAATAAAAGTGCAACGAAGAGCTGGAAGAGACCATCTGTCTCCTTTTAGTTCGTTGTTTTGTTTAGAGCTGGGCCTGAACCAAAAACCTAATTCAGACATGTCCAGTGTTTGGAAGCGGTCACATCATGGTCCCCTTGGCTATTCAGAACTGCTGATAGCTGCTCACAACAGACCCTAATGATAGTCCTTGTAATGCTTTTTGTCAAATGCTTTACGGTCATTAACATGTTCCCCATTAACTATCAATTACGTTGCGGTGTAATTATTTTGCCGATTTTACAAATGGGTAGCCTGAGACAGAGCGGCTGAGTCAACTGCAGTCGTGACAACAGACCATGGCGCAGTGAAGACCAGAATGCGAGATTTCATGGTGTTTTCAAAGTCCCAGAAATTTTGGCCACCTGATTTCTCAAAATTCATTCACAGTGGTAGGTGGATATCTTAAATAGGCAGGTCTCATCATTGTTATTTCTACAGCGAAAGTTCATCACCCCAATACACGCTGCACTGTGCAGACTACAACATCCAACTATATTAAAGGACAATCATGAATTTCCCATCACATATGCACAATATTCTGGCACCCAGAAAATCTTTTATCATCTATACCTGAATCTGTCTCTCACCAGCTACTTTTTAAAGTTCCAAACTTATAATGTAAATACAGGAAAAGAGGCAGATAGAAACAATGCCAAATAGAGAAGACTGTAGTATAATAAATATGCCAAGCTAAGTAAATCTCAAAATACTTTCTTCTGAATTGCAGTAGGGCTGTAAGCATTGACAATATTAAAAGTCAATGAAGCAGTGAAAATAATTTACAAGATATATCCTCAAAGTTCATGGAATGCTGATATGGTAAATATCTTTAAAATTGTCTCAAAATATATAGTAATTTTTCTTTGGATGTATAGTCTCAGATTTATTGAACCATTTAATTATTTTGACAGTCTTCAAACTTTGGGATGTTGATTGATTCTAATCAGTAGATCTGTAACTGAATAACTTTTTATCAAACTGCTGTTAATGAAGCAAATTAAGCAATTTATCCTTAACATGCACACATTTCATTTGTATGCCTTACTCACGCCATTTATCTGAGTGGAAAGCGGAACCTTACCAATTTCTACAAAACAAACTGCACTATGGTAACAACAGCAAAATGACAATGGGCTTCCCTTGTAATTCGTATTGGAAATCTAATTTACAGCAGTGGCATTATGGGTACAAATAAAAAAGCCACGTATAGCTGTGTGAACACCTCCAGCTGCAGACAGTAAAACTATTGCCAATAACTTGCGAAAGAACAGCAAAAGGCTGAAGTCTGTGACCTGCTCTGATGCATCAGTTTTCAAGTTTTTGGGCCAACTCTTCTAGAGTGGTCAGCCCAGCAAGAGGTACAAACTATATATATATATATGAATGAGATAAAACCAGCAGCAACTGAATGCTGAGCTGTTTTGAATGAATGATCCACTATTAATAGTTGGCCATGTGAAAATATTTTCCTTTGTTGCTTAAGAAGCTGTCTTCAGCATCTTGATTCATGGAAGATTTTCTTCCACCTCCTATACTGAAGCAACATGAGCAGCTCCCACTTCAGGTGGATTGTACTGTGGAAATACTGAAGTCTTGTTTTGCTTTTATTGCTGCTAGTAGTTTTACCCTTCTCCCCATTTGTTAACAACAGTAGAGGAACCAGAAGGAAACGAGTGTCTGCGGAGCTGACAGAACCCCAGCTGCTGGTTGCGCCGTCTGTGATCTGTTTGGCTCAACTGCAGATGAGTTTGTCATGGCAGCAGCATCCTCACTCTTACTTTTGCTTGCTCTGAAGCTGTGTCTGTACTGAGATTAGAGCTTGTTTTGTAATATAGATGGACTTGTATGGTCAAAGGTACTTTGTTAAAACAGAGCTCCTGGAAATACAAGCAGACACTGCAGAAGTCATTGGCAATTGAGCAATTCAATAGCATCACTCACATAACATTGTCTCATGTACTCTGCAACAGTGACCTGTAATTGAACCTCAGCCAAAGGGACCAGTGTTTTATCTGGGTCTTTTTAAGTACTAGGAATTACATTGTCAAAGTACATCTATTTTTACCCATTATGAAATTGTTTATTCACCAGACTTTCAGTTGGCCGAGAGCAGTGTAAGTATAATGAGTGAATAAAACTGTACAGAGCTGTGAGCAAGCTACTGCTGATCTTCGAGGCCTGCATAATAACTTGTCCCTGTTCCACCTATGAAACTCCCCTTGATATCAGGAGGATTTGTGATGGTTGCCAGATGCCAGGCCCAACTCCTCTACTACTGGGTATTGAATACTTCACTTGTAAAGTGCAGCAGGAGCATGAAAGATGCTAAAACATAAGTTCTGTTCTATTGTTCCTTGCTAAAAACTTAGAAGTTCTAGCAAAGATAATAATGGCATCAAATCGTTAATGAGAAGTACAAATACAGTACTGTCATATCCCTACTCAGAGTGTGAACAGATTTAGCTTGTGCTGTGGTTTAGCCCCAGTCAGCAACTCAGCACCATGCAGCTGCTCGCTCACTCCCCCTACCCCGATGGGATGGGGGAGAGAATCGGAGGAGTAAGAGTGAGAAAAACTCCTGGGTTGAGATAAGAACAGTTTAATAATTGAAATAAAGTAAAAAAGTAATGATAAAAATAACAAAATAAATAATAATAATAATAATAATAATAATAATAATAATAATAATAATAATATACAAAGCAAGTGGACTGATGATCTTTTGGAAAGAGATCCTTTCCAACCTTAATGATTCCTAGTTTCTACTTTCATTAAGAAATAATCCAGCCACCAAGTCAGGAAACATGAAATTACTACTCTACCCTTAATTGGTTTAGTGGTGGACTTGGTAGTGTGAGGTTAATGTTTGGACTTGATGATCTTAAAGGTCTTTTCCAACCTAAATGATTCTATGATTCTATGATGCACACTGCAATTGCTCACCACCCGCTGACCAATACCCAGACAGTTCCCGAGCAGTGATCGCTGCTCCCCAGCCAACTCCCCCCAGTTTCTATACTGAGCATGACGCTGTATGGTATGGAATAGCCCTTTGGTCAGTTTGGATCAACTATTCTGGCTGTGCCCCTCCCAGCTTCTTGTGCACCTGGCAGAGCATGGGAAGCTGAAAAGTCCTTGACTCAGCGTAAACACTACTTAGCAACAACTAAAACATCAGTGTGTTATCAACATTATTCTTGTACTAAATCCAAAACACAGCACTGTGCCTGCTACTAGGAAGAAAATTAACTCTGAACAGCTGAAACCAGGACACCTGTCTGTTCTCCCAGCTATGTTCTATGTCAAAGGCAGTTCCTGTGTCATTTTTTTATACGAACAGCATATGTACTTTGTAGTGCTTCAGATAACACAGAATAAACTTTGCTAAAAAATTACAGAATGTAAAATTTTAGTGCTCTGAAGTTGGGAAATGGGAACAGAAAAGCTGGTTGTACATCCATTAGTTTGCTTGCCCATACAGTCTTTTTTTGCTTCCCTCTCCACTTTCTTATCTGATCTGCCACAGAGAGAGATCAGGGTGAATCAAACAAGTCAAAATGATTCAGAAGGTTTTTTCTTTTTTCAGCCACAACATCAATCCTAATGAATTGCAGCATCATTCTATACATTTATGTTGTGCATTAATATTGCCCTCCTTGTACGTATGATAAGAAGCTATAGAATAATATTTTTAAATCACAGTTAAGTTGATGTGACATTCAGGACCTTTTGCATTTATGAAATTTAGTGACTCTGATTATGCAACATCAAAGCTAAAAAACAGAACGCAAAGACACTGTTTGGCAGTACAAAGAAAAGGTGCAATACTGTAACCTGCCAGAGCATCTGAACTTATTTTTCTGTGCTTTCAGAAACACTTGCAAGAGCAACCTGTGACATCCTCAGAATGATATAGACAGCAGAGCAGCAGTGCTGCCCTTTCCCACCATGATGGCCCCTTGAAAAAGCAGCAGTCTGGTTTTAGACATATATTCACTAACCTCTGAACACCACTGCGAAAGGCAGCTAGGGTATATTTAAGAACCATTTTGCTTCTCTAGGAAATGCGCAGTGAGGAATGGCACAGCTGGATAGCAGTGCTAACATTAGAGGAATGACAGATTTTAAGTGACTGGAAGAAACAGGACAGAAAAGGGAAGGGGAGAGGTTTGGTGTTCATAAAAGTAGGCGAATATGTGGGTTTGAATATGGGCAAGGAACACGTCACGGACTTAGGTGGCACAGGAGTCATTATAGGAAAGTCTGAAAAAGAGCATGGCTCAAAAGGAATCCAGTCCGTGCTGAGCACATGCATCCATTAGCATGGTTTTGATTTCCTCTTTTTGTCTGCTGGCAGTAACCAAAGTTGACAGGGGCTACTGGAGCAAAATTTAAGCCTATTAAATGAAGGTGGGCATCCTCAGTTCTGCGCAGAAATATAGACCGACTTGACAAAACAGCTGAGTTTAGTTAAAATTACAGGGGAAAAAGTAGACAAATTGAAATTTGGACTGGAGCACAAGAGCCAACAGCAACTTTATATAATGTGTTTGAGAGCTGTAATGCCCTGAAGTACCAATAAATGCATTTTTACATCTCATCCTGAGAGTCTTACAGATTTTTTTTCTGGAAATGTCCTAAAAATCTCAACCTTGATGTTCAAACTCACAATTATTTTGAGCAAACTTATTTCCCTGGCGAGTTGCCCTCTTTTCTTCTGCAGTGAATTTCTTCTACTTGACTCCCAGTTCTGCACAAAGTGATTTATTAGAGAGATTGCAATTTTTTTTTCCTTTTGGAAAGTGTCAGTTTCTGAACAAGATCAAATAATCTGCTGCGCTTCGGTATTGACTAATTTTAATTATTAAAACGTTTCTCCCAGGAAAAAACTCATCATGCTGTTCGCTGAGAAACCAGCAATTTTTAATAGAATTCAGGAACATCTTTTCTTGAGGAGATCAGGGAACACTGAAGACAGAAGTCTGACTTTATACTGGGCTCACAGGTCAATGACATTTTTTTAAAAAGTAGGAGGAACTAGCTTTTCCCTTTACCTTTTTTCTATCTATGTGTCTCCCTTTAAACTTGCACTGATGGGCTTTGCAAAGGCTAGAGTAACAGTAGCACATAATTTGTTATGCAGTAAGTCTTAATCATATATATTTAAATGAATTCTAAAGCTAAACACATACTTTGCATATATACTACACTTATTAAAATCAGAAATCAATCTTTTGTTAGATATCATTTTAGTGATATACAGTCCCCATTGCCATAATTTTGTCTGGGATCCTTTCCTTACAACAGCCTAGCAAATTGATATTGTTAAAGTGTCAATGAAAAAAAAAGATAGCTACATTTGTATTACAATTTCTCACATTTAAATTCTCAGGTTTTCGCATCATTGACAAATAATTAGATGTTCTAGCAAGGTAATAGGATAATTACACTGTTGCTCCATAACTCAAAATCTGAAGACGGCACTATCTGCATTTGAAGTATAATGCAAGTTTCCCTACAGACATTACAAACCAGCGTATCTTACCACAACAACAAATTGTTTACTGCAGTATAATGAAATCAAATACATGCTTAATGATGTAAACTTGACAAAGTAATATATAGAGTCTGCATTATCTTCAATTATGTGTCTACTTTGGTTGAAGAGTTCTCAACATTACAGTTGAAAAAGCTGGATTTTTAGCTGCATAATTTTCAGCTCCATTTCATCTGCGCACTAAGAGAAAGGTTCTCTTTCGCTGTGCAAGAGCCATACCACCGGATAACGTACATAACAAAGAAATAAAGGAAGAGGTGGCAGGCACAGCATTAGGACTAACTGAAGAAACTACAGCTGGTCAAATTTGTGAATGGTAATTTCAGCAGGGGAAATAAGACAAAACCTACAGGAGACATCGCTTGTGTCAAATGATCTTTTCTTGCGCATCTAACAAAAAGCAATACCATTCCAGTCACTTTGCGCCAACAGTTGTCAATATTTGCGTGATTTTATGAGATTGGCGTGAATTCAAAGCTAACCACGGTATTTGCCGCAGCCCAGCATTACAGTCAGACTGAGAGCGCACAGCTCCCTAACTACAGGGGGAAGGCAGGACCCACAATTCACTCTCTAAACCAACCATCCTCCTGAGGGTGTTTTGGCAGGGGGAGGTGGCTGCTGCCGGCGGTGGGAGAGGGGCATGCACCATCCACTGCTCTTTGCCTTCCCTCCTCGCCTGTGATCAGTAATGCCGCTAAAGGACGCAGCGCTGTGGCGAGGCGAGCTGGAAGCCGGCTGTCGCAGAGCTGCAGCTGTACCTTTCACAGTCCTTCACGTCGCTGCAGATCCCCGTTCAGTCGGTATTTCAGGGGTCTGTAGCTCTTCCAGTGGGAACTAGAAGCAGCAAGAAATAGCGTGCGGTATTTGCGTGGCAGTCACAGAAACACTCGGAAGGCCAGGCCCTTTGCCAGCGAGATTAAGGAGCTGCTTTCACAGCCTGACTGAGGCCAGGCTTTCTGCCAGCAGAAAATAGTTTACTACGTGGACAAAATGAATTTCAAAGACTTTTAATTGGATCATCACCCAAATTCACCTTTTCTAATTGCAGAAAGTCCAAGGGACTAAAGATTTCTTCAGGAGTTCAGCATTTTGGAGCATGGCACGTTCCCTGGTTTTCTTTCATTAAGGGAAAATATCTGTTTGGCGTTTCAGGTATTTCCATGCTAGTATTTTCAGCATTTCAGCTATGTAAATTAACCTGCAAATGAGTAGGTTGTGTTTTCTAAAGGGAAAAAAAGCTTTGACTTCTGTTGTCCAATGTAGAAAGCCTGCTGATAGAAATTGCAAGTGTGACTTTACCGCTGCCCCTTTCACCACCATCGTGTCCAAGAGACATATTTTGGGTACTAAAGGAACTCTGGACTCATCTATGTTTTAAAGACAGACATGTAAAACACCTGTGTTGCAGATCTGAACTGCTGTTGCTACACTCACCACCCTTTCCAGTGAAGAGCTGAATTACCAGTTAAAAGATTCCAGATTCATAACGAGCCAGACTGTATCACGAACACACAGAGGATCCCCAAAGCATTCTGTGCCCAGGAACCTCCATTCCACAAACCTCAAATCCCATTAGGCAGATCTGCTTTTAAGGTTAGAGATGACACACTATGGCTTTCCCCTCTGTTCATTCGTCCCTCGGTCTAATTCCTAACCGAAGTGCCATTCACTTTTTTACAGTGAGGATGTCTGCATAACTGATTTTCTTTACCCTTTTGTCTGTTTAATATTCCCATCTCCTGCTCAAACAGCCCACAGAGACATGGCAGGTACCATATTTCTGTTGGAGTTGCTATTGGTTTTCATTATTTTTCACTGACCTTCACTTATTAGCTTTAAAAATTTGTGAATAAGTGTAATTTGGGGCATATTCACAAAGGCTAACTCTCAGCTTTACTTCCTAATGTTTAGATGGGATTTTCAGATGGCTTCTTGTTTCGCAGCATTCGTGTTATACAGACAAGACAAACTGTGAAGCAGAGGTCACTGGTGTTCAGCGAGTCTGGGCGACAATTACCAATGAGTTAGGAAAAAGGTTACTACTGTGCTGAAATATATAACTAGAGAAGTTTCTGAAACAAATGGAAGGGTCGGGGTTCTTTTCTTGTCTGTGTGAAACCGAGACATTTATTTGTTGTAGGTGTAGTGAAGAAGCTTTGAGCGATGATATAAAACAGGAAATTGCAGAAAATACCTTTAACAAAGAAAACCACTGTTAGATCCTTGAACTTCAACCGCAGTATAATTAAGGCTACTGGCATGGCTTCTGTGATCATCTTCTTCCTCTGTTTGTTTGTAAATGGCACTAAGCTGCACTTACTCTCACTGAACTGCTCTTACCATGTGGCAATTTTCAGTGCCCTTTACAAGGTACCCAGAAGAATGTGTTCTTATGATAAACAAATGTTGCTGTGTGTAATTTCATGCCCTTTTAATTTATGCTGTACTGCATTTGTTAAGTAGTGTTTGCCAATATCCTACTTACTTTCACCAAATCTGCAGATAGAGCTAAAAGGCTTACTTTATAAAAGATAACTGGCTTAGTTACGATTTCTAAGTGCCAGTTGTCTTTCCTACTGAGTATAATGCCATTCAGTTAATGTAAAAATGAGAGAATTTTATAGTTGTCTGCCTTAAGCTGTACTATCTCATATTCTCAGATAATTCATGTCCACTTGTTTTGCCTGTGTTCATTATTTCTCAACTTTAAACTTACCTTTTAAACTACAAATGTGAAACTGTCTCCTATGCAATTCACATAAACAACAAAAGGCAGTTGTACTTTCCTTAGCTTTAGAAGAAGCTTCCAGGATATTCTTAAACAAAAAACAAAACAACCCCCCCTTATTTTCTGCCTGCAGGGTAGATCTGTGCCTTCTTTCCTCTCAGTCTCTGACTCTGCACCTTAAACAGGAAATCCTGGTGTGAAATTTCTTCAAATGATTTCTAAAAATTTGACTCTGTAATACATCATCTCATCTACCACAGCATTAATATCCTAAAGGACCTTTCATAACTTAGTAAAGCATTCATTCCAGAAATGCTTTTGGCTATTTTGAGTCAAGCTGGGCTTCCTCAAACTTTTCTGTGTTTGAGCCCTCAACTCACATTCAAAGATTTAACGCTATGATCACTAGCAATTACAGCCATTTCAAATTATTTTCCTCTTTTATCAGGTTTTAAATGTTTCCCTGTTATCACTCTTGAAGGTACTGAAAATCCAAGTGTCCCACAGTCTCCTGCAAAAACTATTTGTATTCTGAGCTTCTTTTTGCACCTTTTATGGGTGATGTATCACAGATTGTCATGGATCAGTAACACAAATTGAACTTCATAACATGACATTCATTATCTAGATGCTTTCCCCAACACCGTTAATGTTACATGTGAGCATCTCACAATGTCGTTACTGGGGAAGTGCAGCTATTCCCATTTCAGAGATTGCAAGCTGGGCAGAAATGGTAGGAAGGTTTGCTTAAGGGCAGAGAAGCAGCTGAACATAATTTTCTTAAGTCATAGGTGAGCAACCCAATCACTAAAAGGGGAAGAAGACTCTTGAGAGAAAGGCACATATCAATAAATCATTCAGAAAGATCCCATGAAACCCTGTATGTGTTTTCACATTTAACTTTCAATGGATATACTACTAATATTTTGCAATTCCATTGGTTTAAAGCAGAAAGTCTCGTCTCACCAAGTGCATATGTCCATCCTACACATTTATGTGCCACTTTCCCTTCCCAAAGGGTAAGCAGACCATCTCCCTTTCTTCCCCTCCTCCCTGCAAGAGCAGCCAATTTCCACACATCCTGTGCCAAGTTCTTCTCCCATCCTACACCTGCCAGCAGGGAGTGGGGAAGGAGAGGTCAGCAAGCCGTGCACCGTGGCAGGAGCAGTAATGACAGACTGGATGCCTGCGCTAGGCTGAGATCAGGCAACAAAGGAGAGCATGCGGGTGGGCAGGCAGGAGCTGCTGCCCAAATGGCCTGGACAAGGACTTCCACAAAACTCAGGTGGACCACACCAATAGCTTCTTAAAATATATCCTCAGTGTTATTCTGCACTTTCCTTGTGTACACGCCTTATTATCATTTTAAGAATATAAAATCCCATGCTTCATATTTTGCCACAGAAAAATTATATTCTTAATTTAACAATATACTTCTGTACTCAAGAGAGCAGGTAAAACTGGTAACTGCCTTGTTTCTGCATCTGGTTTGTAATCCTAACACTAACCTTTTCTTTGCTTGTTAGTTAACAGAGGGTATATTAAGCTTGACCATTTTTTTCCTACTAGATGAGATAAAATGAGGACAAAAGGGATAAGGCCTAGATCAACAGCTAGATTTTCACTAGCCCAAATTCTAACAAGTTTTTTTGCTCATTCTTTTATTCAACAGTCTGTGATATATCTCTGTTTGCTCTTGCCCATCATGCCCACCCTTTGAACAGAAATGTAGCTACAGATGGTACTTTGGCAAGGTAGACTGAGAGCTGTAGTCGCATCACATGTTGTTAGAGAAGGCTTGACCAGTTAATGCATCTCTGTCGCACCATTTGGTGACCTTGCAGCGTGTGTCCTTTTTGACTCAATGTCTCAGGGTAACACAGTGAACAACAAAAATAGCATCAATCGCTACTTCACCACATTTTTGAATTGCAGGAACCATTTTCTGCTGCTTTCTGGACTGATTGCTAAAGAAATACAGAATTCTCCCAGAAATTCAGAGCACCATTATATAACTGAATCTCCCAAATGGAGCGTTTATACTGAATTCATCATCGTGGTGTCTGAGCATCTGTTGTATTTAAAATGAGAAAACAATTTAAATGTAATGTTTAGTCAGAAAATCCTGTATGAATCCAGAAATGATGATAGGCTCTGTCTAATAGCCTTTTTTCCTACATTACCCCTATTCTCTCTTAAGATCTAACTTTTGTGGATGATGGATTGGGTCAGTGCCAAATTACAGCTTGCAATGAAATTTTGCATCAGCCAAGACATAATCAACATTAAACATTTGAGTCTAAGACTTCATTTTGATCTTCACACAAAGTGAATTGCAAAGCAGTGTCATTTATTTATGTTTACCCAGCTCTTGGCTCATCTGCTAACAGTGAATGACAAGAGTGGTTGACTGGCAGGTCAGCCAAAAATACTCCATGTTTCGAGCAATCGGCAGTGGAAGGCTTCAGCAATGACTGCCCTGTCAAAAATTCTCCTGAAGTCACACAGCAGCCAGCAACACAGACACATCTGTGTGCCTCTGGGGCACAATTTCGATTCTTCCTTCATTGTGTTTCCTACTATCCGGAAGTGAATACAAATGATTGTGACACTTGCAACAGTTCTGGCAGCATTTGGATGGCAGGAATCCATCACTTTCGCATTCATTTCTTCAGCCTATCATTTCCTTAATGCTTTGGTGTTAGCACAAAGGTGAAGAGTCCTAATAGCAAATTCTGAGACATGCATAGACAGTCTGACCTCTTAAGCTAGTAATTTGTACTTTTTAGTGTACTAAAAAGTGGGGATGCTTAGAAGAAATATCAAGTTTTAAATATTGTCTCAAATAACCTTTTTTCCTACTTGCAAATGAAGTAAACTAAGACTTACAAAAGAAATAAAAACATATAAAAATATTAAAGAGAAATACTTTAAAAATCTTCTACGCTTCATTCAGGTCGTATTTTTCATATTTTCTAGCCACAATGGTTGCATATAAACAAGGAATAAGTATGTTTTGCTCTGTTAGTAGCCTCAGTGTAAGATACCAGGTCAGCAGCCAAAATGGCTGTCCTGCTTCACATCTGATTCTCACTGATCTCTTTTCAAAGTACTATTAAATACCCAGTGAGAGTATCTTGGAACAGATGCCTCAGAAAGCTTAAGACTCTCACTCACCTTTCATTTGTCTGTCTACATCTAGACATAACAACTTTTAACCTAAAGCAGGCAATGCTACTTTTTTTTTTTTTTTAATGCTGAAAATAACACACAGTGTTAACTACCTAACAGGGAACCCTGGATAAAGCTCACTGTTGAACACCGTTTCTTGAACAGAAGTATTGCAAGTTAGTTCTTGTTACCAGCTGGTCTAATGAAATGTTAGACACCATTTGCAGTTTAAGTGCTAATTCCTAGCATATCGTTATTTCTAGTAAAGTAGATTTTGAAGCTACGTATAGTTAACCCTTGTAGTAAAGTTTCCACTTTACTACATGATGCATTATTGCATTTCTCTGCACATGCTTTTATACTGAGCTGTCTGCTCAGAAGCAGGAGAAAAAATGAGTTCCTTCCTTACATTCTTAGTCTTATTCTTTTAAGTCATAAAGAATTATAAACTTTTTTGTTTATCTAGATTACAATTGCTGGCATATTGCTATAAATGTGGATGACAAGCCTTTCTATTAAATTAGTATTTTATAGGCATTTCTTTTAAATCATGAAATAACTGTCAAAAGCAGTAAAAAAAGAACCCTAAAAAACAAACCCCAAAACAAAACAAAAAAACCACAAACCACATTTGTCAGCAACAGCCTAAAGAACCTTGATTTTAAGAGAGAACATCAAAGAGAGTCAGAGATATAAAATTATTTCAAACAGATGGGGGTTTTTGCATTTCTCCTTTGTTACATTGAACTAAGTTAATCTTTTTAACTGATTTTAATCTTAAAAAGTTTTACCAAACTACTGTGGTTAGGTAAACTCCTGGAAGTATAGGTGGTCATGTAAAATTTATTTACCAACAGTGTAAGAGTACCTCACTGCTGTGGGCTTATACATAAAAAATAACAGACGGGTAGATCTATAGATTAATGAATAAGCACGTGGGTAATACCACCTTGGCAGATCCCAACATTTGATAGTAGAGTACCCTGTGCTTGAAAAAAAGATGGTTTTGTTTTTCAAAGACAATTACTGGGAATCATAATTTCTATCTTCTTAAACAGCATTCTTCTGAGCCCACTAACAGCCCAGTTCTCCAGCTGTTACTTTGAACAGGCTCACTGCAAGCAAAAAAGGGACTGAGAACGGGACCAGAGAGTTTAAGTTCTTACCCTGCTTGAACTGTAATGACTTGTGCCTTGAGCAGGCCAGAAGCATCCACCAAGATGCGGTAACTAAATACGTACAACCTTAGCGCATTCTCCTTGCATGTGGGTGAGCGTGTGTGTGGACAAACAAGGTTTGATCATTCTAAGAATTCGGGAAAACACAACATTAACATCCAGCTCCAAATCTGAACCAATTATGAAAAAACTGCAATTAACTTTTTTTCTTTCTTGAATAGTCCATGTGATATTTAGACCTATTATTAGGCAACACACCATGAAAATCCTTCATCGCTTGCCAAAGATAGGAAAATTTCCGCTGCATCACTGTCAGGTATTGGTCCAACAAAGTAGGACAAATCAGGACCTGAGAAGCCTGGTGTGTGTTCTCACAGATGGTGCTATACCTTTCCATGAAGCAGGAGGTACATTTAATTTAATTTAAGACAAATCTAAAAATATTTTTGTCAGCCACACAAATTACACATCCTAGAACCAGGGGACATTTAAAAAACCCCCTCATTTCTTTCACAAAGTGAGGACCTCAGATCTCATACCTGTTCAGA
Source organism: Pelecanus crispus (assembly GCF_030463565.1). Taxonomy (NCBI): domain Eukaryota; kingdom Metazoa; phylum Chordata; class Aves; order Pelecaniformes; family Pelecanidae; genus Pelecanus; species Pelecanus crispus. The sequence goes on along the minus strand of NC_134654.1, from coordinate 22,731,402 downwards.
TCCACAAAAGTAATACCATAAATAACTCTTAGGTGATATGACACGATTGCTCTTTCCAAAGGGTTTTACAAGACCTGTAAAAGCAACTATATTTTAACACTGGAATATCAACTGTTGTTATTAATAGGTTTTAACTCATTAAAATTATTTTCCTCCCTGGACACCTGCCATGCAGAAATTACATTTCTTTTGCTGTTTTTATTAAATTTGATTTTGAATAGAGAAAAATGTGACATTTTTTTCCTTAATGAGATCTTAGCCACTTTTTGAATCGAAATAAACATTTAACTTGTCTTCTTGAGCTGTTTCATTTACTTTTGTTCCCTGCTGTGCTGGAAACATGCTTTGTGCTTGCTCTCAATCAGGTATCTCAACAGTTTACCAGGTAGCACAGCATAATACAAGTATTATAGTTACAGATTAGCTGTTCCCTGCCACCATTCACTTCGTGATTTGGATCCCTTGTCATTTACAAATCAAAATGTTTATACGCTCAGTTATAACACTTCCAAGTGAGAGTAAAGGGTATTCCATTACTCCCAAGACAACTATGGAAACATTTGTGTGTAAAGTACTGTGATACTCTCAATTCAGTTTCATATTTCTCCATGTCTCACTGCAGCAGAACATCTCACAGTGATCTAACATTTATAAAAGGGTTATGCATGCACACCTAGATCAGAGCTCTGTAATTCAAAGAAGGTATTTGTCCAAGTTAAAAAATTGCTAAAAGATTGCTGAAAAGAGTCCCTGGAATTTTTGGCACCCACAACCATCAACACAGCAAACTGCCTCCTTTTGCTTAGTCAAAGAGCCTTGATCAAATGCCATGCAGAAAATATCCTGCTACTAGCTCTGCCCTAAAACGCACATTTCACCTGGGTGAATGATTAAGAAAAACAGCAAAACGCATTGCGGAGGAAAACCAGTACAAACAATATGAGTACTGTGAGTACAGGGCTGAACTTTATCAAAGTACAGGCAAAGGACAGGTTATTACCATGATAAACATACATGCACCTGTGTTGGCAAAGGGAATTAGCTGTTTTCCCAACAGTGGCCAGAATGTGAGCCCATCATATCAGCCCATCCATACTATTTTGCCCCAAAGACACAGCCTACCAGGCCAAGGAGAGTGTGCTCAGTAGATTACCCCTAAAAGTACAGTCGTCAGCTCCTGCTGACGTTCCCAACACCGCCAACCTCAGGTGTCTAAAAAGTGCTGTGTCTGCTCCTGGTCCAATGCACATTCTTGGGTGATGGAACAAGGGCACATTCTGGATTTTTGCCGGCTAAAAGAGAGTAATTAATCTTAATTCTTTTCTTCTCCTTGAAAAATAGAACCTCTACAGCTCAAGGAAAACAAAGAGCTATCAGTTGTTCTGTGGCAAATTAATCTTAAAGGGTGAATCTTCCAAAGAAAATCAATAGCTTATAACCAGATTCTGTATTGTGTTTGAGCTCTGAAACTCAAACTCGAATCAAAGGGTACTTTCAGCATTGCAAGTTTGCTCTTGTTGTGCTTTGTTTTTAATATAGTGCCATCATTTGAAAAAGTGAGATTTTCACATATGAGAAATTTTAGTTATGTGTGGCTTCATCTTCATGGAAGACTCTAGTAATATTTAATACAGGCTGTAAGATTACAGGTATTTCAGACAACTTTAAAGAAATTATTCTCAAAAGAAGGAAGTTAATAGGGGATTATATTTTTTTATCCTGCATGTAATATTCTATATCTAAGACATCTTTATTCATTTGTACCTTTCTAAACTGGTCTGTTCCATATGAGAAACTTTGAAAATGATGTCTCCTTACATCAATTTTTTTTTTTTTTTTAAAAAAAGAAAAACGTAATGAATTTAACCAGGGTGCCATGGAAACAGCTTTAAAATTAATTTGGGTGCAGGGAGGAAGGATACAGCTCTAACACAGAGAAAGTGACAGGCTCAGAGGAAAAAAAGTCAGTCTTCATTCAGTACTGGGATCTTTGAGAAACAATAATGGATAGCAAGGCAAGGGGGTCTTTTCAAATGATAGTGAAGCAAGATTTCTCAAGTAGACTTTCCAAAACGGTTCATTACCAAATTGAGATGTGATAAGGAGAGGCAGAATGGGGCAGAGGCATACAAACCTGCAGGAATGGGAAACTTGAAATGAAAATGGCTTGAAAGCACTAGTAAAGAATGCCAAAGTTCTCGGACAAATACTTCTATTTTAAAGACAGTGCAATACGGGGTGGTGAGATCATTTATAGATCAAAGGAAATCACTACTCTAATTTCTGATCAGTTCAAGTCTGTTAACTCATTCCCACAAATACCTGTTGACTGCCTGCAGTCTGGGTGCGAGTTTTGCACGGTGAATCGTGTCTCCGACATTGAGAGAGGTCTCCAACAGAGCTGGGACGCTGTTCTGTGCCGAGGCCCATATCACTCACTGCAATATAACGTGTTATGCAAGACCAGAACTGCACTGGACAGTAGGCTCCTTGCAGTGAGTCTGGGACAAATATCCTATATATGGTCATGTATACATCAGGAGTTTTATTTCCATAAGTCCTGTCAGTAAAAATGAGAGTTTGACATTGACTCAGGGCTTCCATTGGTGGAAGGAGAATTTGGTCCTTACTTTTATCCGTTCCTGCACTAGACATTTGGGTTTGTTAGATAAACTAAGTTAATCTAATTGTTATTCTGGGACTTTGTACAGAAGTCATTCTAGTCTAAAGCAGATTTCATCACTTATTTCCTTGAGAATTCACAAGTTATTTTGGCTGCCAGAGTGAATAGTTGTACATAAAAAGAAAAATATGTTACTAAGCCTAAAAATTTCAGTGAGTGCACAGTCCGTAGAACCATGATGTTATCAAAGTTCAGTAGTACCACAAAGTGATGACTAATGAGCCTATAACCTCTATGCACTGTAGAGTAAGTGCTCTCATTAATTCTTTACAAGACCTTTAGAAAACATACTGCATTCATCCTGCTTTGTAGCTGTCAGAATTTAGTAGATGACTTCATTGGCTACTTTGACATTTTTACTTTTTCGTTCCAGTTTGGTTTGTTTGCTTGCCTTAAAAAATGCCTACTGTGTGAATTGTAAAAAGGTCAACCAATGGTTCCCAATCCAGACAGGACAGAAGTAACTGAAATTAACACATTATAGCAGTAATTTTGACCCTTACCTTATTTTTTTGGTCTGTGAACTGTTAGCTGTAAATAGTAAAGCTATGTGCCAAAGATCTTAATCTTACTCATGCAAATATCCTCTTTCCTTTCAGAATTTCCACTACCCCTTTTTACATCAATGTCCAAGCACTAAAACAGCATCGCTAAGGGATTTGGGGGGGGTGGTGGGAGGACAATGCTTGGTGGATTTTTGTACTGAGAAAGCTCATAAGATCTGATTCTGAGTAAATTACTTTGAAGAAGAATACATTTTGCAGTTAGGGCAGAGTGTAGGAAATGAACTGTCTGAACACTCCCAGAGTTTGGATGCATTGTTCATTTCTCAGCTTATCATAGACTGGGATAATAATGGTGTAGGTTACGCATAAATTGGGATGCTGCTGTAATTCAGGTCACTACTAGTATACAAGTTGGTGGACATACGTATTTGGATGGCGAAGCAAGGCTTTGTCTTTGTAACTTGATTGTGCACTACAAATTGTATAGGGAGGTCATTCTTGCAGAGAAATCCTTGCAATTGTATTTCACTACTGAAGCATCAGGCATTTCATTCATCCGAAAGACAAAAGTCACCAATGCAGGTGCTAAACCCCATTTCAATGGTTTTTTGGGTGGGTTGGGTTTTTTTTCCCCCCGATTATAAACATGGAAAGCACACTATGTTGAAATTTCTTTACTGGCAGTATTAGTCTTTGGCCATTTGTACAGTTAAAAAGACTACCAGACATAGATCAAGTTAATACTGATCTTGTTCACAGTATCTAAGTCCAGAAGTTTCAGTGGATAGCCTTTAGATTTATGCCAGCACATGGGAGACATACCTGATTTTTAAATACAAACATCAGGCTGCTGCAATTCTGAAAATGCCAGAACACTGGCCTTACTTTTCTAATTGGCATCTGAAAACTAAGAAAGATACCTTTAGGCTAAATAAAGCTAACTAGCCTTTCAAATTCTTAGAAGTACTTAACTGCCCCACATCTTTTAAAAAAAAGTGAGGCTACAAATTGCAATATAAATGGTAACAGTGTCCAGTGATCCCAGACAGATCAAATACCATTGTTCCAGGTAAGACATTTATATATGCAGGGAGAGAGATGAACTGTGCCTTCATAATTTAAAAGTTCCAGCAAATCATAAAACTAAAAAGCAGAAGGAAAGCTGTAGGAGCTACGGAGAACCTGGTTAACAATAATAGAGTAAGTGTCTAGCTGTAGGAGCTTTTGTAACCGAGTTTGTAAAATCTGGAGCCAATGAATATTAGTATTTTGAATTCTGCAAGTACTGGTTTAAACAGTTCCAAACCTGTATCCCATATGTTTCTTCAAATATTTCAACTCCTGACTCCTCTGTGTTTGGCTTGAGGCTGAAAAGTACAGATTACTTGATGCCCATGGCAAGTGCTGTTGCAACAGGGAAATGATGTCAACCCCTGCAGTGCAATTCATAACCCGATGTGGGTAAATTCACTTACTGGCAATTTAGAAGAAAACATGCTGGTGCTGTGCCAGTTGGAGCCAGATGGTGACTGAAATTATTAAAATCATGCGTGCTGCAAACCTCTGAAAAATTGCAGTGTTACAAAATATCCTGAGCATAGATGGGATCCTAATACAAACCAATTGGTGTATAGAGAGTATTTGCAAACAGTGTATGGTATGAGTTGTTGCTGTTTAATTGTGATCTTTCCCTTCCCTGTTTTCTAGGTTCAACTAATCCATTATAACCATGAGCTGTACACAAATGTCACAGAAGCTGCAAAGAGTCCTAATGGGTTGGTGGTAGTTTCCATATTTATGAAAGTAAGTATTCAGTATTATCAATACCTAATATATAGACAACAGATTGCTTTTCCCATAAGCTGTAAATCTAGGAATTAGACTCCTCGTTGTACTATAGCAATGTCTAGAGGCTCTGATTTGGAATCCAGAGACAGCATCGTCCTAGGAACTGAACACACAATCTCTACTCCAAAGCATTTACAACGTAATGTAAGGAAAATGAAAAGGGATAAGGGAGGGGAAGAAAAAAAATCCTTACATCCTAAACATCACTCGTAACACTTTAATGGCTATGACATTAGTTAACAGTTTTACAGATTTGGTATTTCTTCATGAAATGTTATTCATTCAATTAAATCTCTCCTAGTAGGTTGAGGCCCTGGGAAAGAGGGCATGTTTGCTCTTTGGAGACACACTGATGTTTAAAAGTCAGCAAAAGAAGTTTTTCTCACAATTAAAACGTCTTAAACTACCCAAAACTGAAAGAACATTAGAAGTATAACTTTTAATATCTTCCATGTCACATAGCTAGAAAGACATGTGAATATTTTGACATATTTTAGTCTCCATCCTGTTGCGTTCAAGATGCATAGTTAGGTCTATAAATTACAGTGATCTAGCACTGAACCCAAGACTTAATAGTTTACGCAAACCTCCTGAATTACACTAGAGAAACCTTTTCTCTCATTTTATATAGAGTGCACTTCTCCCCGAAATGTTGTTCATATTCTGCCATTACGTATCTCTGTTTCATCAGTCTAAAAAAGCATGTAAGTGCTTCATGCTGAAACAAATAGCTTTCATCATCAGACCTTACGTATTGAATATCCGTTAATTCCCTTTAGTACTCTCTAATCCCATTTCATAAGGTAAAGTTCCTGACAAAACATTAACCTCAGAATTAAAATATGCGTTTCACAGAGCATATTGAATAATTAGATATGAAAATTGCCCTTTTATATAGGTCTAATATTTAAGAAGGATATTTAGGTTACCTTTGTGTGTCTGAAATGTATTGCAGTACAACCCAACGATCTGACTTGAATTTGCGCAAAAGGGTAAAACTGAAGCAAGCCTTCAGAATGCCCAGCATGCCACTTTTGTCTAAATAATGCATCACTCATGTACTTGCCGAGTTGCACACCTCTTGTAATGAGCAACAAAATTTAGTATCTGCCTCGCCATATTTTTCTGTAGGCCTCTCTCACTGGCATGAAAAGATATGTTCTATTTTAAGTGTCCAAAGTAGTTAGAAAAGCTTCTAAGTGGAGAAGTAACTATCTGAATTTCCACAAAATGGAACCTGAACTGAATTTTTGTGAAGACTGCTTGTCAAACAGAGCTGGATTACAGTTTGTCCAATAGCCCATTTATTTTCCTGAATCTTAAGTAAACTTTTTGTGAAGTTTTCCATTTTCAAAATAAATTAATTTAAATCTGGAAAAAGGCTAGATACATAACAGCAGCATCCAGTGTCTGATAAAAAAAACACATCACAGAAAAATTGAAAGATAAGTAGGATATTAGAAGGCTAGCTACAGAGTTACTAAAACATCTCAATAAAAAAAATGTGACACTGATTTTGTTGCTAACCAATAACAATTTTGCCATTTACAGTGCAGTAAAATCTCCCATTAAATTACTGTTGATAATCAACGATATTGTTGATAAAGTACATACACCCCACACACGCACTCCCCCTGTCTCCCCCCCCCAGATAACAACACAACAACAATGCCTCTAAGCCCTCTATCATTTTTTCCTCTAAATCCTCTTCAGGTATGCTTATGTTAATGTAGACTGAACATTTTATGTGTATGTATACATATTTGTGAGTGCATGTGGGTGTAATTTAGACATTTCATACAAAGGGAAGACAGATTTTATTTGCAGTCTAAATAGTCTGCTGCAAGGAAAGTATATTTCTCAATAAATAGAAAAAATAATAGAATACTATATGAAAATCCTGCCTAATTATATTAACCACCTGCAAATCTCATCAAAGCTGCTGGAGAATAAACCTGTACTCATGCTTGTATTCAAGCAATAATTTCTATTCATCCTGTTCTCCCGTCCCTGGTTTTTTTTGGATCTATTTTTAGATACCAAATTTCTAACAAGTTTTGTTAGAAAAACATGTAAGTAATTATTTCCTCTTCCCACAACAGCAAAAAAAAGGCAGAAACAGTTTGGAGGAGTGGCAGGAGAAAGGAAATGTTGTGAGAAGATTTTGACGTTGTACATTTTCTCTTCTGTAGGTATCTGAATCATCAAATCCATTTCTAAATCGTATGCTTAACAGAGACACCATAACAAGAATAACGTATAAAAGTAAGTTTCTTTTAATTTACTATGGCTAATAGCTGTACGCTTTGAGTATCAAATAACATATTTAGCGATCCGCTGAAACAAGAGGCACTTCATTATGGGCAAAAATTACAAAGTTTGCATTGCCAGCAACTCTGCACGATAAAGTTGGGAATGTGGAAAATCTTGTAAAGTCATCAGTTCATCAAATGAACTTTGAACTTCAAAGTCTATTTTATGTTTGAACAAGAAATAAATTAATGAAATTATACTTAAAAAATACATATACTGTATTCACACAGAATAGTCAGGAGAAACTGCCTACCGTTAACAATAAAAGTAACATGCGGAGCAGCCTGGATTATATCAAATCAAGTTATGTCAAGATGCTGCATCATTAACTGTGGATTTAGTATTCATTAATGCTTTCTTTTTGTACGGAAAAGTTATGACATTTCTATTCAACTATTGCTGCACTTAATGGATATATAAAGAGATCATTAACATAGCATGTATGTTTGTTGTATTCACATTTAGAAAGGCTTTAACTGATAATGCTTAATAATGCCATGTCAGTATATTGAACTTGTGGAAAACTGGAGCTTAAATATCAGTGAAAATTAGGCTAGTGTAGAGAAAGTCATGAAAAATACATATATCTCAACAGAACAAATTAAACCTCTTCTCTTGAAAACCTTATTCCCTTTGTCAAACATTCACTTGAATTCCCAGCAGCCATTAAGTTAATAAAATAAGTTAAATGATACCAGAATTTAACTTTCAGAAAGTACAAAGCAAACTGAAAAAATAAGGAAAGTAGTATAAAACTCGGCCTTTGTTCTTCTGTAAACAATGACTTAACATTTTCCATAAATGCCATTTCATTTTGCTTTTTTTTGTTTATGAAATCTCAGAGACAGTTGTTCATGATAACTGGAATGAGACTGGTTGTCAGGACTCCAGGATCTGGATCACAATTCTACTAGGGTTTGCCTCAGTTTACCTCTCTGTAGCTTAAATATATTGTCCTATGTACTCTACAACAACATAGTGTTACTTGGAAAACTTTGCATCTGAAACTCCAGAGATCTGAAATGTCCATTTAACTTTGACAAAAGTCACTGAACTTCAGGTTTATGATGGAAAGGTTTGGAGAGATTTCTATACATGTCCCTAAAGTACACAGTCTGATTTCTTTCCATGGACTCCACCCTTTCCCCTCCCTGCAAAGCCAGGATTGTAAAAAGTGTAGATTTGAGACCAATGTAAAGTGAAAGCAGAGAATTTTACCCATTAGTTATTCCTGAACAAGAGAGCACTAGAAAGGTTTTGAGTCTTGCCTTACAATACAGAATTTGAACAGAGCCAATCCAACCCCATGCTGTAGTAGATAGTTCCTTGTCCTCTCCTATAACACACACCTTTCTTCCCACTGATGTTCCTCTAATTTTACCTTACAGTCAACAAATCTTGTTGCATCTTTGGTCCAAATAAGAGGCCTCTATTACGATAAAACTATTCTCCGTGATACCTATAGAAAGGAAAGCAACAGAGGGTTCCCCTCAGAACATTTTTTCCAGATTGTTCTGTCAGTATGAAATGTCATCTTCTCTGCATGGAAGCAGCAGATTAGCCCAGTTTTTAAACTGCCTGTCTTGATTCCTTGCAAAAACACAGCAATACTGTTTTGTAAGAGCTTCCTGCCTACCAGCGCTGCTGCAGCATCCTGGAGACAGGAAATTCTTTTTAAGGCTGTATGTGCTTTTTCAGGCCCTTTCACTCCCAAATTACATACTCCTAGCTTCTGTCTGGGGACCAGCCAGAAGATCTCTGATGGTACCGCTGAGGAAGCTGCTTTTGCCCACGTACACATGCACGGACCTGTCAGGTCTCACATGCTGAATAAGAGAAGACTCCTGCCTCACTTTTCCCGTCACAGCACCTGTATCTCATGCATTTACATGAGTGTCACAGCCTTTTTTGTACTCCTTGGCCCCACATGCTACAATGGCTGGCCAGCAGAGCAAAGACTGGACAACTTCTGGTGGCTCAGAGCAGAGGAGAGGCTGTGATTAGGGATATACAGCTCCACAGGGTGGGAAGGCACCGACACATGGGCGTTAGTGCCTGCATTTGCAATACTCATATCCAGAATAATAATTGAGCAATTCCTCCTCTTTAGTGATGTGTTGGCTCCTTACCACCTTTCCCTTGTTGCATGAGGGAGCGTGCAACTGTTGCCCACAGCAGCAGGCCAGCGTACCGTCCCAACACAAAATACTTCATTTGTATGCTGCACTTAGAAGTGGGCGCTTCAGGCCTCTCTGGAGTTGACCACATCCTACCACCTCTCATTGGTTGTTTTGTCTCTTTAGAAGGAAAATGCCATTCCAATCACACCTAATTTGGGTTTACTAAATGAAATTTCATATGAAGATGAACACATAACATAGGCTGCAAAATCAGTAGTTAACAGAACTGTTTTAATTTTTAACCACTGTTATCACTAACAAGTTTATCTGTTAAAATGAAATCCTTGGTAGATACGATGCACATAATATTCTGCAGGGCATTGGGTTACTTACTGTAGTAACAAGTATTGACTGGGTGTTTTTTAGTGTAGATTGGGAATGTGAAAGTGTTATTGAAAGTAATTTTGCAGTTGTCTTGCGTGATGGATTATAGCATCATTGCTGAAAACTAATTTTACCTCTTACATTGCGAGGATTTCTATTCTGCCTTTAGCAGCTGAAGTTTTTTAGCTTGTGCTTTAGGGGTCCACTCCTGAAGTCAATACTCAGCAGGCTGCTGACAAAATGACCAGTCCCAGTGTGCTCAATAGGAGTGTGGAGCGAATGATAAGTGGAGCACAGGTTCAGAGTCAGGACAGTTAGTAACATAACTGAAGTACTTTTTTTAAAGAACAACAACAAAATTAAGAGCTGTCTATGCTGCTGCATGAAATTTCCATGGGCAAAATGCATTAAAAGGGGAATTTCTACTCTTAGATATTAACGGCTACAGTGAAGTTAAGTGGACCCCAAGGAATTTTTAAGCAGATTTTAAACGCTTATTTTATTCTGTTATCACAGCCCAAAGAATCTACTGTGAACTAGTTGAAACAAATGTTCTTTCAAACAGGCTTTAGTCAGAAGCCATGTGAACATTTCTAAAGAAAAAAATGCTTTAATATTCCTCTTTAAGTACGACATTTGAGGGGATAAGTTACCTTTCTTTCAGAACAGTTATGCTACATTAGCTTTCACCCAGTGTTTGCTTAACATTGGAAAGAAATAACATTTTAGATTCAAAAAATTCCATGTGAAAATTAGGGCTTGTCATTCTCCACTAAAATACTGCCACATGTTTATCTAGGCAGAAGAGCTGTAAAATTTCCTCAAATTCAATCTTCAGCTATTTTATAGATAATGTACAACTGAATAAAGTATTCCAATTTTAAGGGACTATCCTGAAAAAGCTTAAGATTCAGGTTTCTGGAAATAAGAGACTATTAATTTCTCAAGGTTTGTGTTTCAGTGCATTCTCTGAAGGACTGAGCTCTTGCAGCTCCTGTCCCAAGCAGTAAAAGCTCAGCAGTCTCAAACCAGGCCCCAAGGGACTAAGCTCAGGTACTCAAAATGTTCTCTGTCATCCTGGGTCTGAGTGACTTGTGAAGGCTGGTAAATGGAGAAACTCTGTTTCAGGATTAAAAAGCTGAGGAACTCTACATTCCTTACCCTGTAAATCTAATCTAGTTAGAGGTGTACTTTCCCGTTTTGGATTATCATATGAACTTCAAAATCAAATGGACCTTCCTTCATTCAGTAAATAATATATTCCCTATAAATACTATTGTTTTAAAGAGAACATACATAGAATTTGCTGAGAAAGCAGACTCCACACGTCTATTACAAATCTAGGGATAAAAGGAGGATTTCCATCATTTGCTAAGAAATTTGTCAGAGTCAAGGCCTTTATGTAAATGAATATGAAACCTAATGAAATCTAATTTGTATAGAGAAGAGTTCATGAGTTCAGAAATCACCCTAAGGCACAAGTGGATCAAGATAAACAGAATGTGGGCTGTAGATAGGAATGATGCTGAGGATCTAGTAAAGGCTGAATGGGTTTATTAAAGGAAGTTTATTACTGGCAAGAGATCACACATGGCGATTTTGACCATTTTGAACTACACATTTGCAATAAATATAAGACAAGACATTAAAGTGTTGCAGTCTAGCATTAATGCAAACCCACCAGTTCTGTTTTGGTTCCAAAATGGGAAGCTTTTATCAAGGTGTGGGGAAAGGGAAACAGCAGAGCTGTTCGTGGGAAAAATGTTGATAACCAAATGCTTATTCTGTAGTCTTTTCTCAGGGCATTCTCATGGAGTCATCTGACTTCCCATGGGAATATAACCCATATACAGGCATGAATAAATACTGCTTTTACTTGGCCAAACTCTTTTATTTCATTATTTAATTCACCCCCATCTTTCCCCTTTCCTGAGGTGATATTTTCCTCCAGTTTCCCATTAATCACAACTGATGGATTTTGACGCTATAGCATAATTCGCTGTCTCTCCTTCAGCATATTCCAAGTGAAGACAGAGGCAATGAACCAGGTTTGGAGCCACTTCGCTACTGGTGCTGGTGGGGTACATGGCCACACATTTTGTAGGTCCTCAGTATGCAAACAAGGTAACCTAAGCAGTTGATCTGAAGCTCAGTAAGGCTAAGGAGATCATCTCCCCTGATCTTGAGAGCACTGGCATACATCAGGCTTGCCCGAATGAGTAGAAGGACCGTGTCCCACACTGCTCCCACACTGTTACATGCCATATTCCACCCCCGGAGCTTTATTATGTTCCAAGAATGACCAAACGCTGTAAAGCCACAGACAAAAGTTAGAAGCCCATATCAAAATAATGAATTACATTCTCTATTAAAGCAATGTGAAGCAACTCCAAAACCCCCATGATTACCTGCACTAATGCCAGCAGTAAATCTCTTTCTGTACCTTCTATTTGACAAGTAGTCCTATTGTTAGTAATCTGTGCACTGTTCTGAATACAAATTAGTCAACTAGAATGTGGCACACACAAAATATACATATATCATCAATATCCCTCATCTGTATTAATCTTTAGTTAGCTTTCCATCTCCTAGTAAACATTGCAGGGCAAATTCTACCTGGTTTAAATCATTTTAGCCCAACTGAAGTCAATATGGATATGACAAAGCAGATTTGGTCCTCAGAGTTTAAACTATCTATTCTGACTGACTCTGTGCCATTTGGAGCTAACACACCACTCTTCACGGTTCATAAATAATGAACAGGATGTTCATGTGGGAAAGGGAAAAATGTGTGATGACTCATTGAAAACAGGCACTGGCTTGAAAAAAATGCGTTCATTCTCTTCTCATGTAATTCTGGCAAAATTACTGCTACACTGCAAATAATGTTTTTAATGAATAGGACACAGGTGTATTCAGTCATCTCTAGCTGTTAAAATGTAACAGTATTCTGACTCTAATAATATAGCAACGGTTTTGCACTTTTGTCTGGAAAATTTTGGATTTAGAAAGACTCTGTATCCCAGGCCATGGGCCAGTGAAGTCTGAGCATGTTAAAAAAGGTGACAGTCAGCCACCTACAAGACACTAATAGTACTTTCCCCTCCTCTGCTCAAGGATCCAGCTATATGGAATAGCAATTACCCTGGCTTGAAGTGCAAGAACATGGCAGAAAGCTGTATTTCTGACAAACTTGAAAGGACTTGCCAAGATTGTATTTCGTAAAATAACAAACACATTTAAAATATGAAATAACTGTAAGGCACTGGTCAATGTGGTATAAATGTTACACTCTCACCTTGACACTTTAACTGATGCTGTAGCCACTAATATTGCTACCCCAGAAGGCTGTATCATGTTGACTGCACTATGTCAAAATAAAAAAAAGGTCACATTTGCTTTGCCCATGTTCTTTGATTTTCTGTTGCCCAAGACAGTAGTCTGCAATCCTTTTTTTTTCCCCCCTTTAGATAGTATGAGACAAGCATTTTGCTTATCTAGGTTTTGTCCTTCAGCTATAATATGTTAAATTCAAGTTAAATTACTCTTTTCTTTTTCAGTTCTTATATGCTTCCTTGACCGTTCATATTTCTTTCCTTGGTTCCATTTACAATCTTTTCCCGATGGCCAAGGAACTGTTTATCACAGCTTTAAAAAAAACCAACACACAGCAACAAAAAAACCCCCACAAAACCAAAAACTGTTTAAACTTACAGTGAATGATACATGAAAAAAAAAAAAAAAAAAATCAGAGAATCCAACAGAAATGCCTAAATTATTGGCATTGACTTAAAAGATGCACTTTCAACTTTTTTCTTTGGTCTGAGAAGTATCTTCTATTTTATTTGTACTATCTTCCCTGCCTTCCATTAAAATCCATGCCAGTTCATCTTTTGTATTGAGAGGGGAAACGCCTAAATATGCAGCTTTCTTTGCCCACATTTTAGCACTCGCTCTGCAAATGAACCATATTGAACACACTACGTGCAAGTGAAAGCAAAAGAGATTTCACAACATTACAGCTCGTAACCAGCCCAGCTTTCTCCGAGAAACACGATAGCAGTAGCGTATAAGTAGTGTGTATATCCCCGAGTATTTCATATTAAGGAACTCCTACAGCCTAAGATTGGGCAGGGAAATCTGAGCTGCGGTTTTGACAGCACTGCCAGAGATATTGTAGGGCCAGCATTACACAAGGGAAATAGTGCACATAGTATAGAAAAGGCTGAGGAACTTTGATGAATTTTGAAAGATATAACCATATCTCATTATATTTGGGTACATGTCCACAGAGTGAATTCTGTTGCAGAGGGATACCTCTAATTCCCAGGGAGACTTACGATAAAAGCAGGGACCCTAGTGAGTCGCTTTCCGGCATACTTTTTCACCCTGATTTTAGCATTCTGAGGGAGATTGCACTGCATCCACCCCCACTGTGCACATGAAAGGCCAGCAGGCTTCATTGAGCAGCTTTATTATCATGCATTAACCTTAACTTCCTCCTGTGGTAGAAGGGCAATTAAGTTTTAACACTCCTGGCCTTCCCAAGGCTTTGTTGAGCAAAAATTGTTAATCACTCCGAAATATGGTAAGTTGACATTCTCCAAAGACTGCTGCATCTAAATCAATAACTGCAGCTTCAAGAAGCTTTTAACTCCAGTTCTTAAACGTAATTCAGAGTTTCACTGTGAATGCTTGTGCTAAACTCACAGAAGGTATGCATGGGCATCTAAGAGTAGAACTCAACCCAAGCAGGATTAGTGAATTCATGTTACTTGTTCTTGTCCAAACTGCTGGAGCATTCAGAAATGTATGTTCATTACACTTCATGTTTCAGTAGAACTGATAATGATATTCTGGAATAAGGATTGTACATAAGAAAGGTAGGATATTTTTTTTTGTGAAGCTATTGTTTTATTTCAGTTGTTTTCCTTCTTTATTCTCCAGATGACGCATACTTACTACAGGGGCTTAATATTGAGGAACTTTATCCAGAGACGTCTAGTTTCATTACGTATGATGGGTCAATGACAATTCCACCCTGCTATGAAACAGCAAGCTGGATAATAATGAACAAACCTGTCTACATAACAAGGATGCAGGTAAAAATAGTAAAAAAATGACTCGATCTAGTATAGGTACAAAAGAATACTTCAAACATATATTTGTAGCTTTACATAAAAAAAATCAGATTTAGCCTTTTGGTGCAGGGATCTCTGTCTGCAATTTATATAGTTTGCAAAAGCATTGAAGAGTTTTTTTCCAGAATAAAAATATGAACTATTTAGAGCTCCCTAAGTATCTGTACACACACATATGTACTTTCAGGTGTGCCCTGCTTTCAGTGAGGTTTTGAACCACATGGTTTCCAGTGGTCTCTTCCAAACTAAATCATTCTATGATTCTGTGAACAGATATATGGAGATTCTAAAACAAATATAGCAGTGTTGTACAAAAATAACTGAGGTTATTAAGTATAACAGAGGCCATTCTTTGGTCAGAAAGAAACAGACAAATTGTGAGTGATGCTTGTGGCCGATGAAATACACATCAATATCACATTAATGTGACAGAGATCCAATATATGGGGACTTCTTGAAAAAAATCAGCTAGAGCTTTCTGGTATAGAATAAGATGAGACAATAGACATTGCAAATATCTTCAGAAGAATCAGATTGAAAAATTGAAGCCCCTATTAGAAAGAAGCAGGATAAGTTATGCAAAAGAAAACACAACTAATTTCATAGTCAAAAATTACGCTGTTGAGGAAATACATCAGTAGAAAAGCCGTAAAGACTACATTTCTGTATGACTCAATCCAAGGCCTAACATCAGAAAACAAGAAATGTAACACCAACTGCAGGCTTCTCCAGAGCTTCCATCAGTAAGTTGCCTACAGAGCTGTGAGCTGAACTAAAACCTATTCTCTTGCGTACTAGAATCCCGAAGGAATTCTTGAACCACCATCTGCCTGTCCCAAGCATGCAGCAGAGCAGTCTGGCCTGAGAAATGAAATGAGGAATGATAAAACAACCCAAAAATATTACTTTGGGATTTAAAAATCATATTAACATTACAAATAAGATTTTAAAAAGCCTGAGAGATGTTTTATCTTTGTGATACTCCTGTCCAATTTTGTCTAGATGCAGAGAAAGCACTTTGTTTCTTTTTCTAAATAGGTAATTTGGGAGAATGACACAGCTGAGCACAGGCAGACATGCTGTACATTCTGAACTTTTCAAGCAGGAGATCTGAACATTTTCCTACAAGCAACATTTTTAGTTACAACATTAATGTACAAAACAAGGATTAGAATATTTCTGGAGTCTATGCTAGTACCGATGGGTTATAATCTCACGATACTTACTCCTTGTCTTGCTTTACTTGTTAGTTACATCCTCCACTATTACTGCTGCAGATTAATTTCATGGAATACTTACTAATTACATTGTGTACTCAGACTGAGAAAGTAATGCACAAGTTTTCCCTGGAAGCTGTTAAAGATTTTCATTATGTAAAACCCAGCTACTGGATTTCCCCATTTAAGCATTAAATGCCACAACCAAACCTCTTAAATTGTACACTGACATGAAAAATATTTTCTTATTATATTTTTAAACCAAAATATTTTGAGGGTTTCTGATTTACAAATTGCAGCTTTTTTTTTTTTTCCTCTCTCTCCAGTTTCCTATACAAAGTTTGAAAGGTTTTGGTTGACTTGAACCTATTAACATGCTTTTAGCACAGTTGCATAGTCATCATAAGAATCATTGCTGTCTGCTTGTAGTTTGCATCCAACCACTGCTGGGTGCACACCGAAAATCCTGCATGATTCAGTAATTCCCTCTCTGCTGATCCATAAAACCATCTCAAAAGAAGGCCAGAGTCTACCAGAACGCTACAGACACAGCACAGACAGTATCAAGACAAACCTGTCAATGGAGAGAGGACTTCACGTTTTAACATCATTAATTTCATTACTTCAGCAGCATGAGCCTGTCAGTTATCCTTTCCATCCTGACTGGCCATACCTGGTTCTTGAGTACCGTCATCCAAAACTGTGTCTTCTCAACTGGAAGCTACACTAATAGCTACAAAACTTCGGAGATTAGCTCTTGTCATTCATCAAGTTCATTTTCCCTGCACCAGCTGCTGCCATCCAGTACTCTGGATTCCATTTGTTTCTTGATCAGCCAAGGACACCTCATACCATTTTCGTTTACTCCACACAAAACTGGTTACTTTCGTTTAAAATGGGGCTCAGAAACAGAGGACCACAGAAGGAACACTTTTACTTCAAGTTAACTCTTTCAACCCACCTCTGACTACAAATCACTGAAATTCTGTTTAACTTTCATTAAGTAGTCTATTTAATAGTGTTGTGTGTTGTTTACTTACAGGGAAGACCAGTACTAAAAATCCTTGTTTTGTATTTTGTATAGATGCATTCTTTACGACTGCTAAGCCAGAATCAGCCATCACAGATATTTCTGAGCATGAGCGACAATTTCAGACCAGTCCAGCCTCTCAACAATCGATGTATCCGAACTAATATCAACTTTAGTTTACAGGGAAAAGATTGTCCAAACAATAGAGCACAGAAACTACAGTATAGAGGTACGTTCTACCTCCAGAATAATCCTTTCTATGCTTACACTGAGCTCTTTCCGTTGAGAAACCCAAGTGCATAACAAAGCATACAGATAAAAACAGATGAAACTCTAGATCTGGGGAACTAACGGTATGAGTCAAACATTATATATTTGAAATGGAGGAGGAAACTTGCCCAGAAACATGCAGGAAAAGCATGACAAAAAACAGTCTGGGACATCTAATATTTTTTTTAAAAGCAGATAGGACAGGCCTTGAGTTTTCTAGCCTCATTTTAAAGTCTTCTCACCTTACAAAGTGCATTTTGCTCCGTTTTACCCACCTTGGAAAGAAAAAAGGGGGATGAGCTAGTCTTGATGACAGCTGATCTCAAACAAAAGAATAAATTTCACTTTGGAGGTGCACCACCGTAACAAACACCCAAATTGGAAAGTTTTGTATTACGCAATGGATATTAAACAAATGAACCAAGCCAGTCTCCTGCTGGTAGAGTCTTACACTGCCACAGCTGGGGACTCACAGCTGAGCTGTAATGTGTCTCATGCATCTTTTAGCCTATGCACACACAGTTATGTTACCTGCAATAACGGTGTAAAAGTGCCTTCTTACCAATAATACTATGGTTATGAAGGAGTACTACTGAAGCGTGGAAAAGAAAACACATTTTCGCAACAAGGTTGGTGACTGAGTTGCAATACTTCAAAGAAACAGTCATTCAGACTTAATTCTTTTCTAGAAAGATGAGGAAACTGAACCTCCTGTTTTTTCCAAGACATTTTGTTTAAGTGCCTAATACAGTGTTAAATCCAGCCAGTTCCACATTTGGAATTTATTAAAGCATAACTGTTTTTGTTTTGTTTCTCTTTCCTTCCAGTAAATGAATGGCTCCTCAAGTAAGAAAGACAGAGCAGGCAGAACCCATAACCTCAGTGGAATGCTACTACTGTGAATTGACATAATCTAGAATACACCTAACCTCACTCTCTTTGGGTTCGCAACAGCATGTGCAAACGTGCTGTAGGAAAAGAGCTGCCATGTTGGAAACTCAACTAAAAATTCATTCATATGATTGGTGGTAATTTAAAAAAAAGTAAAAAGACAGCATTACAGTAAATGTGATTACAATTTTGATACAGTTTTCCTGAACTAATTTAGCTTCACAAAGAAAGACTTTTCAGCCTTTGTACATATGAAATTCTTCCTCTTTCCCCCCTCCCTCAAATTAAAAAAAAAAAAAAAAAAAAAAAAGAAAAAAAGAAAGAAAAAAGGTGGCTCGGTACAGCATCAAAGTGGAGTTGTGTTCTGTGTGCCAAGTAATCCTTGGAAAGCTCTCATTATTTCACTATCATTAAGGGATACTGACAAGACAGAACAAGACGACTGTAGAGGAAACTTATTTCTAGGTTATGATCTTTCTGTTCATTTAATTAAAAAAGGGACAGACTTTGAGAGATAAGTATTGTAAATATATCACTGCAGAATATAAAGGAAATTGAAATATTTCCCTCTTTGTCACATATCTGTAGTAGGATTTGCCAAAATCAGAATTGATCCATTTTCTGTTTCTTGTTTTACAACAGGTCATACGTTGTGTTGGTTACTATTAACAACTCAATAAATGTGTTTAACAAATTAATTTAGTAAACTTGCTTTGATTTATTTTTTCCTTTCTGAAATAATATGCCTCTACTACTTGTGGCTGCATTATTTGGGTTTTTTTTTCTTTTCTTTTCTTTTTTTTTTTTTTTTTTTTTTACTTAATTTATTTGTTTGCAGCCAATTTAAGTGAGAATGGCAATTGGGAACGCACTTAAAGCTAGTATAACTTTAACTCCACTTTATGGTCCATCATTAGTAGGAGCTGGGCTTAGAAGCAGAAAGCAGTTGAAACATGTCTCCCTTTAAAATTGCCATTTTCCCTGCTGAATCCATTGTTGGGACAAACAAATTCAATCCTGTAAATTGGTGGTGGAAAGGGATATATTTTCTTTACAGACAAAGCAGGAGCTGACCAAGTAAAAGCGAATGCCTTTTTTCTTGTTTATAATGGTCATTCACTGTGTTTGGTTACTGTCAAGAACTCAATAAATGTGTTTAACAAGTTCACATAGTGCATGTTTGACCTTCTTGCACATTAAGGGGTTTTGGTTTTGTTTTGTTTTGGGTTTTTTTAGCTGGAGAGTGGGCAGACCTATGCTATTCCATTCCTAATGCTCACTTTATAACCCATTACCTGTTGAAGTTCACAGAAAATAAGATGCAGCTAGAAGGTACCATGCCTGACCAATTCATTGTTTATACCAAATGGAAAAATAGGCACTGCAAAAGTGTGAGGGAACTGAACCACTGTAATGAAGTTACAGATGTTGCAGGCCAACTAGCTTTAACATGACAAACACATTATTTCATCTCTGGCTGAAGAGAACACCACAGGTAGCATCAGACAGGAAACTCTTGAGTCTATGTTGAGGGTATTGGTTTGGAAAGATTGCAGCTTGTGTGGCTTCATCTGTGACATGAAAGGGAAGGTTATCAGGAAAGTGAAAACATGCACAGGCTGGCATTCAGGGGACTCTCAAAGTAGGTAAATGGATGTAGATGGAAACCTGTGAGGAACCCAAAGTTGTCAACAATTCAATTTCTCAGTGAAAGGTGCAGAGAAATCACTAGTGAAAGAGCAGAGGTTGGCCTAGATGGGCTGTGGCACAGTGATGCCATATTTGTAGCAGGGTTCTGGGCCAATGACCTCAGCCCAGGATCCTATTAGCACATATATAGTGCCTGATCCTTAAGTTATTTCATTTTGACCATTTCAAATGACTTCCATATACCAGCTTAACACTGTGCAGTGAGCTGAAAAACCCACAACACAACCACAGAAATGTCACACAGTGACTATTACACTGTAGATGGATATTGTCAACTTTTGAAGCTGAGATAAAGTAAAATTATCACCTTAGATTTACTTAGCTAATAAAAAATTTAAATCAAGTCACACATGTTTAGTATTTTTGAGTTGCCGTAGTGATTATTAACATTTAAACTTGTGCTGTTGGGATTGTTTCCACTACCTGTTTGGGTGGTTTGGGTTTTTTGAAGCCTCTCCGAGGATTGTTAAGGCTGCAGAGTAAAGTTACTGAGAGAACAAAGTCCACAATGCTTCAATCTATATTTTTGGACAAATATCTGGCAGTTGTTCATCCAAGTCTGTCAGTGACAGAAGGTAGGGAAGATAAGCCAGGCCTCCATTATAAAACTTTTAATAAGTAATAAAACCTATTTTCTATTTTACTGAAAGCTGACTGAAGGGATTTAAGAGGAGGGAGAGATATGGTAGAAGGGACTAGTCCTAGGAAGGAGTCATGCTGTGCTTTGGATTAGGTGAGGCTGCAATATGGAAGCCCTGCAAATAGAGAAATGGAGCAATCATACCAGGACACCACAAATATATTTGTCAACATTTCCAACTCGATTTTGTGAACGAATGAACTCCATCTTGCCATGATATGTTCAGGGTTGTGTTTTAATAATAGATTGCAGTTGAAATAGACCAAACCAAAGCTTTGAATTAAATATCTTGCACATTCCTCACATTTCAGTAGTGCTCAAATCTAGACATCTAGCTCCAGTTTTTCAGATCAGGCACGTATTTCTGTATCAAGAGACACTGAGCATCCAAAGCAAGCCACACTTCATCACAAAGCCTTTAAGCAAAAAGATAAAGTTCCAGGATTGAACAGCTGGCACAGAGACAATCTTCCGATGTTCAGAGTCTATGCAGCACGGCAACATTTGCACATAGTAATCCCTCCAACTTGAGTGCTTACTGCCCACAATGCTCACCAGAAGTCTGGCTGCACACGGAGCTCAGTACTCAGTACTTTGTAGGAAGAGCTGAATTTGTGGCCTTGATACCATCCCTGCCTGAGCCATTCAGATTATGAGTGAGATTCTTTGCTTGTGATAAGGCTCAGTACAGGCATGAGCTGGCTGGCAGGGAATATTAACCTGGCAGCGGTCCTCAATGACTAATCAACACCACAGGCAGGACCAGGTTGCCATGCCATGATGGTAACACACATTAAAAACCTAATACTAGGAGGAAATGCTCGGATTTGATCTGCTATCACAGTTAAGAATATGATATCAAACTAGGTACCAAACTTATCAAGCTCATTTGATGATAAAAAGCATGAGAAAATTCAAATTTACACTACTGTAAAAGCCTCTGTTTCAAGTAGTATTCAAAAAAGTGTAATAGCCAAATTTTATAAGCTCACTTTTTCCTTTTTAATCAAAAGGAAAGATTATTTCTAGCTATACAGAAAATAAGAACTAAATAGGATCCGTGGCATGAAGGCAGAAAGCAAAAGCCTTCAGCATAATTGTGCCTATAGATACCATGCACTTCTGTCCTTCCACCATGCTATTCCAGCCTTGAAAGCTGAACCAGCAAGCAAACATCTCAAGGATCTGCCTAGAAGCTTAGATATTTTATTATAAAACAAACTCCTATGAACCAGAGCCCATCCTTTCTCACCGTTTAAAACCTCTCACTTTTCTGTAAAGTATATACTCTGAAAGAAGAGGGGGGCAAGGGAAATGGTGCTGAGAAATGGAGACCTGAGATGAAGGCACTGGCAGGCTCCAGCAAGGCTGAGAACAGTTACACTTGAATGTGTGCAAGGCTGTGCTCCCCTATGCTGATCCAGAAACTCAAATGCAGACAAGCAACTCAATCAAAAAAGGTAAGTTGGCCAGCAAAGATCAGAACAACTTAAAAATCACCCAAATTCATGTTCTTATGAATAGCACTGTTTGCTCTGAGTGTCGATACACTGTTCCACATCTTGGCCTTAAGAAATGTCAATAACTGCTGCTCAGATGACATTAGTTTGTCAGGCATCTGAGACGTGAGGGCCTGGTGGAAACAGGCTGCCAGCAGCCAGCATAATTTTAAGTACTTTGCATCCAATGGTGTTTCAATCCGCAGGACTTTAAGACATTTGTTATTAAACAAAGAAAAAAAAACCTTAGGATAATACTTCAGAATCCTTCCTGCTTCTGACAGGCTCTGCCTTTACTCTCCCCATTTTGGTTTTCTGGGAGTTTCACACCTTGCTACTTCCAACACTAGCCTTCCCTTTCAAAATTATAAGCAGCTTTGAGCAATGCAATAAAGGCTTACCCCACAGAAACACAATACTGTCATAAAAATACAAGAGTTGGCAAGTCTCTTGATACTAGCTGTTGCTGGAATCAACATATTTCAGCTGCCATTAAAAAATTTAAAATAGTAATACAAAAAGAGCTGCTACAGCTATTAATTGGTGAAGACAAGCCAGAAAGCAGGACATGATTGCACCCAAAAGGACAAGACCAGAAATCAAATAAAACACCCACAACATTTAAGGTATTCCTCATGATCTTTAATATTAAGGAGAAGGGGTGTTAAATTTTTTTCTTTTATTTTTTAAAGTATTCAGGGTTCACAATACCGAAAATTCTATCACAATCTGAAAATAAAACTGAAACTTTCTCTAGCTGCTGCTTTCAGGAGCTGAACCTTCCCCAAAAGTCAAGGACTGAAGGGAAAACTGTAAGTGATCAGTATATTTTACTGCAAATATCAGAAATGCAACCAAAAGGCAGATGTTTTGCACGTTCTGCTGTACATCTTAAAGCTTTAGAACTGGACACTACCCCAGAAATCTCAGATGTTTGGTTCCTGTACTCAAAACAGTATAAATTTTTCAGAGAGATCAGCCATAACTGCTCCATGTTTTGATTTTTTTTTTATTAGATTTTATTCCCTAGATGTAATGGCTGACAAAGCATAGAGAGTTTGCCGTAAGAAAGGCTGATTTACTAGCAAATGGCTTACCGCAGTTCCCAACAGCATACCATAAAATTATTCAAGGAGCCCGTTTGCACGGTAAAGAGTAAGAACCATTTATAATGTGAAACGTAATGCAGGCAAACATTTTCTGTTTCCTACAGTGTCAGGCTTCTATTCTAATAACTAAAGATGTGTCAAACACATACTCAGAGCAGAAAATGAAAAACAGGATAATAAATCTTCTAAGGATGGGAAAATAATCCTTAATATTTAAATAGAGCAAAAAATCCTTAGAAGTGTTAGAAAAATAGAAAGAAAAAAAAAATGAACACAGTTTATGAATTTAGGCAGATGCTCCCACCCTGTAAGGGAACAAAGAGCTAGAGTCAAAAGTAAATCCAAGTGAAACAAAGTTACAGATGCAAAATACTATAGTTGCCCCAGAATAAAGGTTAAGGCTACGAACTTCAGCCTTGGGTAGCTATTCCAGCACAAGGAGACAGTCAACACCTAGCAAAAAGATCTCATTTTCTGAGACATTCAGGTATTTGCAAAAAGCTCTCATTTTCTGAGGCATTCAGGTATTTGCATCCAAGGCATATGTTCAAATGCATGTGTAGGGGTTTTGCTTGACCAAGGAAAAGCAATGCTGGATGTCCTTCCTGAATGCTTGACTCCGTTCTGGATGTGCCTCCTCAATGCTGTATCAGGTGATTTTGTGAACCTATCTCTAGGGCTCTGCAAAGAAGTTGTAGTCTGCCAGAAACACCTCATGCTTTGCTTACTGTCCTGCTGCACACCTCTGCTTTAGTTGAGACTGCTCAGAACATAATCCATGCAAAGCTAACGTCCAAAGGGCAAAGCAGACCTCACTCTTACATTACAATGATGGTAGGATTAGCTGAGGAAAAGAGAGGGCAATCAAAACACAAACCATGAAGGAGGACTTCATTATAAGCCACTGTAAATATTACTGTTGCACCCCGACTCGCCTTCATGGGGGTTATGTCTCACAAGGGCACATGGAATGGTTTGCTGAGTGCCTCATCTCCAAACTTCTCCCAAGTGCCAGGATTCAGAACACTCCTCATTTTTAGATGGTTCAAGGTTTACTCCTGCTATTTTTGTTCGACCTTAGTGGTGTTTCTTTGGCGGGGGGCGGGGGGGGGGGGGGGGGAAGGTAAAGATTGCCTGAGAAATTTAGGTCCTTATGCAAATTCTGAGTCAAACTTAAAAGTTTTGTTTAAACACCCCATTTTGGCTAAGGGTCCTTTGGCTGCAGTCACGCAGTTTAAGATGAACAAAATCCTTTACCCTAAAATCTGTTGGCATGCTAAACTATGAGATAGTGGAAAGAGGAGGAAAAGGAGAGGACAGGGGAGAGCTGGGAACTGAATGAAAAGATTAACTGACTGTAAAAGAAAAAAAAAAGTCACAAGAAATTTGTGACACCTGGTTGCGCAATGATCGAGTCCCTGGGAAGAGACAAAAAGTAGCACTAGAAAAACTCTAAAAAAAGTTATTGGGTTTTTTTCCCTCCCAAAGTGTAAATAACTGAAAGGAACAACCATGAAGTTCTACCAACAGCACCAGTAAATTCATCAGCAGCAAGCTGATGAAAAGGCCAGAAATAAAATAACAAGGGGGTGCCATTTATATGCATCTATGCAAGATACTTTTCAATTTTTTATAGTTTTTCTTTTTTTTTTTTAAGCAGTTGAACATTTAATAGGGAATGATAGCTCCTCTGTAACACTAGCACTTCAGACTGAGGGCCTAAAAGACTCTTGGATAACTGCCAGATTTAACTTGCAAGATGAGAGTAAGTGATTGTAAACTACACGTGGTAAAGGGGTGGGAGCACATCAACATGATGAGGAAACACCATATGAATATTCAAATATGTGATAAAAATCTTATGAAGGTATGTTAAGACAACATAGAAAGTCATAAGCATAACAGCAGAAAACAGAATTTGGGAGAATCACAAGAGGAAAAGATCGATCTTTTCCCTCTGTCCTGTATTTTTCCCTTAATGATACAATAATATAGCAGCAAGCTGATTTCAGCTTTCTGCCGTCTTTCAGGCATAATTTAAAATTTGACAGCAATACGAGTAATAGTGACATTTTCAGACATTCATGCCAAAGTTTTGCCATACTGGAGGCCTCATTCATTAAACATTTATTTATATCTGTGTTCTATGAGCTGCAGAAAAATTTACAGAAATGGAACTCCATTGACAAACATTTCACCCAAATGCTGTCCGCGTTCTTCCAACACAGATGGCCAGCCGAAATGCTTGTGTTAAAAACTAAACCACTGAAACTCTGCCATACCGTAAGCAGTGGCAAGAGGGATCGTTTTGCGTGGCTTCTCCTTAAAGCATATGAACTAACCTAAAGCAAACATCCCCTTTTGAGATCTTAAATCATCTAGCCCAAATTACAGACTAACAGGACTTTGGCTCTTAAAAGTCTTGATGAATCCCAGGATAATTCAGAATACAAATGATGAAGCAAGTACAGAATAATTCCAGCCTTCAAATTTGGGGAATTGACTCTTCCCCCATCTCCTTACATGTCACCTATCTTAGATACAAATAGAGAGAACTGAATCACAGGGGACATACTTGCCTGTAAGCACAGGAAATGCCAGAGGTCATAGTTGTTACCCTAGGTAAGATTTCTGTGGGGAATCTAAATGATCTGAACTGAAACAGTTCTGCTTTTGGGGGGGGCTGATACAGCAAAAGGGGGGAAAAAAAATTTACAGCGGGTGAAATTCACCCAGTCTTCTAATAAAGAGGTTATTTGTACTGAAGAGCTCCCATTCGACTCTGTGTCTGTTTTTTCACCACACCGTGCCAGGGAGGCAATGCGTGAAGGTTTCAATGGCATTTGGGGTACAGCTTCACAGTGGGTGCTCAGCCCTGGCCCTGGCTTTCAGCTCAGAGCCCACCGACCTCCTTCCTCCCCCTGCGTCATTCTTGCTCTGGCAGCTCACCCAGCTCTTCAGTTTATTAGTGTGTCTTTCAGATTCTTCTATTCCCACATACTTTCCATGCACAGCAAGATGATTATTCCCAGGGCAGTGATATATTTTCCCACCAGTCATTTAGAGCCCTATTTTCTCATCCTCTGTTTAAAGACTAACTAGCCCTATCTTTTAAAAATAAAAAAAAAAAATTAAAAATAAAAACTGTAAACTAGATAAAAGAGGTTGGCTCATAAAGCAGTTAGAGCACTGTCTGGATTTCCACTGCGCATGCAAACAGTGGCTACCTTCAAGCTAAGGGCAAATTGCAAGCTCAATTCTCTGAGCAAGGATTCATATAATTACATGGCAAGCTAGCAGCCGACCCTTGTGACTGCCATTCAGGATTGTTATGCTTTCCTATGAGTTACATTTCGCAGGAGGCTCATCTGCACACACCAGTGCCTGAGGATGCAAGCCTGAAAGCAAGCAAGTCTCCAGCAGCCTGACTGCATGGCCCACAGAAACACATCAAAAAGCTGATATATGGATATGCTGTTGGGATTCACCATGTCACTACACTACAAATCAAGCAAAACAACAGAGATCACACCGACTGCTATCATCAGGGCACAACACTAGGAATACATGGCCGGCCTTTTGCTTCCCTGCCTCGATACAGCCATACTGGTTTTCATCATACAAATTTCAATATCAGCTAGATCAGAGCACAAGACACATAAGCCAGTTACTACTACCCTGTCCTACTGCCCACACCTAAAATAGGCATTAGGGACAAGCAAAGCAAATATTAGGGACAAGCAAATTAGCCCGGCCTTCCTTACCTCCTCTGTCATAGTGTTTATATACACGTATCAATTTTAGCTTCCAACACAGAAGTGTTTCCGCAAAATTACAGACCACATATTCTGTTTTGATGTATGATTTTCATTCACAAGCACTGCACGCAACTGTGTAAACAAAAAGACATGGAAAATCTGTGGCCTAGTTCAAGTTTAAAGAAACTGTGCTCAGTAATAACAAAACTGGCTGTGCTCTGTTCACATCTACTTGATGCTGCGCCGTGATTTGGAAAGCACTGTGACCATGCTACCCACATAAAATGGACAAGAAAGGAAAAAACTATCTTAAAGGCAGGAATGAGGTTAGATTGTTAAGACTGTAACAGCTTACTTTGTATGATATTTGTTTGCATGGCTACTGTGAATTTTTTTTGTTTTATTACATCTTCAATTCTAATATCTAGGAATAATGGTATCAAGTTCTTTTTCCTCATATTTGTTATTTATTTGCAGTTTTATAATAAATTTTCGCCGGTTAATTAGAAAGTTGCTTGTTGCTTAGGGGAAGAATGTCCTATGAAAATGATATTAAGGTTCCTTACGTAAAGGATTCTTTAGAGTTAGACTGTACAGGAAGCAGGTAACATATTTGATATCACTTTCAGGCTTCCCAAAGCCAAAAACACTGAAAGAGACAAACACAAAACAAAGAAACTTCTCGAAGCTTTACAGCCTTAAAATATATTTTCTTTTAATAGAATTTACCCTTTTTTGATTTACAAAGCAGAGCACAGGAATAATGTTTTCTGCAAGCAGCTCCATAAATACAGTGAAATGACTAACAGGAGACATGTGGCAATGGAATCTAGTTGGCTTTTATAGTCTAGGATTGTCACTGTGAATCAGAAGGTATTGTGAAAGGGTAGTAAAGTTTGGTGAGTGATTGTGACAGCCTGGAGCTTAGCAAGGTAAGCAACCCCTTTGCATTTCAGAAGTGGGCATCTTATCACGATGGGGGGAAGAAAAAAAAAAAAGTCAAGTCAGGTAAGACTGACTTCAAGATGTTTTTCTTAATGAAAGTTTTCATGTCAACAGTCATTTCAATGCTAATGTCAACGTTTTTTTGGAAGAAGTAGTACCCTGTAACATTCATTAGGGATGTCACAAGCATCCCACAACATATGGTGTCTCAAATTCAATTACTTTTCTATTCAAGCCATGACCTTGAATAGGTTTTTAAAAGAAGAACAAACACAGAAACAAAGCCCCTTTTGCTTATGTTATGGCTTAGTGGTATGCTACTGAAATTCAGAATTATGTCAAATGGGCTTTTTGTTTGTTTTGCTTTGTGTTTTTTTGCAAATTTAAAAAAGTTATGGAAGCTTATTTTAAAAAACAGTAGTGGTGGCAACATCTACTTCCTAAATCTATTTGCACATTTAAATGCACTGCGTACATAGAAAAGGGTACTTTAAAATACTTTAGTGAGCCATTGGCTGGATTTGGTTTAAAGTGCCTCTATTCAGAAGGCTAACACTGAGCTTCTCTATATCCTACAAAGCCTGAAGCTCAAATTCCTCTCTGCATTGCGATAACCTTATAACCGAGATGTACAAGGGGCTCACAGTGGCCGTGTTTTCCTCACTGCAGCGGCCCACCTTCTATCGTTTCTGAACATCAGTCTTTCCGGTTCAATCCATGCAAAAAAGGACAGAAAAATTTAGAAGAGCCTGTTTCTAGGACTATTACTTAGGCCCTACACCTGGCTGATTCAAGAAACAAACCCTTTCCTCTGCGTCTTACCTTTTGAAAGCACTAACTTCACACAAGGATTATTTGGCAATACTTGTTTGCCAGATCGAGCTTTTTTTCTGTGAACAGCTTCCCCCTATATGATTTTAACAAAAGCTCCAAGGGTATTTTGCTTACATGAAGATCTAAAAAACTGACCCATTCTATGTCAAACATGTTATGCCTCCAGAAAATCAGTTCTTCATAAATATAAATGATATCTTATTGGAACTTCTCCACTTCCCACAAGAATAGGGGTATCACTGTGCTGCTACAAAAATACATATAGAAATAAAACTGGTTATAGAAAGCTTACAACTACTTGCCATCTTTTTACAAGTTCTTCCTAAAACAGATTATATTGTTACAATATAAACACCTATGCCTTCAATAGTACAATTAAATCTGGAGCAATTAGTGTAGATAGTTACCATAGTTCTTCACTAAGCTTTGCTTAAATATCCCCAGTCATACTCGCATTTTAATGCATTAAAATATGTAATTATGTTTAGCATATGTCTATTTATTATGCACAGTCACTGGAAATCAAGTTCACTTTGAATATATTTTCTAATTGATATTTGAAACACTGGCAGACAAAATAAGTGTTGGAGCTATGTTAACACAGAAATAAACACACTAACATAAACTTCTGTTACCCTTTTGAATGGTGAGAACATTAAATCAAGTTGTTAATTCATGAAAACATAATAATTTTCCTCTAAACTTTAAAGTAACCTGCAAGCTATGGAAGATCAAATATGATTAATATTTTAGAAAAAAAAAATATTGATGAAAGAAAAATCGGGGGGTGGGGGGGATGACCCAGGTTATATATACCATGCAAAAAAATGAACTGAAAGGGCTGACTTGTCTCCGTTCCCATGAATAATACTCATGGCTATTGAGCTCAACAAGAGAAGCCATCTTTTAAAATATTCCGCATCTGTAGTGTTATTTATAATGTGAACTGAGCAGAATGAGAAGCTGACAGCACTGCAATAGGAAATATGGTCATTCAAGAGAAGAAGTAATCAGCTTTCTGGGACTTCCCCACAGCCTGGGGCTTGTGAGATGTTTGTTCCACCAGAGGCTGTACTTGTAATCTGTGACAAATCACTGCCTCCCCCCTTATGTCTCTGTTCACACCTAAAAAAAAATGTGATAAAACCTTAGCACAATAGGGAAGGGTTGATATAAGAACAACCACATAAACAATTCAGGTACTGCAGTAATGGAAGCCCTTATAAAGTTTTGGATAGATTCACAGCACAGACACTGCCACAATAGTGCAATATATCCCACCTTTTTTTTTTTTTTTTTTTATACGATACCTCCAGGGATATGGAGAGCGAAACCTAATCCCCATCCAACACCATGAGAAACTGTCAGCTCTGCCTGGCCAGCAGGAATTGAGCTATCAAACCACAGCCAGAAATGTTTAGATAACAATATTTAGCATTTAGATAATTACATTAATTTTCCAGATACCTTAAAAATTACATACCACCCTTTCTAGATGAGGTAACGGAGGTAGACTTCAGTGGCCAGTACAGGGCTACTCAAAAAAAACTAATTCCAACCTAACACCAAATTCTGTGCCCAGGCTGCACCTTCAAACGGTTGCTTTCCATTTCCAGCCTATTTCACTGCTTGTATATTTTCTCTGCATCTTCTCACTCCCCATAGTGAGCATAAAGACAAGCACACTGAACAGCTTGCTGAGCAAGATCAGATAGTGTTAAAAAAAAAAAACAAATCAAAGTCTGTTTCATCAAAGCTCAGAACAGGCTTTCATAAAATCCACAAACAACAAGATAAACAACAACATGAAAAAAAGGAAAAATGTTACTTTAAAAGCAAAAATGTAAAGTTAAGAATAAAGAAAGAGGATAGTAAAATGAAACAAACGTAAAACAAAGCCAGTAGTAACTATTCTTGTGTCATGTTGTTCCAAATAACTCACATAAGATAGTAACAAATACTTCTATTAACATTGAACACCGTCCTTTCAGGATGCTGTTTAATACTGGCAAAATATGGGGAGGACAGAAGGACTATGTCTGACAGCAAATAGAAACAGTATGCAAATTCAGTGCTTAATGAGAAGACCAGCATAAGTGATGTGATTCAGCTTAACTAGCAATACTTTTAAGAAATATTCACGTCTACACAATTTTTAGAGGTGGGAGACACTTTCCTGAGGGGAACTGGAATACAAAAATGTGTACACAGGCATGTCCTATGTTTTGTGAAACAAAGAAATCTCTTCTTCAGACCTCTCTATCATCTTTCCCTCTGCTGAAGAGCCGTTGCCATGAGACAAATGTTGCCAAATTTTTTTTCATGTATTTGAAGGCCCAAGTTCAGCAATGATTGATTTTTGATGGTGACTTTACAGAGATTACACAATATGCAAGCGCGATAACATACAAATTACAGAACAATATTTACTGAAGAATGAAAAGTATGAAGTACCGTACTCATTAAAATGCCTCACTGTGAACAATGGCTTAATTAATGCTCTACAGCAGGTGCACGATGTAATTCTAAAACTGAGCTACCCTACTGTATACAACAACACCCCCCAAATCCATAAGCATTATTTTTATTTTCTTTATTATTTATTGCATTCTTTACCTAGACAAGACTGAGAAGTCCTTCTCTCATGAACTATCAAATTGCTTTTGGTTTTATTTTCTGTCAGCAGCTGCACAATGACTATTGCAGTTCAAGGCTGAAATTCACATCCTCACATTTTGCTTCCCCTTCTTATAGCAAGAGATGAAATACTCCTTTCTCCCAGAGTCATTTCAGCACCCCAGATATATCTGCATCCAATTCTACTGGGAAAAATCCTCTCTAATTGATAAACCATTTTGTGCTTCTTAAGAACGGAAGGTGATACAGAAGTGCAAGATGTAAGGGCGAAGAGACAACGCTCACAGCCCACCTGGATACAGTAATGGGAAAAACGGGCACTAAGACCCCAGGCACTGCACACAAATATACTGTGTACCTACAAATGCATGAGAAACAACAAGCTAAAATCAATGCATCTCATCGCATACGCTGCTGTCACTCTTGTTAACAAATGAAAAATAACCCAGGACATTATCACTGGCACTGACATCCTGACAAATCCTGTATCACTGAAACCCCACCAACTGATACCCAGGGCACTGCGCTGCCCCATCCCTTCCCGCACATACCCAATACATTCATAGACGTGGAAAAGGACACAGAAGATCTGCACTCATCTTCTCTACTAATATCAAATGCAAGGGAAATGACTCAGGCAAGACCTTCCTATTCAAGTTTGTTCATTTGACGCTTGAAACGCGAGCCAAAGCCAGCACATTGCTTATATTCTATAAAGTATCATGGATGGACGGATTAATGAAGGAGCTTGCTGAGCCTAGGAGGAAAATGTAAAAAGCACATTGAGCTAGGACTACCCAGTGTTCACAGTGACTGGGTTACAGACAAGAATGCCTCAAACCTGATGTCACTTTCTTCCCTCAGATTTTCCTGGGATATCTGTGGTCTCATCCCCGCAAGACAGTCAAATCCTGGGCCTGGCCTTCCTTTTAGAAGAGACTAAAGAACAAAAGACATCATAACCTAACCATTACCGAAGCACTCTCCAATTGCCACCAAAAAGGTACAGTAGTGATCCTGATTCGACCCCCGAGTCTCATGAATCCCAATTCCAAAACTGCTGAAAGAAGCAATGTTACCTGCAGGGAGTTGAACCCTGATGAATCAGCATTGAATCCTCAACTCCGTATTGCCTGGACACAAAGCAGGATCTCTTCAGTTTTCTGAAACTTTGTCACATGAAGCAGATGAGCAGAAGTTCAAGTCCTAAATACAGAAAACAAACACAAATATAGATCAGATAGAAACACAGTCTGAGTTGAAGTTGTATCACCCATGTTTGAGAAGAACCTTTTTTTCTCCACCTTCCTTGAATCAGCCAAAACTTACTTCAAGAAACTCTCCCTGGTGGGAAACCCCAGGCACCTACAAACTTTTCAGAATCTGTGTGAAGACTTAGAGACTTGGCAAAACAGAACGTTCCCATATAAGCCCACACAGTATGCCTATGCTATAGTACGTAAACCCAACAACAGTCCGTTTTTTAAAACAAACAGCAGAGTCAGATCAGTGTTGTGTCCTCACTTGAAATCCCTCTAGCCAGCATATCTGAAGTTCAGCCAGGCACTGTAAGCAGTTACATTTATTCATTTCTTGAATAGCAAATTTGCTTCTCCTTATATATTCCAGTTTGTTTCTTAATAAGTTCCTTTCCACAGTTTGCATACCGTTCTAAAGCACAAGATGAACATGTTTGTAAAAAGCTCGTTATTACCTTGTGCTTTATAGCATTATACAAGTCAAAACTGACTACAGATTTCTCTTAAATCTGTGAGATATTTTTTTTTTATCCACCTGTGTGCTCATTTGCTAAGGAACCAGTGTTAACAAAGTGATACCAGTTCTTCTCTCCCCTACTGCTGGCACTAATATGATTTTTTTTTTTACATGGCTTTGGTTTAGCAGTAATTTAGGATTTATTAGTGTATTTGAGAGAGATCACAGAACTAGGCTGTATAATTCTTAACAGCACTTAAGCATCAGCCAATTTAACAGAGCAACTGAATGGAATTTGTTACAATCAAAGTAGCAACTTAATTAAAGATTCAAGAATGGGAAGGAGCACCTGAAACTTAGAGCAGGGTTGCACACACCGTTGGGGTCTAAATCAAATCACAGAGACAGACCGACAAACAGCTCTAAATCGAATCGCGCACACACAGACGAACAGTTCCAAATCAAATTGCACGCGCACCCTGCAAGGTTCACCTGTGATTAAAATTTCCCTTGTCATGAGTTTCATTAATTATTTGCTTTTACATGCTGGCATTCACCAGCGGACGGTCGGTGAGCCTGGCGGAGCGAGGCGTTGGAGCCCTCGGGAAGCCTGCCCCGAGAGGCATCCCGGCTCGGGGGGAGGCGCTGGATCACCCAGCCCGTGGCGCTCCCGGGGAGCTCCGAAGGTCTCCCTTTGGGAATGGCCGTTTATAGGATCTCGGGATGATTGGCTTTGGTCAGTATTTTACATTCCGGCCACAGTTCGCGTTAAGCCATTCGGGTGTACAGTTCAGGCAGCGGATGGCCCAGGTGCGGCCAGAGAGCGCCCGGCACCCAGGTGTGGGCACTTGCGACCAAGGTGACAGCGCAACAGGGCTCGTCCTGGGACCTCGGAGGGGCCCAGGGGGCTGCACCACCACAGCTGCTCAAAACGTTGTAACTGCTATTTTTATATATATATATATATACACACACACACCCACAAAGTGCCATACATATGGCTGTCACTGATTATTCTGTAACAGTTAGGGGCATTCATATATCACAACTCTGGCACACAGATGCTATCATCTTCATCTCATGTTTTCGGAGCCCTGAGGAGTTTCATTTTTTAGGTTGATACCATAATTTCTCATGTTGTCAGTTCCAAACGTGTATTGACAAGACTATCAAGAAGTTGCCTTTTGTGCATTTATTTTCTCTCCCTCAGTTAATTTGAAGCTTTTCAAATTATGATGATGATTTATCCTTTAAGGTATGAATAAATTCAATGGGGACAACACATTTAAATTTATTTCTGTTATAGTACTATGCTGGTTTTGGCTGGGATAGAGTTAATTTTCTTCACAGTAGCTAGTATGGGGCTATGTTTTGGATTTGTGCTGGAAGCAATGTTGATAGCACAGGGATGTTTTAGTTACTGCTGAGCAGCGCTTACACAGAGTCAAGGCCTCTTCTGCTCCTCACCCCACCCCACCAGCGAGCAGGCTGGGGGGCACGAGATGCTGGGAGGGGACACAGCCGGGACAGCTGACCCCAACTGACCCAAGGGATATCCCACACCGTATAGCATCATGCTCAGCATATAAAGCTGGGGGAAGAAGGAGGATGGGGGATGTTCGGAGCGATGGTGTTTATCTTCCCAAGTAACCATTATGTGTGATGGAGCCCTGCTTTCCTGGAGGTGGCTGAACAGCTGCCTGCCAATGGGAAGTAGTGAATGAATTCCTTGTTTTGCTTTGCTTGCGTGCATGCAGCTTTTGCTTTCCTTATTAAACTGTCTTTATCTCAACCCGTGAGTTTTTCTCACTTTTACTCTTCCAATTCTCTCCCCCATCCCACCAAGGGGAGTGAGCAAGCAGCTGGGTGGTGCTTACTTGCCGGCTGGGGTTAAACCACAACAAGTACAATTAGCTGTTCCTTTCCAGTGAAGCTTTATTTTTAAATAGCCCATTGACGTTCAACTAATATGCAGCTTTTTTTAGACTTAGGAAGATGAGAACTCAATGGATTATTTTATTAGATAACATTCTATGCAGTTCCATGCTGTAGCATAATTATAATTATGTATTATAAATACCATATCTTAGCACTCTTAGTTTACTACTCCCCATCATAGATATCACCATAATGAAAAATACTATGGGTGAATTTCTAGAGAAAAAAAATATGCATTTCTCCTTCAACAGCCAATAAACAGAAATATATGTGATATTTCCCAAAAAAACCCTCTTTAGATTAAGAATCATTGCAACATATAACCAGACTCTAGATATCAGATTTACCAGAGCTGACAAACATATGGCAGTAGGACCCTTGGGTAGCAGAAGGAGAGGCTAGTGTAAAATGATCAGTTGAGGAGGAGGCAGGCTAGTGCTCAAGAATAACAGCAATAATTCAGTAACAAAATAGATTTTTAGTTGAAACTGAACTGGTCATGAAAACTACAAAACACTCATAATTCATTAATAATCTTAATGTCTAATCAAGTTGATTATTTAGCAGTATTAAAAATCTCACTTGGGATGAACTTTCACATGTAATCAAATCTTCCCATTTTCATTTATTTACAGAGGGGTAGGGTAGAGTTTGTTCAGACATGAAGCCATTTCCATGCAATAGCTTTTCTCAATGTGAGAATAAACCTACTAAAAGAAATGTTTCTTGAAATTTGATTTGTATTTTTAGTGACCACATGAAAAAATGCTAGCTCTAGAGAACATTTACCACTTCCTGGTGACTTCAATAGGCACCACTGTTCTCTGTTAAAAGGAAAATCTGTAGAGTTACTGTGGATCATTTCTGACCATTTAACAACCAGCCACTGTAGGCTTGTACACATATGCAAGGCAGATTCTACCACAGATGGCTGTGTTTGTAATAAACAGCTGCTGATATTTATGGAGAAACTTCCAATCCATCGTACCCTCGTGGTGACAATGGTTTGTTGTTCTTTCTTTTTAGAAGAAGTGACAGTGGACACCTTCTTGTGAGTTCATTTAGACTAAACGCATTAAATTCAATGGGAATTATTCTGTTCACACACTGTCCAAGCCCAACGTTGAAATGTCATCTCTGGAACACCCCTAAAGACCTTATTTTTCAGCTTGAAAAAAAAAATGTATTTCATGTAGCATTACCTGAAAAAGGACTTCAGATTGACTGTATTACTATAACCTAGACAGCTTAAGCTAAACAGGATGTAGGAAGAGCTAAAATGGCTAGACCTCTCCAAAATATAGCAAGCATACATTTTGATCAAAAGATGTTGAACATATTGCTTACACCCAAAAATTGTT
This sequence comes from Pelecanus crispus, assembly GCF_030463565.1. Classification (NCBI taxonomy): domain Eukaryota; kingdom Metazoa; phylum Chordata; class Aves; order Pelecaniformes; family Pelecanidae; genus Pelecanus; species Pelecanus crispus. The sequence continues at coordinate 22,694,852 of NC_134654.1, read as the reverse complement.
TCCTCAATAAAAACAAAACAAGACAAAACAAAAACCCAACACATCCTAAAGGCCCCCATCTCATGCCAGCTGTAACATATATGGGAGCATGTTGTGGACTGCATTAAGGTAAAGTAGCAGCAGTTGATCCCATTATGGAAGGGAAGAGAGTCCAGGCTGGGCAGTTTGCTAGGATCAATGTCTGTCTGAATGTCTTCTTTTTGATTAAAAATCCCTGTAGTCTAAGCTAAGCCCAATGTGTCTTTAAAAAGTAAGTTAAAAGGTTGCAGCTGTTGCTGTCTAAATCTCTCCTTTCTTGATGACATTATGCATATCTATGAGAAGGATTTCCATGCTTTCAGTGTAGAGGAAAGAACTGATGTTTCAATTAAGGCTTTTAAATCTCATGTCTCCAGAAAAGTTCAAATCTCTGCCACTAATATCTTTTTTTCTTTACATACTCTGAAAGCATGATCAGTCTGACCTTCAATCTTCTTTGCTTTCTGCACTTATCTCCCTTTTTCTCCTTGTGATTCTGTATATATTCCCTTTCCAAATAGTTCACGTCCTCAATTTCCCCCACAGAACTGATGCTCATAACCGTTTTAGTACTAAGGTTTGAGCCCCATGGGATGCAACCTTGATTCCCCAGCAAAAGGTCTGGAGGATCAAAAATAGCATTCCTCCATTTGTTTCAAGGTAAACTTTTACTCAGTTTTGTTCATCTGTTTTTAAAGAGCAGGTCATATAATTTCTCTGAGAAGCAGGGTCTACCAAGTAATTTCATATTACTGAACTACAATCACTCGTTCATTATAGGAACAAATACAACCACCACTAAAGCATAAAAGGCACCTAGAGAGTAAATGGGGGGTGAATCTCTGCAGAAGATGATTTATATTATCTGCTTTAAACACACAAACATGTTGTGGGACACATTTTTTCACTTGTTTTTCTAAAGGAGCATTTAAGTTCTCAGCCATTAAGCAGCAGTTAATTGTATTGCCTTAATTCACCAGCTACATAATTCCTGTCACAGCTGTATTTTAATAAATGCTAAAAATGAGTGATTTAATCCAGCTAGTTTTGATATTTCAGTAAGGAAGAAAACCAAACATTTCAGATTCTACATTCCTGGTCACCAAGAAGATCAGCCAAATGGCACGTTTAGCCATTTAACCTGCAGGGTATTTTACAAATTGTAGAAATATTTTTATTATGGGAAAGGTAATGGGAATGTCATGTCCTACCAAATCAGTTCTAATGGTGTTTACATTAGAAAAAATTAATGATTAAGTATTAATACCTGAACAACATTGGCTATAAATAAGGTATGAGGACTGGATATTAATTTTCACATTCTGAAGGCAATGTCTCTTGTGACTAAAGGATCTGAAGCATGCCATAACTTCAATGGATTTTTTTATTAGTACAATAAGTCTATCCAACTGTATGATATACTGAAGCTATGCTTGAGATACCAGTAAGTATACAGGGTAGTACTCAATAACACAATTAATACTGAAGCCAACATTTCTTGGCCGCCGAATGATTCAGTAAATACAGCTGCAAAGTGAATCAAAAGGCGTTGTAGCAACACTGACACCTTAAAAGCGTATTTTGAAAGCACTAAGTATTGCTACAAATGATTACTGGAAAAATAAAACAGTTTGCAAGGATGTAGTTCTTCTCTTCAAAGGGAAGATGATGAAAGGGAAGAGTTTAGGGTGTCTATGCACCCTTTTAGAAACACTCTTTAAGAAGTAAAATAATGATGTGTCCCAAGAGGTAAGCCAGCAGATGAACCATAAATATCATGACCAATGTACTTGTACTGCTGGCTAAACCACCTTATTTATCCCACCCATCCTCTCTTTCAAAACAGAACAATGTGGCAAACACTTTTCAAAAAAAAAATGCCCACGCTAGAGGAACACAAACCTTCCTGTTCTATCTCAAAGCACTGAGAAATTTAAACATAAGATGTCATGACCTATTCACCTTTCAATCTCCAGTTTACATCCTCCACTTATATGGCTTTAAAACACTTAACATATAGAATCTATACATATGTGTCTCCTTAGTTTTAGGGTAATTAGCCATAGTCTAAAATATAATCAATCATTGTTTGTGCAGAACTCAAGGTGCCATGCCAGTGGGAAGCATAAATCACCATTCTAATATCAAGGCTATGTGCACTGGATGTAACACCACCTTTGTTTCATTTTGGATTTAACAATAATTGAAAGATTTTTCCAGCTTTCCCTAAAGTAGTAGCTGCTTCAGCAGTTATGAACAGTAAAAATAATACTTCCTTCTAAATCTTCATAAGCATTGACCAGATCCCAGTTTTACTGAAGGGCTCATTCAGCTAAATGGAAAAAAGTGTAAAAACATTTTGGTCAAACATATTTACACCGTATAATCACAGATCTTTATTTCAAGGACAGTAGCAAAGTCAGATTCACAGAAGATTCGGCCAGTTATTTGTAATACCAGAGATGTGGTAGTTATGGCTAGTTTGCCAAGATCCTAACTGCAATTAATCAAAAGGCTACTCCCAAACCCTGGTGTTTATGCTTGTCCACTGTCATCCCAAAAAAGATTTTTAAAAAGTCTGATGGATCCTGGGTACAAATGGGTTTAGGTTACGCAAAGACTGAATCTGCATTTTCAGTTGCTGGAATTCCAGATGAGTATCATTCATTCCAATGTGTCTAGAAACTCAAAACAAGAATAGAAAAATTCTGCAAATAGGAAAAGTGGGCGGCTGCTGAACTGTAAGCATAGATGACGGACAGCAAAGAAAAAGACAGAAAGATGTTCCCAAAAGCTTAAATCTTGTCTTCACTTAGAGTATCGACTATGGCCTGAACCACTAAACGACCAAAAAAAAATTTATTCATAGCATAACAAAGACCTTGGAATAAGGTCATTGAAGTATTTGTGAGCTGAAGGACTGAACTTCCAGGTAAATGTTACTTTCAAGTCGCTGTTCAGCTTGTAGTCTAATTCAGCATGCAAAAGGGCAGTATCGCATCTTATTTGCATTCAGCAAGGATAGCTTTTCAAGTTTAGTATCCAAATTCACTGCTCAGATTAAAGCCATAGCAAATAATCCCAAAGCAAATAACAGACATTAAGTTATATCTTCACCGCAGCTAAGAGCTTGTTTTCAGGTTGGTGGTGTTTTCATTTGTTTACTGGTTTACGAAGAAATCATATAGGTTTGAATGAATCTACTTTGTATTTGTGGTCGAGAAAAAACTTTTATTATTCGCTTTCAATTAAAAAGGAAAACAGCAGGATTGTGAGGTAAGAGAAAAGCTGGGAAACTCCAATAGAGCAAGAAGCAAGTTCACAAATGTAGCCTTGTTCATTGTTCCCTCCCTGTAGGTAGGCGATGTTGGTGGTGTTTGTAATTATACATCTATCGGCAGCAGCACAAAACAATTATATTTGTAACACATATATTTCCATACCCTCTGCTTCCCTCAAGTGCTAGATACAGTCACCCTGCTGGACTCCAACCTGCTATAAATCACTTGCTCAACATGGTTTATCACTTCATTTATATGAGCCAGAAAACCCACAGTAAACCTAGAAGTACCAAGCCACCCCCTCTAGCAGTTACTTTATGTTCCTCTGCATACGCTCAGGCACACACCTGGATGATATTAAAACATCAAACATCCTGCTGCAAACACAGTGCTACCCAGAGCTTCCTTAGCGCTCACACTCTCAGATTAGAGCTGAGCACCTTTACTCTCCCCAGCATAACACATCAGATTTTCTCTCATGAGCACAGAAACATCCATTTTTTTCAAGGGCTTGGAGCCTACGCGATGCCAACAGTCCTCATTTCTTTGAATTAAAGTAGGGGAGGTCACCCCCTCAAAATTTCCATTGAAGATAAAATCTTCACTTCGTTGTAACTAAAACATAAATGACGTTTATCAGTCACTTAAAGGAAAGTGTAAGGGGAAGAGATACACAGCACTTCTTTCAAATACTTACAACTCTAGGAAAGACCCCACTACTTTCACTTAATATTTAGATGAGTAGTTGACCTAAAAGAGACAAAAGGTGGCTGTTGTTTTGGGATTTGTATAAATAACATCTACTGTGTAAACAATAAGTATAAATATTTTTCCTACTGCAGTCAAAAGTGAATATTATTTGGTGACAGCTTTAACAGTTCTGAATTTTGTAAGAGCAAATAGTAACCATCATTATGTTCAGTATGGCAGGGGCTTAAAAAAGAAAAACTTTTATTCAAAACATCAAGCTATGCCCTTGAATTAATGTGCCCAATGCATGTGTGATGGGTTGACCCTGGCTGGATGCCAGGTGCCCACTGAAGCTGCTCTATCACTCCCCTCCTCAGCTGGACAGGGGAAAGAAAACATAATGGAAAAGCTTGCGGGACGAGATAAGGATGGGGAGATCACTCAGCAATTACCGTCACAGGCAAAACAGACTCGACTTAGGGAAAATCAGTTTAATTTATTGCCAATCAAAACTGAGCAGGGTAATGAGAAATAAAACCAAATCACCTTCCAAAAAAAAAAAAAAAAACCAAAAAACACCTTCCCCCCACCTCCTCCTTCTTCCCAGGCTCAACATCACTCCCAATTTTTCTCTACCTCTCCCCCCTGAGCAGCACAGGGGGACGGGGAATGGGGGTTGCGGTCAGTTCATCACATGTTTCTGCCCCTCCTTCCTCCTCAGGGGGAGGACTCCTCACACTCCTCCCCTGCTCCAGCATGGGGTCCTCCATGGCTGCAGGTGGGTATCTGCTCCCCCGTGGGCCTCCAGGGACTGCAGGGGCACAGCTGCCTCAGCAGGGTCCGCACTGCGGGCTGCAGGGGAATCCCTGCTCCGGCACCTGGAGCACCTCCTCCCCTCCTCCTTCACTGACCTTGCTGTCTGCAGGGTTGTTCCTCTCATTCTCACTACTCATTCCAGCTACAGTTTGTCCCCCCTTTGTTTTGTTCCCCCCCGCTTCTTAAATATGTTATCATAGAGGCGCTCCCACTGTTGCTGATGGGCTTGGCCTTGGCCAGCGGCGGATGCATCTTGGAGCCGTCTGGCATAGGCTCTATCAGACATAGGGGAAGCTTCTAGCAGCTTCTCATAGAAGCCACCCCTGTAGCCCGCCCACCAAAACCTTGCCACGCAAACCCAGTACAATATGTCATCACTGTTTCTAGCATCACAGTATTTCACCATATTTATATGTAAAGAACAAATGAGTCACTGAGCAAGTGTTCTCAGAAATTTAAATTCCATGTGGGGCAGCACTTTACATCACACTGATTTTATAGAACTCATACTGGCCAGCAAGATCAAACCCAAGACAACTTAAGTGGAAAATACATATATCTAGCATTCAAAAGAAGTAATTGTAGGAGATACACTGTGATTCATACTGTGCAATATTACTTAATTATGTTCTTCAGAAGGGAATCCTTCACAGTAAGAAACATCTACTTAACAAGAATGGAAAACTTCTGGTCCCTAAACAAAAAGGCAAACAGCTCTTAAATTTCACAGACACATCTAGACACTACCTTACTTTTGAACCCTGCTTCATTTCAGCATTATAATCCTGTTTCGCTTGACACTCATAGAATGTGTCATATAGGGTTCTCAAACACCAAAATATCGGTGAATTAAATCTCACTCTGCAACATCCTTAAGATATATTCTTTACTAAGAGGGGGTTTGATATTGCTTTGGCATTTACAAAACATACATGAATATATCAACACATTAACTAAACAGAAAGCCCCATGCAGTAACTATAGCAATTGACTACAAGTTTTCTCTGGTTTGCTGCAAGGCAGTAATGGGTTAGTACATATTAATCTGACATTCGGCTGTTCCAAAAGCTAATAAAGTACCTTTTGTACAAACTTTTGTACCATCTTTGTTATACATAGTTGTTTATACAAACATTATGGTACCTAGAATCACAGGAAAATAGAAGAATGAGAACTCGGGTGTCCTAAGATCTACATAAAGCTTCTTTCAGCAGCACAAAAACAGCGTTCGTGCAGTGTGTAAAGCTAGAGCCCATGGTGTGCCTTAAATGAATGAGAACACCAAGCAGTGCAACACACCAGTCTGCATAAATTGCCATACCAAGGTGGATGGTGTGCTGTGCCTACATCTGTCTCAGTAGTGCCATATTAGACTCTCTGTATAGAAACATATGACAAGTCTCTAAATAAACGTAGATATTTTCTACAACATTTCTCTGTTTTTAACTATGCAACATGATAATTCTCTAGAAAATAAATCTTGCAAACCAATAAGTGTTATGGTTTACTAGGATTTTTGATAGCCATCTGGCTTCAAAACAATCGCATTGGTACAGAAAATTGATTGCCAAACTATTGTCTGTAATCATCATTTAAGGAACATATGCTTACACATTTCCAGCCTCGTTTTCAGTTCATCCTAAACAGCCAGAGGTTACATTTAGCACATACAGAAAAAAAGAGAGGCATGAGCTGCAAGAAAACCTCACGAACACCGCATTAATTCGATAGCACTGTAGCAATGGATTCAGATAAACTACTGCACTGCTATGATCCAAACAGGTCCCACAAAAACACATAGCTGCATTCATCCTTGGTAAGTTATCTACAGCATTTCTAAATCAGTATGCTTAGGGTTGTTTATGAGCAAAACCAGGTACAAGACGACAATAAACTTATATAAATCTGCATACTTTAATAAGGCAATTAATTTATAAAGTAGTTTACACAGCAAGGGAAGTAAAAATATATTGATGCAAAGGGGAATTTAAATGTTGAGGAATAATTCAAAGTCTAGTTTTCTATTGTCTGCAATAAGAATTTTCAGAGGTGTTGTTTTACAAAGAACATGCATAGATTTCAAGTCAATATGTGTAAACATTGATCTGGTAGTTTAAGAAACTTAAGTTTTCTTACCCCAGCAAATAAGCTGTGAGGAAGGAGGAAGTGATCATGCTCCAGTGTCAGTCATCAAGGTATCTTTTTAGAGCTCTATAGCTCTATGCATAGAGCACCTTTGTCTTCTTTTTTTCTTCTCCCTTTTTATCACTTAAATCTTTTCCATTTGCTTCTGTATACAGGTATCCGCTGTAGCTACAGGACAGACCTGGCCCATTTCAGGTCCTCTGTTTTCAAGGCAATGATTCTGGAAGCACCTTAAACTGCATAAGCCAACACTGAAGTTGGAAGCAGCTTTTAACTTTGATTACGGCCTTTTTCCAGTTACCCCTCCCCAAACCGTTCAGTCTTGCCTCAGACACTTGTATCTGAAGAGGCATTTGTTAGATACATGTGCTAGATCAGGAAACCAAATTAAGAATATGTCCATCAAAAATACGTATTTAGTTTTAACCTGGCTCCCTGAATAAATGCCTCTGCTGGCACAAACAATAGGGCAAAATGAGCACAGAAACCACTAGGAGAAGTGCCACCCTCAGTACCTTCCAGCATTAGTGAAACTACAGCTTCAGTAATTTGACAGAAACAGTACATACACTCGTTTGTTCATTTATGATGGGTGTGTCATGGGATTAAATGGAGCAGAGTACTCATTTTGGACTGCTGCTAAGCATTTACTTCAGTCTGAATACCTGAGGAAGAACTAACAGAAGAGTCTGCATTGACATAAACAGACAAAATAAGGAAGGCTGAGCAATGTGACCTAAATAAAATATAAGATGCTTAAGACCTGTAAGGAATCCCCAATGACAGAATCTTTTAGATCAACAAATGCTAGGGAAAAGGCAAAAACCCAATTCTATTAAGTCCTAATCTATTATATCCTTCAGAGTATCATTACATTTCCTTCCCTGACCCGTTTCCCTGCTAATCAAAGACCACTGGCAAACTAGACTACATCTAGAACATACTGGGGGAGGGGGAAGGTGGTGGAAGATAAAAACAGATAAAAAGAAAAATCAAGAGACTTCTTAGAAAATGTCAAAACTTCTGAAGAATTTCCCATTTCACAAGTTTCTCAGTACTGCTCTGTTCAGAAGCCGACTGCATCAAGTACTTGGGTTTGTTACACTGGGAAACATCCATCTTTTAGATGGGGAGAATGCCATACAGCTGTATCACAGCAGGGTCATGAGATTTTATTAACATCTGTCAGGTGCTCCGAGCTTCTCAAATCAAAGACTTCGTGTGAGTGCTAAGTCACTTACTGTCTATAAGTCACCTATTTTTTCTTTTTACTACAAGAAGTCATGACCTTTTGTAGCATTTCAAAGCGGTACCTAAGACAGAGCCACATCTTTTCCAGCAAAAGTTTAGTCCCTGCTGTGCAGTTAAAGGTCTTCCCTGCAATTACAAATTTCTTTTTATAATTTAAAGAGCTTTGTATTTAAGCTCTTCTTCCATTGTTTCATTCACCTACAGCATACACCTAGTAATGGAATGACAACAGAGAAGTATGTGCTGAACATGTTTAGGTTACAGACTAGCAAGCTTACTTTGCCACTATATTCAGCCCATTTTAAGAGATAGACAGCTATGCATGTACTGGATACACAGCTGAAAAATAGAAAGGCACGAGGAGTTACAGCAGGGCAGGAAAAATGTTACAGTTACTGGCGCAGAAAGATCTACAACATTATTAGGCTCCAGTTGCCTTCCTACCCCACCACACTTTCAGAAGAACTTCTAAACACTTGAAGGCATGATCTTGTCTAAAATATTAAATGTTAGACTTGTTCTTTCTTCCACCATATGTTAGATTCACAGCAGTAAGATTAGCACCCTCTTTGAAAGTCCTTGTAGTATTTAAGAGCTAGATGGGGAGTCTCAGGAAATGATTGCAGTTTTCAACATGGACTCTGAATTTGTGTTGAGAATTGAATAGTGTTATTTTCCCTATTTTTTTTGCTCTGTGGTTTCATTTGTTTATGTGTGTTTTAAATATAATTACATAAATCAGAGCTTTATAAAACTCCCCGCACACAAGGTATATCAGGTATATGTAGTTCACTATGACCATGCGTATCACCTCTAGAGCTCATAGAAAAATAAATTAATTTTATAATTTCATTCCCTAGCATCTTGTCCCACCCCCCACAAGGACACACACATATATTTTCATGGCAGAGATTTTGTCAGATGCTTCTGCATTATCAGCAGCAACACTGAAGGTGCCTTCATCCTACAGTATAGAACTGGTAGATAAATCTTGTACAACCTACAAGTGGCATCAATGAAGAGAGAGAGGGGAAGAGAAAAGTTAGAGCTGGTAGCTGAAAATATATGTACTCATCAGGAAAATGAGTACTGCTAGACAGAGAAGCAGTATTGGTGTGGTCACTAGAGAAGGAAAAAAAAGAAAAAGAAAATCCACCCATCTCAAGCTCCCCAAAACACCTAGCTTCAATTCCGTAAGACCATTCCCCACAACCTTCCCCCCAAACACTTCATCTTTTCAACAGAGGCCTCACGTTCACCCTTACTCCTCCCTTATTGCCTCTTTCTCTCCCCAAACCCAGATCCCCCACCCTTGGATGGTCTGCAAGGCCAAGTCATGTCTCCATTTCCCTCGCGTCCCAATGCCCTGACCTTATTTCATAATCTTCCTTGGAAAATCTGATCCCAGGACTGTTTCCGGGTGTTGCAGAGCATGCAGTCAGCTAATCCACTCACTCACAACCTTCCTGTGCACAGTGCAGATCATCTTACAGCAATCAAGGTGTGATAAATTATAATTTATCAAGATCATTAGTGCTATGCTTATTACATTATGGTGTTGCAGAAAAGAAGTTGTTTACAATTTGCTTTAAAATAATCCATATGGTTATTGCTGGTGTTAAAACATTATTTTATAAGTTTCCCAGTTCTTTTAGATTTTTACATGAGATTAGAATCATATTTAAGAGCACCCTATAAAAGAACCTGTCCTCCTTCAATGACAAGAATTATAACACAGATGATAAAGAAATTACCCTCTTACCATATAAATTGGATTAGATAATCACAAATTTATCACGCAGGCAGAGATGTATCTTAGCATTTTAAAAAACTGAGATTCTTCAAAGTCCACAGAAGAACAAGAAAGAATGGAAACACACATCATTAGTTGCTTTGTGTAGTTCTCAGTTGACATCTCCATGTTGGTTTTCCCTTCAGCACTGAAACAGTGTCTTAGTTTACCAATACAGCCTCTAGTTTCAAGTCTAGTCTCCTCTCAATCCACCAGCCATATGTATTACTTTTGCCTCAATGACTACACGTAGTTTGTGATTATCTTATAGATGGCTCCATACTCAATGATAAACCAGCAATGGAGACAATGATCTTTGACAAAATTCCATGTAAATGGAAAAATGTACACAATGTACAAAAAGCTGTTTGTTTTTTAAATTTGATTTCTCCCTTGACTATACAACAGCACTTTTTTTCTCAGAAGTTTTCTACTTTCTTCACTACTTAAAAAACAAACACCCACCCAACCCCCCCCCCCCCCCCAAAAAAAACCCCAAACCAAACAAAAACCCCACCCACCAAAAACCACACAAAAGATATTTAGCAATTAAAATTATCTCACTGAAGAATTTTGCTGGGTATTGTCTTGGGCAAAGATGCAAGTGAAAGAGCTCAGGCAGAACACAGGTTCTGCTGTCCATTTTTCCATAACGCCTCACAATGCTGTTACACGACATACCACCTCTGCCAGCATTTTGTTTGCTTCTCAACCTGAACTGTTCCTCTACTCCTTCAAAATTCTCAAAATATCACATAGCAGAGGATCTCTATCTGCATCATTTGTATCCCCGAACACCATTTTGACTGGGTATGAAGAAAAGAATGTCTGAAATTATGCCCTAGAAATACACTGAAAAATAATAGGGTTAATATGGAATGATTTACAGAACTAGAGCAAAATCACAGAATCACAGAATGCTTTGGGTTGGAAGGGACCTTGAGAGATCATCAAGCCCAACCCCCATGTTCATTTAGTTTTACATTAAGATCTTTGTTACTTTAATCCTGTTCATAAAGTGTGAAATATACATTAAAGTAATTAAGAAACTTCAATAAATAGTTTTATATATAAAAAAAATCTCAGCTCATAATAGGACTTTAGGGCACAGGGTGCTTTACCCTTCTCTTGCTGCCCATCACACTCAACCTGTGAAGTGCACCTCAGAGACTCAATGTGTGTCATCACAGAAATAGTATGCACACTAAAGAACTTGAATAAATGCATTTTTCATTAAAGATAATGGGGTTTTAATTCAGTGGGAGTTAGGTCAGACTATAACTGAAAAGCATGGGAATCAAAGTTCATGAAACACAGATTGAACTAATCAACACACAGCTACAAAGTTAACCACTAGAGAACTCTAACTCTCATAAAATCTTCCTTTGCTGAAAAGCTGGTATTATTTATGAATTCAAGTCATCTAGAAGACTGAAGAGCATAAATTATTCCACCACACATTGGCAGTAAATTTACACTCACTCAATTGGCTTCAGATCTGATTGTTTCAGGTGGCAGAATAGGAAAAACTTTGATGTTTGACCAAATCTTAAAATTTTGCCATCTGTTCACAAGCAATTTGCCAACAGAAAGATGCCAAAATTCATTTAATAATTGTCAGGAGTTGCTTGCTCTATTATTGATTGTGCACAACCATAAGACAAAAGCAGCTCATGACCTGCCTGGATTACAACTGACAAATAACCAGACTCACACGTATAATTTACAGAGGAATTCAAGTGGATAAAATAAATTCACAGCAGCAACAATGGCAGCCCTCCAACATATGCAAATAAATAAGCAAATATTTTTTCCTTGCCGTGGAATGAACTGAGAATTTACCTCTTCGCAAAATAAGGAAATACATTAGTAGTGTTACTGATTTCAGAGGAATTGTTTCTATGAACAAGGAGCCAGGGCCATGAATAAAACCTGAATGATCTAAACCACTGAGCAAAATCTACTTGCCAAGTGCCTCCACTGAGCTGACTACCCAGCTTGGCTTCATTTTTGTGATATAAGATTTCCTTTCATTCACAAATTCAAGTGAGTCTCATTCATGCTGGCTCTGCCAGGTCTATCCAACAGAAAAAAAACTGAATAGATAACAGCACGCCGAACAACTCAGTGTAGTATACACAAAGGCATCTTCAGGCAAAAACCAACCAACCAAATAAAACCACAAACAAGGGGAATGCAGCCCACTGGTTGAAAGTCTTCCTCATCTCAAATATTCAGAATGTCAAGTCGGAAAATAAAAACATTTCCCAATGCAAAAATGTTTCAATTAAGATGGCTGTGCACTTTATTGTGAAGAAATTAGAATCCTAAGAAACCACCCAAATACAAAAAAGGGACTTGGCTGTTTCCAAGACCATCACAACAGATATTCCATTTCTAGTTTTTGCCAGCTGGCTTATACACTGCGTAATCTTCTAAGCTGTTAGAGCATTTCTAATGATTCAACATTCTTAAAATCAAATGACGCTAATTATAATACAGACTTAAATTATAATTTAGCTGTAGAACAAAATGTTACCAAAAACTGGATACAGAAAGACACTTTAGATTTCTAGGATCAGGAAGAAATTCTCACTCATTTTAACTGAAATTCTAGTCAGCAAGCAACATGAAAAACAGCCATAGAGTTTGAAATATTAACCTTTCTCCATTCCTAAGGCTTCCAAAATTCATAATATGTTTATTAAAGAAATTTTAACACCCCCCCCCCCCCCCCCAAAAAAAGGACAGATTTAATTACTACTTCAGAAGTTGAAACAGGAAGCTGAAAAATAATGAATACCATTAGTAATTGCCTCCAAAGTTCTAGCCAGATGACTTAATTCCAAGTTGTTTGGAGCATCCTTAATTGCACCTAATACTTTCCAAAAAAAGGGGTGAATTAAAATGGACAATTGTTCATTCAGATGAGGACCCATCCTCTCTTTAACATTCTAGTCAGCTTTACAACTGTGAATAAAAATACAGACAGGACAGAGGACAAGTACAGCAACGCACAAATGAAACTAACTTCTAAGGTATTTGTCGTTTCACTTGTGAGTGGTAGCAATACTAGCATTCTTCCACACTGCTGAAGAGTCAGAAAGCATCTGCTTTAAGCTCATTAACAAAAAAAGCTTCTTAAGAAGTGTAAGTTTTACTCAACACTGACAGTCTTCCCTATAACAGGAGATAAAGACAGCATTGTACGCATCTGCGAAAGAAGCGCTCTTTAGCAGTACCTCTCAAGCCCTCCTGGCTCTGCACTGATTAACTGAAAACAGGTAACAAGTTAAAAATATTTGTAGAATTGCCCTTTGGCTGCTTGCAGGCTCTTCTAACTATTCTGAATATGGTAATTCACCCAGACTTCTGCTTAGCCTATACGCATACACAAACAGATAATTAGCTTTACGCTTGCTGTACGTACAATATTAAGGTACAGAACAGGTAGATTTTAAGGTAAATAGACTGCCAGCCTAATAAAGACTGTGTTAACAACAACAACCACCACCTATCTCAAAAAGCACATTTTGAATATATAAATGTCAGAAAAAGAAAAATCTTGATGAAGATACAGTACTTCTTTTTGGCATTATTTTAAAGCCTTCCTCATTGTCTTGTCTATGCATGGTGACCACCGCATGATTTCAAATGTTTTAGATATCAAAAGCATTACAGAGTTGTTCAAAGTAGTTTATTAATTTCATGTATATATTATTATTATTTTAGTATTTATCTGAATATTGAGGTGGCTGCAGAGAAAGTGACCTATTCCCATTCTAGCTCCGGCTGATTTACAGACAGAACCAACTCTTTTCATACAGCAGTAGCAGTAATTACAGAAAAAAAAGGGGGCGGGGGGAAGGAAACCTAACAAAAAACCCCATAGAGAAGTTATATCATATACTTTTGGTTACGCTAGCAATCTATTTTACCCTGAAATCCAAATTTTGGGATGCAGAGATGAGGGCAGATGTGGACTGAAAAAAAAGTCGTAAGTGACAAAGCTTAATAATGTTACCTCTTTACCAAGCACAACTGCTTGTTCTTATCAATTGCTTAAGGCCCCAGAACACACATTTAAGACTTGTTCCTAGTTTTAAGTGCCCTTTAAATCACTGCAGACACTCTTTAGGACTAGGATCTCATAGGCAGTTCTTCCTTCATCAATCAGATCCTATTGTATTTGACAGCTATTGAATAGCACATATTGCAGTTCACCAAGTCTGAAGAAAATAAATAAAATGTGCTGAGGTCAACACCATGATAACAAGAAAGACTATAGCACATAGAAACAAGCAAACCCTTCAGCACAAAATGATCTATTATTTTATGGTAAGTTCAAGAAGAAAATAAAAATGTAAAAAAAAAAATAAAAGAAGTAACCCTGGGAAATTCTGGAAAGCCTAAAATTTTACCTCTTTGATATTCTTCATTAAATACTGTCACTGCCACATTGACAGATGATGTATTGGATGGTAAATCACATTGGAAATGGACTATAAAAACAACTTGTTTGTGCAGTTATAGAAACCACGTATTTTGGAAGTATGTCATTTTACTTCAAGGCATATAGCCAAAATACAATTAGTAAATTTAAAGTTATATTGCAGCTGTTTATAAAAGAAAAACAGTTCAACATACAGAGTATGAACAGTTTGCAGAAAGTATGTGGTGAGCATGTTTCGACTTCCTTACCTCTACAGAAACAATTTTGATTTAGGAATTAAAAAGAAAAAAAATGTGGGGGAAGATATAAGCACACAACTGCTTTTTTAGTGGGGGATTTGACTAGGTAGCAATGCACTGTGGGGGCTTTGTGGGCTTTTTGGGGGCAGGTTGTTTTGTTTGTCTTTGACAGTTACATTCAAGATTGAGAAAACAACTGGTAGCTGGGTATTGCTCTAAATTCAGCACTGAAGCTGGAGATCACTGCATGCATATGTGTATATATGCACGTGTATATAAAGTATGTATGTGCATATATACACATCTGTGTACATATGTAATTTTACTACAGAACCATTTAACATACGGTTTGCAAGTACCAGGAAGACAGAAAAAAGCCACTGCTGTTCCTATATGTGTCTATGGCGTTAGTCCACCTTCCCAAAAATGTTCATTGCCCGCCTCCCCCCCCCCTTTTTTTTTTTTCTTTTAAAAATCTTTTTCCTCCACAGGCAGCTATTTACATACAGCTTTCAATTTACTGGAAAATCTTAAAACAAACATATGCACAGCCTGCAAATTGAGAACAGCCTCAGTGAAATGGAACAAGAATATGGTCTGGATGTACAGCCTGTTTTTAAAGTAAATGACAAGGTCACAATCATTTACCAAAATGGTCTGTTTAATCATCCTCTCAAAGCACTTAACATTTTGTTTAACATACAGAAGAAAAAAAAAAAAACCACAACCCAGGCAGAGAAAAAAATGTTGTGTACTGGTTTAGAAGAGACTAACTGAACAGGATTGCTTGATACTCTTTAAATAAGAAATCTGACTTCAATTCATTGAGGTGGACACAGAATCCAAAGAATGATAAATTCTATCCATAAAAGTTTATGAGAAAAACACATGAAAAATATGTTTAAGTCTTTATTTCAGTAGCATTTGAGAGTATCGGTGTCCCCTCAGCCCATTTGGTGTGTAAGATAGACATTTCTGGAGAGTCAGCCACCGTGAGTTAGGTCATGCCACTTCCTGAGAATCACCTGAGCCTCATAAAACATTGTTTTGTTATTTTAGGTGTAAATAATCTGAAATTACATAGTAACAACCTGATTCAAAGGATTATTAATCAGTTGCACAGTGGCATAAAGCTTAGCAGAATGATCAATTACAGACAATGAATTCTTCCAATGCTTCCAGATTCTCAAAGTTTCACAGTTTCCAGATGGTTCATCAAGAACACAGATACCACGGATCAACTCAGGCTTGTAAGACAGGCTAAAAGAACAGCAAGCAAAGCAGGGCAGCACAAGCAGAATTTGATAAAGCAAACCTAGATCTTTCAACAGTCACTGATATTACTACTCCATGTTTCAGAATTTCAAGAAAAAAGAAACCAGAAATCTCCAATCACATCTTATAACACGAAGTTAACTAAGTCAGTTTTGCATGCTGCCGTCATTTGTGTCAACAGTTGTTCACGAAGCAAAGATAATAGTTTCCTACTATGGCAGTTACTATATTTCTATCAACTATACATTTGCCTATGTAAGAACAGAGGAACCTGTGAAGATATGGATGGCTACAGTGTAAAAATGCAACTTTCCTGTAACTGGTAGGCGGCTTTGATTCACTTCATGTTATTTCTCCCCACAGGCAGAAAATATGAACAGGCATGCACCTAAGGGAAAGGCATTATATCTAAAATTAGAGTCGATCTAACTTTTTTCCTAAAACCCACAGAAACCACCCATCAAGCACGCACAGGGGCCAGTCCTTTCAAGGCAGTGCAAACTCACTGGTACCCAGGCAGTCAAGGGTTCCAGCCATCTGTGTGGCTGGGCTCAGACGGACTGAAGCCATCAGCAGCCAGGTGCCTGCCGACAGCACTTTCCTTTTTACAGAAGAGTTACAGGCCTATGAGAAACGGGCTCTGTAATGAAAACGCCAGCGCAGCCTAGACTATAGCAGCCCTCAGATGTGCTACTTTAATGCAGGAAATTACAATGTGCAAGAAAACGATACACTGGGGAACCAGTAAAGATGATTAGTGAAGCTTGGCATGAAGAGCAAGGCAGACACCCTTTTGGAGGAACCTACTCTGTGGCAGATTTACTGTGACATTGTATCAGTATTCAGGTGGCGTTAATTATAGCCTTATCAGCCACAGTATATTGTAATCATACCGTGTTTCACCATGGTGACATCCTGACCATGATGTATCAATGCTGCTGTGATGTCTGTCACATACTACCTGTAATACCAGTGCAATTCAGATCTTTTCACAGAATATACAAATTGCCTAATTTTGTCATTAGTAAGTCAAAGCCTTCACCCAGCATTTCCTTGATTTGCGCAAGATAAACTTGTATTATAAGAGTGATTTTGACTACAAAGTCATCAGCAAAAGATTTAAGTTAATTGCTACTGACTGGACTTGAAAAGCTATCAGTCTTCATCAATTTTATTTTACAAGTGAATGACAAAACAGTGAATCTGGCTGCTGGTTACTTTGAGAAAGACAAATGAGATGCAGATTACACTTTAAAAAGCACAAGATGTTGGCAAAATAATAATTCACTACTAATTAAACTGTATTTTTTATTTTAGTTACACAACATGACACAGAATATACTTAATATTATAGTGATCTGCATTTTGATAGATACTTATCATGCACACAAACTCGTGGGGCCAGGGCACCTTTTCTTTGTTTTCTTTGGAAACCTTAACAGTGATACTGAGCAACAGCCTTCTCAAAACAAAACATTTATCTTTAGAAACTGTAGCAAGACAAAGAGAAAAAAGGCTTTTTAAACAACAGTATCCCACCTTATATCTCACTCTCTCTCAAGCTGACTTAAATATGGTTTCCTTTTAATTTACAGGAATGGAACAGACTCAATTACCTAATTATGCATGAGGAGCTCGGCTTATTGTTGGGGTATATTTTTCACTGCAGAACTAAATTTAGGTAATTGTCATCTGGGTTTGCCTACTCCAAGATTGAGCAGCCTTATACCAAAGAATGAATAAATGTATGTTCATTGCTAGCAGCATGGGACCCTCAGTATCATTGCTCCGAACCACTCGGGATGAGTGTCTGGAGAATGGAGTGGAACATGTTGGGAATGGGATATTCACAACATAGCATTAGCTATTAAAAAATGCTTTTCTTTATGTAGGCTTTGGCATACACCTAGGGACCTCTACAATGCACAATGCAGTTCGGTACTGTGACTTCTCTGGCACGAGGAGACAGGGAACACATTACCTGCTCCAAGCCCTACTTCCACTTTTACCTAAAGACACACTAGAGCATCCGGTGTATATGTCTAACTTACCCACCCCAACCATGAGCAGCCAGTGAGCAATTCAGATAGAGATACAATAATTAGCATAACTCTTCTCTCATAAATACCTAAGTATATACAGTCATTCTCTATAAATATATGCACAGATACCCTATAGTTACATGTTAATATATGACTGAATGATGTTACCAAGGAATCCTAAGAACACAAGGAGTTCTTGAAACTGTCTTCAGGGATGAATTTCTGATTATTTCTCACCACACTCCAGTCTGGTAGGAGAACAGTTCCTCAGGACTACAACTCACAGATTAAATTCTTGCCTCACAGACAACCAGGAAATCTTTGCTATGGCTTCAGTAAAGGGCATGACTTCACAGTTGGTAAAGCAGGATGATGTTCTCTAAAACTTCCTTAACCCATTTTCTGATTGTTTAGCCAGTGGCTTATACCTTCCTCCATGATTTGCTGACTTCACTCCCCACCATTTAGATTACTCACTGTATAGCTGTGTCAAGGAAACAACACATTTCCATATCACGTATTTTGAGATACATTGTGCTTAAAACAAAAGAGATAGAGGGAAAATTCAAAACAAAGAAATCAGAAATTGAAAGGCTGACATACTATAAGAAGCATCCATGCTATCCAGAACAAGATGTTGAATGCCTGAATAATGAGGAAGCAGGGATATCGTCATAGATTTTCCTGCTAATAAGACTGTCTTCCAGAACATTGCCCCAAAACTGATTCCATTCTTATAAGAGGGGAAAGCCAGCAAAACAACAATGTATCAGCTATTCAGGCTGCTTATTTTTAGGGGAGTACATTTCATTTCTTTAGCCAAAGCATTTTATAATTCATGTTCTCGATGAAAAAAACCAACTCTTAATCAAGTTGTGCATCTAATCAAATGATTAATCACTTTGAGACTGTTACATGAAAATTAGTCCTTGCTACATGATTTAAATTTGGAAGATAAGCTACAGAAGTTTGAAATTTTGAAAAACAAACAAATGAACAAAAAGCCATACCACTTCTTTATATACTTCATGCAGCCAGACTGAAACAAACATTACATGAAATAGGAAATTGCACTAAGGAACTCCAGACAACTAAGTTCATGAGAGACCTAAGCAGTGGACAGGATTTGCCTGTTAAGCCTTTATTCAAGTAATTTATAACAAGACTGATTAACATTGCCTTTTTGGATATAAATATAGATAAAGCTCTGAACAGAAGGACACAGTGCCAATTCAAGAAGTCCTTGCCAGTTGGATTTTGCCAGATTAAGTACTGAAGGACTAATTTCCTGGGAAACTGATTTTTGAAAAGCATAATACCTTTCATGTTCTAAACAAATATTAAAATGTAACCATAACTTAATGACTTGTTAATTACTGTCCTGAAGGTTTATTTCCATTTTGAAGCTTAGAAATTATAAACAAAGAACTGAAAAGAATTAATCCAAGAGCTAATGGTGCAAACACATCATATATTGTATTAAACAATAGAGAAACACAGCCTAGCGTCTGCTAGTCTATATATATACCTACATGTACTTTTGAAAGATAGATATGACATGCTGAATAGTTTCAGCAGCAATAGAGTGGCCTCCTTAAGGTTTGATCTTACATTCATTGAAGTAAATAGCTAGGTCCCCATTGACTTCAGTTGTGCAGCATCAGGGATTTAGAAACTAAACTGTTGCAACTCAGTCATTTTAGATTTCTAGATGCACTATTCACCACAGACATTAAAGACAGTTTAAAAGTGAGAAAAAAATCAAAACTAGTAATCTGTTCAGTGGAACACATTTCAATAAAGAACTTAAAGAGCCCTATCTGTCTTCACAGCTGTAAGCTGCTAGGGAAACCCCAGTATGTTTTGTCCATAGCATCGCAACTCAGCTGCAAAAGGATTTATTTTGGAACGTGCCACTGTGGAAGTGGCTAACTAAAACAGAGTTCTGGTTAGGCGTTTTGCATATGGATTAGAAAAATGCAACTGGAACATGACGCAGAATAGATTTCTCCATACAGCACACTGATGTACTCATGATGCACAGAGATACATACATGTCTGTGATTCTGTAATGTCATGACCTCCAGCCTTTTACCAAAAGGCAACCTTCTTATCTTTACATTGAACTTTTTTCTCTTTCCCCCACCCCTCTTTTTTAACTTTCATCATATAACTGCTACCCTTCATTCACATTTTTTCCCTTTTACATCTTCATTTCTGGGCCAGTTATACTGTCCTGTTTGCAATATTTTATTAAAATCCTTGTGCAGTAACAGCAATAAAGCTAGACAAAGTGTTAACCTACTGTGGCTGGGTATTTAGACCAGTGTGCAGGGTTTAAAGTCAGTGCTTTCACTAACATCCTATTGAATAGCAAGTGGTTCTCAAACATTTCTGAAAAACAAAATCACAGCTTCCATCACATGTTAAGCTTAAAAAGGATGCAGCAGAGAAGTAAAGAAAGTTTATGTTGTGACTTTTGATTTATGTGATAATTACAGTGATTGACAAGAGTCTGAGAAACAAGAAGGAAGCTATGGAAGTTTATGTGTTGCACTGACATTTACAGGCAAGGATGACTGTCACAATTGTCAGAACTTTAATAAATATGTTAACTTTCTGACTTTTGCAATAATGAGATCTCTTCTACCTTCTGATATTTTGTTATCAAAACTCCATTATCTGTCCTTCCCAGCCCAACATACAATAAAGCATTCACAATGAGTCACCTTTTTAAATGTGATCAAAAAAAAAAATCTGACATTTAAGGCCTGACTCTAAGGTGGGCTGAGCACCAGAAATGCTTATTGAAGTAAAGGGAAACCTCAAAAGCTTCAGAGCTTCAATTCTACCCCACTCTTCACATCAGCATACATCCTGTGCTAGATCAGCAGGAGTTATGCACATAACAAAGCAGAATTTTCTTCTGCAAATCTAGGCTTGAATTTCCCCAAAGTTTGACCTATTTTTTGTTTTGGTCATCCCTCACTTACAATGAAAATCCCAGAATTAATTCAGAAGCTTATAGAATCCCTAAAGTAGTTACACTTTTTCAAGAACAAAGCAGGCAGAGCAACACTCTAGAGGGCACTTTTCAGTTATAACCTGCTTTATGTACAGCAAAGATCAGCTTAACTCTTCTTTCTACCTTCCCACAAAACTGAGCCCTCCAAAGTTTAGTAAATGTAACTGAACAGTTATCAAAGATCACAAGGTTATAAATGCAGAGAAAAAAAAAAGAAAACAAACCATAAGCAAGTGTCTGCTCATGGCCACACACGAGAGACTGTAAAGTAGATGCAGTGACAGAACACAGTCACAAGGAAGCTTTCAATTCAACAGTGAGGATATCTGATGGAGAAAGAATTGAAGTGGGTAAGTGTACCTTTTTAGAGTAAGATATGACTACGTCAGGGTCTCAGTTCTTCAAATGTGAAGAAAGAGGTAAATAGTCTAGAGGGCGCGATCGCACATCATAGCTTTGCACCTCAGCCAATTTAGTGCAGAACTGTAAAACAATACTACTCAAAGCAAGCTCCCACAACATACCACAGAGAAAAGAATTAATTTGCCATTAATTAGATTAAAGCTAAAACAATGTTTTAGCTTTAGAGATCACGCTACAAAAGAGAAAATGTTTGACATTAGCCAAGATCAAGACCACAACTCGCCAATCAAATGTGAACAATTGCTTTCATGCAAGATACGACTGCTAATCACACAGAACAACTAAAAGAGCCCAGCTGAAGTAGTAAGAAAACAGAAAATATTTTCATGCATCCCCTTTCACACAAAGAGTCAACAAAAGACCCTTACTACCAGCTATTTATTCCCATGTGTCAAAACCTACTGGGGTCTGGGACCTTGGGAAAACAAACATTATGGTATCCAAGCATGACATGGCACTGAAAAGGCCTTGAGGCATACCGCTGAGCTCACTATCTGAATCTTCCCTTTGGCATGGAAAGAAGAACATTTGGAAGTCATTCTTGCTAAAATAGCCAGGGAAATTCAGAGAAAGAGTTTCTTTTTTTTTTTTTTTCCTCCAAAAAGGGGGAAAAAAACAGGTTTTAAAATGTACATAAGCAAACAGAATGGGAAAGATGTAAAGTCTGAGAGGCCGTATAGCCTTTCCCCATCCAAAACATCATTGTTCCTCTACTTAGTATAATAAAGACACAAAATTTAAAACCAGAACTTGACCAGAGCACACAGATAAGATTTCAAGTTTGAAAATTCCAGTAAGGGCTCAGGTTCCTGCTGCTTTGAGAATTACTGTATTTGTACTTTTTTTTTTTCTAAATAAAAAAATTCAGCATCAAATCAACTTGAAATTATTTTTTATTCCACTTTGGTTTAAAACAACAAAATCAAAAACAGAAGCTGCACAGACCTTAGGCTAAGGGGAAAAAAAGAAAAAGAAAAAAAAGAGTTTTGACAAACAGTGCTCAGTATTTCAGGTGGGAAATAGGATTTGCATAAATTCTATTATGATTTTAATATGTGGGGGTTTATTTGGTTAACAACCTTCACAAGTATATAAATTAAATTATAGATCTGCTGTGTGTGTTATTAAACAGAAGTCTAGAGTTGTGCTTGGAACTGAGCTACAGCTTTACCTGACCAGATTAAGGAAAAATACAGCATAATTCCTAGAACAGTAGGGTAACGAGGCAACTACATGAAAAGAAATGACATCCCTATCTCCTTTCAAGGGGCAATTCCTTCCCACAAGTCCAAAAATACTGGGACTTTGGGAAAATGAACATTAAGCGCAGCATTGTGCCAAGATGCTACAAGAGGCATTGGTTTTACTAGTGAGCTATGTCGGTTTTGCCTTCAGCATGGAGAGGAAGGAAAACCAATGTTTTTTGTAAGGTGGTCGGAATTGCTTTTGTGGTTCATGTGAGCAGCCAAGTATTCAGAGCTCAATGCAAAACATTCACCCAGCCTTACTTCAGGTCAGCTTTTTATCATTCCTAGAATATCACAGTTTACAACTTCTCTCCACCAATAATAATTTAAATCTAAATAAAAAATATAAATAGATAAGACCTTAACATAATAATTTAAACTACGAGCAAGTCTCATTAAGCCAATAAGAATATTAATTAGCTGTGAGCATACAGCATCATGACTTCATTATTCAAGCATGTCATACCAACATAACCTATCAATACAACCAATTCAGATTTATCCAGGTTCCTTGTCTTTGAAATTCTCATTTAACATAGAACATTTTCTGTAATCAAGAGAATTGTTTATTTTGTTCACAAAACCAGTGCTGAAACATAGTCAGAACACATCTCTAAACCTACAAACAGTATAATAATTTATTTATTACTGGTTTGTTGGTTTTTTTCCCAGTTGTCCTAGGACACATTCACTCATTTATGAAATGCAGTTCCATAGAAAGATAGAAGTTCTAGCTAAATCAGATTTATTAGATTCTCCCTTCACGAGACATTTATATAAAACCAGTACATCTCCTCAGTATTTCTGTGCATTTGTAAGGCACTAAGTTGCCCTAATGTGCAGTGTTAGTGACAACTTTTAGATCCTCTATACTTGTGAATTTATGTTTTTTAAAACCAACATAAACTTTCAGAATATTCCACTAGCAAACAGCAGACCTTTCCTTGAAATAACATCATTTCTGCAAAGCCTTCCTTTCAACAGTTAAAGGGACAGACAAAATCAGCAGGTTCCTGCAATATTCTCTCACAAACTTCACCCAGTGTCCAAGCTCCTTTATGCTTGGCTGCAAAATGTTTGATGTCAAGACTGTTATCTTCATTATGACATAGTGAAACGTCTTCCAGAATTAGGGATAATTTTTGCAAGTTAAGACATATTAAGAGACACATGTAATCATACTTTCTTAATCTAACCTCAAATTTAAAAATCTGTATTCTTTCGTGCTTAAAAACTTGATCCTTCTGCCTCTAGCTCCAAGTATCTCTAAAGTGCAATAAGTCCCACTGGTCTAATTTCAGGTTACCAGCTCATTGGTTCCTGTTAACAAGACAATTCTCCCAAGCACTTTTCAAGTGTACTCATTTAATAGCATTATCATTGTCTTCCAACTGTGTTAATGGACTCCACAAAAATAGACCTTTGTAACAAATATTCCTGCTCGCACATCACTTTTTAAACTCTTTGAAGAATTAGTTCCTTAAAGCTGAAAAAGCAATTCATGTGTCAAGTTCTGCTCCCACTGAAATCAAGAACCCTGTTGGCCACAATACGCATCCAATGTAATCAAGAGTAAGAACCACGTTATAGCCAAAATTTGTGTTTTCTACTGCAATACATTTCTCTCATAATGAACATACAGCCTTTCTTCTGCTCAGTGCACAATCCTCTGTGTGTTTGCATTCCACCAGTACTGTGAAAGACCTCCCCAACTTATTCATTTATCACCAGTTCTCCTTAAAAGTCAAGGGGGAAATACATGTTCTCTCTTGTCTGTTTGCTACTTCTAAATCAGTCCCTCAGATAGCAATTTATTTATTTGGGCATTTCATCAAAGCACAAAAGAAAATAAGTTACTGGCTACTCATGACTTATGATGCTTCTTCAGGTAAAGCAATCATACTGAATATTTTATCCAATTATAATTCACATACTTCAGTGGTTTGTATCAAACAGCAGATGAAGATAGACATTGTCTTTTGATGAAATGTCTGAATATTTGATACAAAAACATACTACAACATCAAAACTCATAATCAAACAGATATTGTACTGAACAGGCAAAATTATGGTTTTGCAAAATCAATGCAATAGACCAAGAGAGGATTTAACATGAAAGACCCAGTCATGTGTTGTTTGTAGTCTGATACTGGAGACATTTCCTTGGAATTAAGGAGTTTGAGCTGTGTCCACAGCTTGGTCTACACAGCATTAAGACTGGAACGTGGATCTCCCGCATACAGAAAGCAGGAGGATTGACACACTTAGAAATATCACAAGTGTTGTGGAAAGCAAAATCCCTTTCCCTCCAAATTACAGCCAGTATGTCTTGGTAGGTGATACATCATATTGGAAGAGGATGCAAGTACCCAGATCTTGGGCATGGGGTTACTGTTGCACCTCACATTTACTAAATAAGAGAATTTATTAGACTTTGAACATCCCTGAATCCCACAATCAACAGCCGAGAGAAAGCTGTCAAACAGCAAAAAGAAAAATTTTGGCAAAAGCTTAGATTTGTTCTACTCATCTTCCAGGTGCTTCTTGTTTAAAAAAAAAAAGAAACAAAGAGGTCACTAAAGTTATCACTATACAAGTCAGCCAGCAGAAGGGCATTCTCCACAGTGAGCTCCTATTGCTATCATTGCCTCCCCTAATGATCTGTCACAGCTGGTCCTGGCTGAACTGGGACATTTCAGTCAGAGCCCTCCCCCCCCCCCCCCCCCCCCCCCCAAAAAAAAAAAAAAAACCAAAACACTTTGCCCAGAGCAAAGACTGTATTTCTGCACAAGTTTCTTATGAAGTAGAAAAATCCTACATTTAAAGCAGCTGAAAATGAGAGCACACTGAGGAGGGTGTGCTCCAATGATGTTACTACTAATTACACACTGTTTTAATAATAGCGTTATTACTATTATAGTAATAACCCAGGAGTGGAGCTCACACTGGTACAGCAGAGCAGGGTAAGGAGACCAGTGAAAGTAACTGGGAGATGGCAAAGGTAATCTCAAGTGTGGAAAGTTCTAACTGCACGACTTTTAACGAGACAGCAATTGTCCTTGTCATGGCAGTTTTCTCTATTTCCTTGGATTTTTTTTTTCTTCCACTTCAATAAATACACCATCCCACCTAGTCTGAAGAGACTGACACACAGTTGGCTAGGACTCATTAGCTGATAGCACCCAGATGCTTGACAGCATTACACAGAGCACTCAATAATGCATATTCTTAAGAGAGAGGGGGATGAAATTTAACAGCAATTTAGACCTTAAAAATAAATCCTTCTATACAGTTAGATGTTTTTCCTTGCTGAATTATCTCCAGAGATATTTTTAGTGAGCCCAGCTGCAGAAGCTGGTGCAAAATATCAACACAATCTGTAAAGCCAAACCTCCGCATGTCAATGGGCACCCAACAGAAGGGGCCGCCCTCCATCAAGGCATGTTTTTGCATAAAAGAAAGGGAGCTTGCAAAGCAGTATTTTGTTTCCTTTAGAGGAAGGGAATAATGACCACTTTCTACAGGACAGTGGGGGCCAGAATATATAGAAAGGTCTTTAATTTACAGCTTTAAAAGCCTCATCTGCAGGCTCTTGAGAGAGGCATCCTCCCAGAGGCCCCAACAGCCCCAGCAGGCCCAGCATGGGGGGGCTGCCATTGCAAGGCAGTGCCCCCAGCACACAGAGTCCCTCTCCCCGGCCCCCTCACAGCCTCCACCTGAGCTTCACCAGTTGCCAGGCAACAGCCACATGGGCATTTTCCTCATATTAAAAAGAAAAAAGTACCAAAAAAAGTGTAGTTACATGTATATATAAATAGATATACACACACAACTTCCAGCCACAAACAAGCAGGGAGCTGGGCCAGAGGAGGTGAGAGAAACCCACAGTCTCCACCTCTCCCTGTACCCATGGGGAAAGCTGTGGAAACCTCTCTCCTCAAAAACCCTTTTCTGGTAAAAAATGCTCTCCTGACAGGCCTCCCCTCCTTCTAAACAATGTTTTGGGGGGAGGCTGAGGGTGGGTTTTGCTCTGCAATCAGGGGACAAACCCTTCCTCAGGCCGCACTGGGGCTGACAGGACATGGTGGGGACGCTGTCACAGGTTGCTTTATGGCGGCAAAGAGGTTCAGTCCAATGCCCCTATAAGAGACTTGTTCAAGCGGAGGTGAACTAAGTGAAAGCATCAGAAAGCATTAAAAAAAAAAATCCAAACCCAACCTCCTACCCTAAACCACTTGAGGTTTAAGCTGCTACTTTTCAAAGTTAAATGGACAGACACAGGCCTGTCATGTCCCCTTCCCCTCCTTCCCCACGCAGCCCAAGCTGATGTGGGACTACTTCACCTATGTGCCACAGGGCAGTGGGTTTTGTAAATAAGTCATAAACACTGGACTGTAGAGCAATATTAATCTGGAGTTATCACGATTTAGTTGTTGTGTAAACGTAATCGAGTAAGCACAGTTCTTTCGGTGACAGGAAGAGGTTATATACCTGCATTGAAGTCACATAGTTTCCTCATAACAAGGAGGAAGATGGCACCGCAATGAACATCTGAAAATAAATTTGTTTAAAACCTGCGAATTTCTGCTATGGGCAAGTCCAGCAGAATGTAAGTCCCCAAACCATTTCAGTCTTTTATGTTTGAAAAAACATGCAGTGTGCTGTGTGATCTGCAGAAAAGAAAGAAAAAAAAGCCAGAAAAATTTCCTACCTTTCTTCTTGGAGTTTCCTGCTACAACAGCCCACAACACCACAGACAGGCTTGAACACCACAGCCCAGAACAGAGGGGGGTTTTACTCGGAAAATGATATGGGGTTTTGTAATTGAGTATCCCAAACATCCATGTAAATCAGCCTAAAAAGTCACTGGTGTAGCATTGGACAGAAAATGAACTTGCACTTTGCTGACTGTTTTCTCATAAATATGATTTTATTTTTGTCTTAAAATCACATCTTCAGGAAGATGTGATTTATTCCTGCTACACCTCCATTATTTTAAAATTATTGTTCTATTTTATCTACAAGACACCTTCAGATGTGACGTTTAATGACATGTTTTTCTTGCCTCATTTTGCTTTGGTGTCAGATATTTTTCTCATTTACTTAGAGAAATAAGAGTATGCAGGGAACCAGAGGGAGAAAATATCTCAAACCAAAGTTACCACAGTCTCCAGACATTGGTATTGATAAAGAACTGATATGAGATTTTAAAATACTTTGAATTTTAGGGGGGAAAAAAAAGCTCATACCGTTATTCAGGGACAATGATGGAACATCAAGGATCTAATGAGAGTTAAGATATATCTGTACCACAATCCCTGTGTGACGCTTTTTATTACTGGTCATCTTGTTGAAAGCTAAGAAAAAATTTTTTTCTTTTTTTAAAATCAAAGGCCTTATGTTATTTTACCAATTTAATCAGTTATTTTCTTACAATAGGAGACCATAAACAACAAAAAACAGCCTAGATACAAAACATAAATCTGTAAATTGATACTGCTGCTGTTAAAGAAATTCACATCTCTTTCACCTTGTTTAGACGCATCTACACCACTTAAGCCCCAAGCAAACCAGAAGCAGGGATGCTAAAATATTTTCATAGTGTTTCCAACCCACTTGGAAGGTTTATCAGAAATTTCTGAAAGGTGGGCTGCAAATCTTTCAGCTTATTTATCATAGCTGGTTCAGAAGCAAAATTCTGGCTGAAACCCCTTCCCTGTCACTCCACCCCCTCATAAGATTTAGAAAAGGACAGATTTTGATAAGCCAGCCACAGAAAATGGAAACTTTAAATAAGAGGGTTTCTAAACTTGCCCAACTTTCTTTAAAACAAAGCATTATTCCAACCTCAGCTGTCATCCCCAGCATTTACATAATAATGTTACTTAGAATACCATCAACTACCTTTCCAGTGCAACAACAAATAATTTAGTCTGAATGGAAGCATGCTACTAATTTCAGTTCCTTCTTTCATACCCACCCTAGAATTTTAAGCAAATAACTTAATTAAGTGGAGCTTTATGGCCTTAATGAGCCATTCCAAAACCAAGCAAAGATGCAAAGCAATCACAAGATATTTTTTACCTTCAGTCGTACGTAAAGTTTGAATGAGAAATGCTCTAAAACCACACAACATCAGTATTTCCATAACTTTTTTTATATGAATGTTTTGACAAGCACAGTCCTTGACCATTGTTATTAAAAATGATAACAGAAGTAAAGGAGGAGAAGCAGACTGCAGATGCTGATCTGTGAAAACAATTAATTGCATGCAGATGCTAAATATTTTTCCCTTCTGGAGGTTTATCATATCGCTATGTGAAACCTTTCCAGAAAGCAGCAGGTATGGTGCAGGTCTGAACACGTGTGGGAAGTTCTAATGTACCTGCCTTTATATTGATTTTAACAAGAAGACCACATAACAGCTCAGGCTCAGAATATTACATCCTGTGCTGCTCATAAATTCCGTATATTTATTGGAGCTAGGAAGTACAAAGATAACAGGGTTAGAAACATGCATTTTACCACTATGGGCTGAGGAAAGGACAGTCACCGATGCATGCAATTTGTTTCTAACAGGTCTTCTTGTGGAAAATTAAAACTACAGCTCTGCAAGTCTTACCAGTCAGAGGTTTCTGAGGTTTCATTCTATTTTTGGCCTAATTTACTAACAAAATGAGGCTTAAGCAATTACTGTACCTGTCTGTCTATCAGTCCTTGTAATAATGACTTAACCTGTTGGCTAGCCTTAATAAAGTCAGCAAAGGGGTAGCAGCCTCAAAGAGATTAAGTTCCCATAAGTTTAATGAAATAATGGATAATTCCATTTCAGTTACAAGCCTATTCTTCCCTTGCAAATCCTTCAAGGTATTTAAACAGACGATAGAACATAGTTTTGCTTAGTTATCACAGGTTTTATTTTCCCATCTGAATATAGTTACTGTTGGTGAAGTTGTCTGCAGAGGTGGTTGTCACCACTTCATAGTTACAGCCGATTAGAAAGGCATATAAATTCCAGTCTTTTAACAGTGGCCTTTGCAGGTAAATATCCACAGAGTGTTAGCCTTAATAACCATTGGGAAGTTTTCTGTGTGTATGGGTTTAATTTTAAATTTTTCACATTTTCTAAACCAGTCTTTTATTTCCAGCAATTTTTTGAACCGATATTTAAGTTTTTGACAAATGGGCTTTTTTTAAAAAAAAGGTTATGCTCTTGGATAGCATTATGGCCAGAAATTAAAGATGAAACTGCTTTTCACTCTCAAAATTATGTGATAATTTTGAAATAGTAAATGTTCAGGGAACACATAGCCTCTATGCCACATTATTTTTCAGCTAAAGGCTGGTCCTGCATGCAGAATAATCAGATCTTTAGAAAACATAACATTCCTACAAACATTTTATCTAGGACTAAATTGAGGGAGGGGAAGGTCAGGAATATCCCCCTCCCCCCGTTCTGTCCTCTGCTGTTTGTTACATCACCTATTATTACTTCAAATATACAACTCAGCAACACTATGTGGCCTACTCCTTAAGAGTGCATACAAGGCTAGTCTAGCTAGCTAATCTATGGGCTAGAATTCTTTAAAAGAAAAAAGTCAATGACTGTGACATATACTAGCATGTATTATTATTCAAAAGAGTAACTGGGAGTAGGGAAGAAGTAGTTAACACTGCTAAGCAAGGAAGCAAGAAGTTGCTCAGCCTGATATACGGTGACTGGCAAAAAACCACATGCATTTCACATCACTGTCTTTTTGCATATTAGGTCTCCAGAGTCATCTGTAAGTGACACGTAAAATTGCTGTGACCATACAAGGCTGCCAGACCCAGACCGGAGACAACCCAGCCCTAGGATTTTCTCTTAAATCTGCCTTCCTCTCATACTTACCTCATGCACAGTTGAGCTGACAGTTAATCAGAATTTGGGCAGGGAGCATTTGGCAGATTGCTTCTGCAGTGGGAGGCAAAACAAATGAACTCCATTTTCACACGATCAAAGGTTTATATGTTGAAGGCAGACGTGGGCACCTTGCTAGCATGAAGAAGCAATCAAACATGAATTATTATTGCAACACATTTTGCTCTAGAACATTATATGATAGTTTGGGACTTCTCAAGTTGCAACTCATGAATAGTAAACTGTGATTGATTTGTTTTCCCCACATTGCTTCAAATCATCATCATGATATGAGCTCAGCAAAAGACTGCTTTTAATGGGGTAAAAAACTACACAGTGATTTCTCAAACTAATGTGGAATAGGAAATCTTGTACACTGCAGATATGCTACTAATTATGCAATTAACAAAAATATCCTTCTTAAATGATTGTGTTTTTAATAGGAAGTGTCTGCGCTAGTTTTGATGCTAAACCTCACTTTCACTCCAATCCTCAAAAAGGGCATTGTCCCCACATTCTTTTTTGTACGCCGTCCATGTCTTCAGTTACAGATTTTATTTGCTCTTATGAAAAGCAAAGCTGTAGAGGATGCCATCTCATCCTAAAGCAGTTAACACTCCTATGCATTGCACAAGGAGCCAGACACCCAAGACAGGGAGGCAGATGCCAGGCAGAGGGAGAAGGACGCCTAAACCATTGGGTATTACTGTGGAACACCCACTTTCTCTGTGACCTGATCCTGGTTATTTGCCTTGGGAAATCCACGAGATCTGTGGCCCAGCAAAAGTCAGATTTGGGTATTTCAAATCCCATGTTAGTGTGTCTCAGACAGTGGGCTCTCTTTCCTTTCCTTCAATACTATGACAGTTATGAAGAGAAAGGAATATACAGAGAGAGAGAGAGTTATGAAAAAAAGGAATAAAATCACAACAAAAATCCCTCACTGGAAATGGCAATTTCTTTATAAGTCTCTTTATAAAATGAAAACTTCATACTTGTACAGGCCTGAATTGTGCGAAAACACACTAGTCTGTGAGGTGACAGCTATCATCCAGTCTGCAGATGAAATGGTGATTATAAATTCTTTTTTTCTCATTGACATGTAGTGAATACTTTGATATTTCTGAGTTACATCTCTCCTGCAGAAGTCCTATGTAGGAGTTCTGAACTCTTAGGCTGAATCATCATTGGATGATGAAGCATTGGAACATGCTGCCCAGAGAGGTGGTGGAGTCACCATCCCTGGAAGCGTTCAAAAAACGGGTAGACGTGTCACTTTGGGACATGGTTTAGTCTAGTCTGCCCTTAATTGGTTTAGTGTGGACTTGGTAATGTTAGGTTACGGTTGGACTGGATGATCTTAAAGGTCTTTTCCAACCTAAACGATTCTATGATTCTATGATCTTTAAACAGTGTTTTCTCTTTTTCATGCACTGCCCCGCCACCTTCTTATTCCAATCCCAAACAGTTTTAGATTTCTAACAGTTCAGTCACAATCATTGTATTCCAAGTCAAGAGGTGTTTTTGTAACATGTGTTAGTTCATATAAACACTATGGTATCAACAGGACAAATGAGAGAGAGTGATGAAGTTAGACACTAGCATTTTTTCACTAACTATTTTTTTTAGAATTGCTTGATGATATTTATGCCAAGCCTTGCCAGCTCAGGGAGGCAGACCTGCCAGAAGCATTGCAAAACCCAGCATACAGATGTACACCATATTGTATCACACAGCGTTTCTTGGAATACCCAACATGGGTCCTGCTGGTTTTAGTATGATCATCCAGACAAAACAGTTTCATATTGGCTTCTCTAACTTCATTTTGACTGTCCACTTACAAAACCATTCTACCAGAAGCAATTTTATGAAGTTTTGTTTTTAACAAAACATTTATCACAGTTCTATCCGAACACTTTTCAGTAGAAGCGTTAACATCTGCTACAGGATATATTTTTTCTCATTGCCATATATGCAGGTTATAGGATTATCTTCCTAGATATCTACTTGTAGATAATTTTGCCAAACCCTACTGCAGTACTAATGCTGCCATGGTATAAGTTTTGAGATATTAGTTTCATCTACGTTTGCTTGCACCATAGTTTATGTCCTTTGTGCCATATGCTGAGACTACAGTTTAACAGTAACCATTAGTCAGGTCTTCAACTATTCATCCTCTTGCTCTTCAACACAAGCTGAGCAAGATTGGAACGAATCCATGCGTCTTTACAGTGGAATTGGGAGTGCTACTATGTCCTTTTGTCTTTAAGGAGGTGACCAGTCACCATAATATGATCATGATATGGACTAGGGAATGACGATGTGCTCGATTTCTGCACAAAGTCCAAAAAGTTTATTTTCCATGAGTGTGGGGGTGGAAAAAACCTGCTGAGTACTTTGACAAAATAAAGCTCTACATGGAAAGGGATTTAATCCAGATAACATGCTTGCACTTGGTGGCTCTATTCCAGCCTCTCCCAGGGGAAGTTTTACTAACCTTTTGTCTGTGGAAAAGTTTGATTTCACCAAAACTACACAAGGTAGAAAAATACAGCTTAAAACACACAAACCAAAGTATTCAGTTTTTCCAGCCATGAGGTTTGTCATTCAAATGCAAAGCAAACACGTAAGGGCAGTTCAGCATAGTCCCCAGTGGAAAAATATAATGGTTTCAGGGCTAGCAGTGTGAGCACAGGAATGCTAAAATCCTCAGTTCTCATCCTCTTTTACAAAATCTTTCTGCGGCCTTAGTAAACAAGGATAAGTCACACAAAGATTTGCTCGGCATCTGCTGATAGCTCTAAGTACTCAGCACTTAAAAAACACACAAACAAACAAAACCCCCCAGATTCTGTCTACAAAAAAAATATCTGTTTAAGTGTCATTTTTCTGGTGGTTATTCTAACCTACTCTGGCAGGACTTGATAATAATAAACAAAGAAATGTCATAAGAAAGGGAAATACATATTTATATAAACTCTCTCCCTCATTTGCAATGTGAAATGATATTGGAAAAGACTCAGTTATCACCCACTGCCCCCAGGATATAAACGGAGAGTTTTAATGGATTCATGCAAGAAATTCATGGAATTCTATCCACCATAAACAGCTCTTCTTCCTATTCTATCAAAGGCTATTTCAACATCAAGCAGCACAACCACCTCCCCTGGTGAATCCAATTTTGTATCTGCAATCACTGCTCCCAGATGGTGGATATTATCAGTCAAGAATCTGTTTTTAATAACAACTTGTTTGATCTGTACAGCCTATTGCAAAGAGCAGATCCCTCTGGCACAAAGTACTTTTCAGTAATATTTTGCAATTATCATAAAAGGGGGCTGTATAACCCCATCTCAGAAAGATTCTTCACAAGTTTAATTTAAAAAGAGCAGAAAACAAAACCAGATGCTAGATTAGGACCAGAAAAATTGAATGCCTTCCAAATCTTTTTAGCAGCAGTCATGTTTAAAGGTGGTAAATAATATATCCATGAATACATGCACATAACCCAGGCCACCTAAATTTTTGCCCCTCGGTTTTCCAACTGCAGGTATTTTTTATCTACAGTCAGAAAAACTGTATTCCATTTTACAGTTTCTTGTTCAGAGTCAGGACTTGAAAGTCAGATAAATGTTTAATATCAGCTAAAAAAAAAACCCCAAATTACAGCATGAAACACCATTAGCCTGAGCATAAAGAAATTCTTGATTCACTCTAGCTGAGTTTTACATACCTCTGCCACAAGATACGTGGTATCAACTTTTCTCATGCGCTGAATATGTGAATACCACAGATTCTCCTGTTCTGGCCAACCCACTCAGGAAGATACATATAATAACTAAAAGTGAACAGAACTTTGCTAGTTAAGCCCTCATGAATTGATGGAGAAAAACTTGTTTGCCTTCCTTTTTATTAGCAGCATATCTTTAAATGCATAATTGCATTAAAGCTTTTTTCCCTGCAATATCACTATCCTTGAACACAGTAAGTTTCAAATGGAAAACAAAAAGAGCGAAACTAAAATGCATTAAGTCCCAAATATAAGTGAATGAAATTAACTGTCAGCTCTCTTCAACCACACTTTCACTGAGATGGGAACCACAGTTTTTAGAATGTGTTTAGTATGTGATCAGGATTTATTAAACAAGTATGGTAAATTTTGCAGCAGCAAGAAATAGAATGAGTATCACCAATGTTATTTCATATTCTCCCATTTGGTCAATACTTGGGGTCTCTTAGACACTATCCCTTGCTGCTCCTCCCTCCGCCCCCCCCCCCCATATAATAGCAGAAACAGATTCAGATTAAATCTCTTCCTGTAACACATCTGAACACCTTTGGAAGAATTTAGCGTAGAAAAGTAATAGAAGGCCATGTTCAAGGTTTGAAGCTCTTGCATTTACAGACAGGTGGTAACATTACTTTATCAGCACCACTGACACATAATGAATTCTGGAAGCCTGGATTTCTAGCCAACATATCTCCTGAGCCTGTTTTACCTGAAATAGGATAACTTTTTATGGTCCATCAATTCATGGCACATTTACAGCTATCAGGAGAAGGAGGGCTCCACTACTCATAATCAATTACACCTACTGAAAATAATCTGCATATTTTTCATAAACTCTAAAACTATAAAGACTCAAAATTTAAGAAATTGGTTGGTCCTTGTTTGTTCTCCAGATTTACGACTCTGCACCAATGCAAGTCTTATTCTACTGGGTGCAATGTAAATGAATGCATCTTCATGGACCAATCTGCATTTTGATGCTTAGGTTTTGTATTTGTATATATACATACACATATATATGCATATATTTTATATGTATATTTATATATAAATAAAAGCAAAGTCAGTTCCCAATTTCATGTTTGAAATCAAACAGTCTGGGATCAGCATGCTTTGAATTTTAATAAATCCCTTCAGGGCAATTACAGGTTATGAATACAGAAGACAAGTTCTGTGCACACATTTCCAGAGCTACATTCTCATTTAAGCATCCTTTATTTCCTGCCCTTCGATTTCAGTATAAACCACTTTCTGGTTTCATTTTAGATCAAACTCTTGATCAAAAACCAATGACCAATAAAACAAAAACATTTACCCTCCTATGAATCAACTTTCTATGTTAAAGCATGTCACATGCCAACAGACAGTAACATCTAGTGCAAAACAGACAGTAATAAGAATTGAAAGAAGTTAAAAAAAAAAATCACATAAACAGTGTTCACAGAAGATCAGATATGTCTGGGGTGTCGATACCAACAAAAAGCGAGGGGGGTGTGTGGAGGGCAACAAGAAAAGAATTCAAAGTATCTTCTTAGTAGCAAGAATTATTAGCTAAAAGCTTGTAGGTAGGATTTTTTTTTTTTTTTTTTTTTTTAAAAAAAAAAGGTCAAGGGGTTGTGATTTCAGAGTAAGGACTATGAAAAACACTGCCCCTAGGATACACACAACTCCACAGAGCAGTATGGGGTAGGTAAAGGGGTTGATCATACGGGAGAGGAAAGTCTATTCAAAATGTTATATACCTACTCCATGGAAACACATACATCAATATTTTTTATTTGTAAGCTCCAGATGTACACTTCGGAACTCTGTTGTGAGGGGTTAAGAGAGCAAGATATGTGTGTTACAACAACCATATTCCTGCCTTGTTAATACAGGGGATTTCACAGAGCTCAGCTACACCTGTGCAGTTTCCTCATGTTCTTGTGTACCTGTGTTACAGTATAAATTAAGTACTTGCAGTTATAGTAAAAATGAAGTAATTGCAAACATTAAATCGATTATGCATCAGTGCCTATAACTTTGGAACAGAAAAAAGAACTGGGTTTTGGGATACATACATTACCCTCATTACCAGTCACCTCCCCTAGTTCAAAGGGACACCGTTTCCTCCACTTTGCAAAGACACACGGATTGTGGAACAAACAGGGAACTTGTGTAGCTTTCCGTCACACAGCCCTGCTGATCTGTTCCCCCAGTCACCCCTACCCCTGGGAAAGATTGCTTAGGAAAGCAAGAAACCCACTTAATTCCCAATGGGCATAGCATTAGGGAATCTTAATGTTCAAGTGGTAACATTACTCATCATTCCATGAGCTTACCAATGTATATGAATCCTTGAAATAATTTTGTGTTTATATTCCAGACTTCTAATGAAAGACCTTTAGGTGAAATCCAGCCAACTCATTTCCCAGTATTATAAAAGCTTATGAAATGCTCAATTTTTATTATGTGATGATACCTTTTATAAAAGCTTAGGAAAACAACAGTAACCACTAAACCAGCCCCTTAAGAGAGGCTCAAATCTATGCCTAGTAAAAGGGTTTATAATTATTGCTGTATTCATCGAAACCAATCAATTAAATAAATGAATTACAAACAGAAGGTTCAGCTCTTATGGAGTTTTTCTTTATGGTTAGCCCAGCACTGGCAGAATTGGACACATTAAGACTCTTCCAAACTGTGAAGGATAAATTCCGTTCATGAGTGAAGTCATGCAGATGATTCTCAGCTGGATAGTTTTCATTTTTCATATTGATATTTGTTGTGCTTGGGGGATATTAGCAGCACAACATGCAACAATGGAAAAAAGCTAAGACCACTGTTACTAATAGTCGTTAACTGCTTTAAAAAATTAGTTACAGCTCATGTGTGTATATACACACACATATATAAATAATATATATAATACATGTATAAAATATATATAAATAAAAATAATGTGGCTTCAGGTAGTCCTTATTTGTTAAGGGGGGGGGGGGGGAGGGGGAGGGAGGGAAGAGAAAGATTCTGAGATGTGGCGAGAGAAGAACATTTCACTGCTTCCCCCAGCATATGTATTTATTCAGGGAAAATTACCCCCCACTCCCAATGAAAAGCTTACCAGGTTCAGATTTCACTTACCATTCTCCCTTTAAATTTTTTGAACAGATGGTCACAATAAGAAGCCACATTAATTCCACTGATAAAATGCCCTTTTATTGCAGGTAAGAAAAATATTTTTCCAACCACTTTTATCTACAGAACTGACCAGTAACACTGAAATAAGAATAAAGGAAGCTGCAGATCTCTGTGCTTATGGGTTTCTGGGGTTATTCTTGCAACCCAAGAATTCAAGTGTGGTCTTTGGACTAGAGGACAGCAACAGGATCAAGAACCAGACAGTCATTTTCGTGGCTCAGTGGATTTGCTGTGCACCACTGGTCAAACCTCTTAACCACTTTGGGCCTCACTTACTTGTATAATGGGGCTGATAGCACTCCATAACCCTTACTATGATAGGGGTATACCATGGTAATTAAGGCATTTAAGATCCCCATAGTAAGGCACTCATAGGAAATGCAACCTATACGATTACTTGTCTAATGGCATTTTAGTCCTCCACTTTCACTGTCACTCCAATGTCTGTTAGGAATGTGACCTCTCAGGTTTAGGCTTTTAGAGCCCTAAAGCCACCGAGACACTGTAACAGGCTTCATAGTGGCAACTTGCCTGATCTCAGGAATGATGCTGTACATTTTTGGTGCAGAGCAACAGAAATTAGTCACAGGTCACTATCACAGGATTTGTGTCTAATTCCCCAGCTGAAAACATACCACAGGTGTCCTGTATTGGCAGAGTTCTGGTGCTTTACTTGGCACAACGTAACTTCAGGCAACTTTGACAAAGCCTTGCACAATGCACACTTTTTAATCAAATTCCATTTCTTTGTTTTCAATAAAAGTCTGAATCAACATGCCTCAAAGTTTTATAAGCCTCTTCAGAAAAGTCACAGATTATGAACACAAAAGACACTTCTGAATGTGTGATTCCACTATGATAGGTGCCTAAAAAAAAATAAAAGCATAGAAGGCCTCCTGTATTAGTTTAGCTTAAAAATTACTGATAAATTGGCAAAAGAAAGCTAAATATGAAAACAATAGTTTCTCCCAATATATAATGACACAGTTCTGATCTTGATTGAGAAGCAGCTAGAGTAGAAATACTGTGACCCTTTTGGAGCGATATCACCTGCTTGAACCATAAGCTGTACTTGGGTTTTGTTAGTTGCTATCATAAAGGAAATATTCAATAACATTGTTTTTATAGGAGGCACATGACTAAAAAAAAAATAGCATCAGCCAGAGAATGCCAGACTGATAAACTCAGCCACCATTAAGTCTAAAGAGTTAGCTGACCATTTTGTTTCTTACAATACCACTTTCTATTTGGTGAGAAAGAACAAATAATTACCATATAGAGACACAAACACCTAAAATGTTATCTTCGGTGGGGGCAGGGAGCTGTGCAGTCTAATGCTGTCGCATGTTTGGTTTGGTTTTGTTTTCAAACACACAACATTTGTTAGTTCTGAGTTTTCTCCAAAATTCAAGAGTACTCAGACCCCACAAAGTTTGGCTTATATCTCCATGAAACAGTAAAGAGGATTATGAACTAGTCTAGTTCAGAAGCATTTTCCAGCCTGCTAGCATCCCTTCCCCATCCCTGATCAACCAGCCTGTCCTACGATTGGCACCAACCAAGTGTCCGAAGAACAACAGACCTAGAGCACTCCTGGAGTAGGTTCATTCTCCATCACAGGTGTCTGAGCTCCTGAGCTATTTTCCCTTCTTTTCCATGTTGCCGAGGAGTAGGAGTGGGACAGGTAAAGCTGACTGTGTGTGCAAAAGTCCTTAGGAAATCTAAGCCTATAAGGAAAGAGTAATGACTCTAACGTATAGGATAGGCAAAGGCAAACAATCTAAGAGTTTCTTGGAATGCTCCCAGCCCACATGTACCACTGTGGAAAAAATCAGTTTGACTGATCAAACTGATGGTATTTAAAACCCTTGCTCTACCATCACCACACCCCTGAGAGAAGCAAGCCAATACCATCAAGACAGGAAGGGGCTGTTTTCCATGAAAATATCAAAACTATTAAAAAACCAGTTGTTCTCAGCCGGCTGCACAGAAAGAAAGACTGCCTACATTTTTCTGACAGTTTTTAAGAAGGAATTCACAGTTTAGGGTCCCAAAATAACTTTAATCCCATGCACATTAAAAAAAAAATCCCAATGCTATGACAACACAGGAGAGTTAGCAAAAGATAAGCAAATTTTGTCTAATACATTTTCACAAGAGCAGAACACATTGCTACACCAAATTTAATATAGCCAACTACACACATTTATAAACCATGAGTGAAGCCATAAAGATTAGATTACTTCCCCCCGCCCACTTTTATTTAAAACTGAGATTCCCATGATTCCAGGAGCTTGGATTTTAGTAAAAACAGCAAGCACTGTTAGACTCCCACCACTGCAGTCAGCTTAACTGCCAAGGAACATAAAGAAATGTAGTCTCAGACTCCTGCCCCTCTGTTCAGTTAAGTTCATTTCTGTGACTGCCTGCTGCCTTTTTTTAAGGTTGAGTTATTGCACCAAGTCCTGAGCTGGCTACCTGCTATCAGTGTAAAAATAGCAAAAGTGTTTCCTAGGTACTGACAGATATAACCTAACACTCATTTCTTCAAGAAAAGAAAGCGTTATTCCCATCTTGCAGAAGACAAGGTAATGCACCACTAATTTAAACGACATGTTCAAGGTCACAGGAAAAAGATTAGCAAGTCAGAGTTTGAGTCTACTTCTTCTGTAACCCAGCCCAATGCTTCTACTAGATGATCATCTCTGATCTGCTGACACTGATGTCTTAATTACAACTTGTATCACTTCAGTTGTATGCTTTCTCCAACTACTATTTTGACTATTATTTTGAAATACAGATAAACAGTTATAAAACAAATCCAAACCAAGAAAAGTTGCAGCATTAAAGTTTATTGGTTTTGACCAGAAGCATCAATATCCATTTTACTGCAGTGGGGATCCCACTAGATACCACATAATGTTCATTGTCACTGGTTGCCATTTTAAATCCCTTTTGCTAGCAGAGCTCATCAGTTTAGCAGTTGATGTATAGCTGTTGGAGATTATTTGACATTTGCTGCTTCAACCTTGACTCTTTAAATAAAACAATAATTCTTTTAATACCACTGAGAGAGTTCCTCCATATAGGACAGGAATAGGTAAAGCTGTCTAAATACATTCTTCACTCTTGTCATGATCTGGTTTAACCACATTTGTTAAGATGAAGAAAAAAAAAAAAGAAAGAAAGAAGTTACAAAGGCTGATTCCTTAGCCAGGAAAAAACCACATGGATTTATTTTATGACTGTAGGCTAAAGTCATATTAATTTTGTTCAAATTGTGGTATATGCTGGTACTAGAAGGAATTACTGCAAAAGGTACAAATCCTAAATCAGGCACTGCTTCAAATAAGGTCACTGGTGACAGGAGGAAATATTATGAAGATGTGTAACCCTGACTGATATGCACACATAATAGAAAAGGGTTGGACCTGCACCAGTATGGCAGAGGCGACCAGTACTAAATTGCCTACAACAATGTAATTGTCAACTAACATTACTCAGATTTTAAAACAGAATCTGCTGAAACTTCACAATTTTTCACATTTCATGAGAGCTGCACTGAAGGCTTCATTCGCTATAAATGAATTCTGTTCATGATATCAAGTCTGACCTTCCATTCCTCTTCCATATCTTTCTGTACACATTATACCATTAATCTCTAAAGCATCACCTACACTCCACATGTGCATTCAACATTGCTACAATAATGTAGAGCGCTTAGTTTCATCATCCCAGCACAACTGAAGTTTTGAAGTGCTAGAGGAAGCAGTTGTGATTTAGTAACATTAAAGTTTTCAGTCACAGTTATTGAGATATTGCATTGAAGAGTTAGATTTTCCTCCCAGAAACCAACAGGAACGCTCTGAATTTAAAATATTACAGCAAAGCCTAAAAGAGAAAAAAACACTCCAGTGCCCATCTACTTCCATTTATGGTCACAGGGCAAGTTTGACAGTTTCCTGTATCCAGCATTCAAGACGAAGATAATCATAGCATCTCCATTTACCATATGCTTGATAACACAAAAGGAGACTCTGCTTTGCAAACTGAACTCAGTCTTTACTAGAATGAATCAGATACACCACAATCACAACAGCTCACTTGCAAGCCATACCTACACAGGCTGACATCCTAGGGACGATATATCCTGATGCATTGACTCAGTTTGCGTTGCTGGGACCAGCGGGAAAGATTTTACTCCAAGAACAAAAACATGGTAAAAATCCAATCAGACTGTTGAATCAGCCATTTATGTTTATTTTAAAGTATGAGACATTTGGATTTTTACACCAAGAGAAAACAATTAGAAAATACTCCTCTGAACTCAAGTTCTGGCTATAGTTTATGCTGGGGCAGTAAAACATTTCTGGTCTCAAGAGGTAGCCCAATGCCTACAGAGAGCTAGACCACAAGCTAAAGACTTTTATACATTGGTACAAAACATATAAAGGTACTTTTCTGGAGTCTGAGATTTGGCTGAGCTCTCCAGTCAGACATAACTAATATTTCATAGAACACAATTGTCTTCCATTTTAGAGTTATAAAGACTGATTTTAAAAAAATTGTACTCATATCAGTAGACAGTATCACATTTCAGCTCTGTGTACCTAACGATCCTCCCTGTGATTTATTGAATCTAAGATCAGAAGTCATTATTCCCTAGCACAGAAAGGAAGTGAAATAGATAATATATTAGAATTTCCTAGTGTTTTACGAAACAAAGGTCTTTATAACAGAGAGTTTTAAATTCTTGGAAAATTGGAAACATAAGCAACATATTACCAAAAAAGCAAAGTCCATATTCTCATCAGTATTATACAAACTAATAACATCCTATTATTCTTTCTCACTTAATTCATAAAGTTGCTACAGTGCAGTGAAATATTTTTTAAACTGAGATTGTTCATGATATCCTGTTTCCTAATTTTAAGATTTCAGAGTTGAAATGCTCTTAAGACATTTTTTGTTGGGTAGGATGAAGAAGAAATGTGGTTCAAGAGTTAATAAGGACACCAGACCCTGGTTGTCTGGACACTTTTTGACCATCTTCCTTACTACTGAACAGGGGCAAGAAATTTAAATCTTATGTAATTGCATTTATGCAGACAAAAGCATCCTGAGCTACAAACAAAATACTTGACCCAAGTGTAACCGTTATGGCATGCTAGAGATTTCGTCAACTTACTGCAGTGATATACCCAGCCCATGTTTGCATACACAGATGATCTTGCAGGTCAGTCAGTAGAGTCAGCCTTGTCTCTGACCTGTCTCATTTGCAAGTCATTGAAAGAGTTTATCTAGTATCAATCATGCCAAGTTTCTGGGTTCTCTCTCTTCTTTGCCTAATGCAAGCAGGTATTTAGTGAGATGCTGTTTGTTGCTTTGAGGATGAACTATGTCCCATCCTACATCATTTTAATTCTGAGCTGAAACTGCCTTCCAGCTGCCATTCCATACAGCTAACTTGCTTTGACTCCACCTAAATGTAGGCGACAAACATAACCTTAAGAGGCATACTCCCCCCCCCCATACACACATTATGCTGGGAAAGATCCATGTGGCAGGCAACACAAACAAACTCTTCTTTAACTTTGTGTCCAAACATGACATAGCATTTGTACAAAAAAGAAAGGTAGTGAGCAAGATGGCAGCTGATGCACATAGATGGTATTCCTACAGCGAAGGGCTGCAGTTCTGCCAAATGAGACACTCTAGCTCTGAATAGGTTGCCAACACAGCTTAACCCATCCCTGGTTTGCATTTGTCCCCCAGCAAAGCTGGCGTATCACGTTCTGAACAGGCTCCATACCTTTATAACATGAGCTTCAGTATTTATAGCCAAGTGATTATGCATTCCTCCTGGACGCTTGGGGAAGGAGTCCAAGCACTGGAAGCCAATACAATAGCTTTCTTTTTTGGACTTTTAACACCTATGGCTTAAGGGATGTATGCTTGCTATACACATTCTGAGAAAGATTATTTTGGAAAAATTCAGAAATCACTTCTGCAGCTGCTGAAGGTGGAGCTTTTTGACCAATGAAGCAATTGCAAGTCCATGAGGGAAGAGGCAGGCACGGACAACATTGCCAGATTGCCAGACTTCAGCAAATTGGTTGAAAAGCTGCATTCTGCAGTCTTCTGGGGATCAGTTTTGCACATGGAAGAGCTAATGTCTTCTGCAGGAGCGCTCCATTTTTCCTCAACTTCACTCTACATACAAATACAAACCACTTGGCAAGAGCGTGGTCCAGACCACAGGACACAAGGGGGAGTCCATCCGCTGCTGGGGGCCATCTGGAGAGTAACATTTTGGAAGCAGACCAGCTCTTCTCCAAAGTTATCCACTACAGAAATTTAACCCAATCGTCTTTCAGTGGATATTTGTATCTTATTTAGCTTCAGACAAAAACTCTACTCTTGACACTAAGTAATACTTCAAAACATTCTTCTATTTCTAAAACTGATGCACAGCTGTATACTGTTGGCTCTGGTGAGTAGAATGCACATGAAATTCAGGAAGCTGTGTTCAGCTTAGCCTCACATAAAACTAGACTGTATGATGGAGAACAAGAAAAGATACTTAAGCTAATGCAGAGAAACAGGTGCAGTTTCTGAAGCAACCTCAAATAATTTGGGCCAATTTTCCTATTTAAAAAAAAAAAAAGCTTTTTAAGGATCCTCAAGAGAACTCTAATTGCCATTGCAAATATAAGTGCTTATGGTGAAGCAATGGGCTCCAACAGACCTCAGACAAAATTCAACATTTTAAAATGGACAAGCTGCAGAATAGGTAAAGTCCTTAACTGCACCGAAACAGCAGTACTGGCAGAAGACTGAGGAAACACTTAAAACGTTTTCAGGGCAGGAAAAAAAAAAAAATGACTGCTGATTTAAAATCCCTTTTATGGCTACATTTATTGCCATTCTTATTGTATAATATCTAAGCTTGCTCTACTGCATGAGCCTCAGGCCTCTCTTCCCATCAACTTCAAACAGGGAATTTATTACAGAAATAAGTATGTCTTTGGCCCAAAAAAGTACGCACAGAATACTGCTAACTACGAGCAGCCCTAAATACAAAATGCTCACAGCATAGCCCTTTAAAAAGCCAACCCAACAGAGCTAATAAGCAACTATCTTAGTTATTGAAAACACTTAACAGTACATTTCTTCTTTACCAAGCTGCAGATTATT
Source organism: Pelecanus crispus (assembly GCF_030463565.1). Lineage (NCBI taxonomy): Eukaryota > Metazoa > Chordata > Aves > Pelecaniformes > Pelecanidae > Pelecanus > Pelecanus crispus. Next base: position 22,650,088 of record NC_134654.1, on the reverse strand, counting down.
TTCAAATCACTGATGTCATAATGTGGGGAAAAAAAAAACCAAACCATCCAATAGCCCAACAGAGGTCAGATATTTTGCTGGTGTTAACAGGTCCCTACCCTTTCTGTGCATCTGATAGAACCCTTATTAATGGGAGATTGAATGGATTTGAAGTCCACAGGATCAGAAAGAAAAACAGGAATAAATCATGTAGCACGTCTAGGGACCATGCTTCCTTTCAAGCCAGTGACAGATGAAGCAGGCTGGCTTTAGCATCTTAAAGGGTCAGGGATAAAATGAGCCCTTAGCAGCTGAAGAGGAGTCCCAGTGCAGATGATGTTTTTAACCTCTGCTGTAAGCTTCCAATAGAATAAAGCAGGAGATGATAAAAATGAGTATGTAACGAGCCACTGTGCCTTGATTGCTCAAGATAGACTTGACACTGCCAGGACAGCCATATCAGCCTGAAATTGTGCCAGCTCTATTAGAGAGCATAAGCCATATTACGTTCAATGTCAAAAAGGAAACAAAATAGAGATGTGCTCTGGGTAGCAGCTATGGTGAAAGATACAGATAAAGAGCGCTCTGCATTCAGCTTTAATCCGAGCTTTTCACTTTGCCTAGGCTGGTCACAATTTTGGTCCCACAAAATTGGGGGGATTTAATGCAATACTTTATTCTGTAATTCCTTTTAATCAAAACAATGAAACAAAAGACTAGATCTTTAAAAACTAACGTTTTCATACCTGACATATTCCAACCAAGAGAAAGTTATTTCTTTCAATACCTTCACGTCTGCTACACCTTGACTACATTCTACAGGACTAGTTAAACTTGAGACATCTATAAAATAGGATGGAGATACTGGCACTATTACTGTTCATATTCAGGCTTTGCAGAGTTCAGAGTTTGTTTACTGGGAGAAAAAAAAAATCAATATTTAGAACTGATACTTATTTGGGCTGCTGATGGTTACTGCACATTACTAATTTATTGTTAGATTCAACTTTTCCTCAGTGTCCATAGGTGCTGCTTTGCCATCCTGCCCCCTCATCCTACCTCTTGAGTTCTGGTTTCTTGCTCTAACTCTCTTCATTACACTCCTGCCTTACCACAGGGCCACCTCAGCTTCCCTACTCCACTACATCAACCTTCTGGCCACTCTCCATACATGCCTGGACCAGAACATCCAACTGATGGGTCTAGGAAAGGAAAGCAGAAGGCAGCGCTGCAAGTTTCTGGCTGCAGAGAGAAGAGGCTGAAATCAGCTGAAAGGAAAAGACCCACATGGGGAATAAAAAGCCAGCAAGCACATAAATAGGCTCTTTTTTTTCCAGTTATTGATTAAAATATGCATATATTTAGCCTACCAATATTGCACAGGCTCCACATATAACTAGAAAATGTCATTCTTTTGGATTTCAGTCTGGCACAAGTTTGAACTTCAGCAAATTAATCACCCCAGAAATAGCAATGCCATGACAGCAGTTAAAGGAGAGAAGTTAGAAAGGCTCTGCGTGGTGTTCCACCACAGCACAAGCTCAAAGCCAATGGAAATACCAGAGAAACAAATTGGACTTCCTCCCGCTGCTGTTTATTTGTATAATTAATTGTTTTCCCAGACTCGCAAGACGATGAGGGCATTTACAGACATGGTGCCTGACAGCAGAGACACCTCACTCTCTGCTTTGACTCTGGAGTAAAGTGCAACTGCCTGGCCCAGTATCAGCTCATTTGGACACTCTTGGTCACATCCTCACCATCCTACCATGTCAGCTTCTGTCAGACATCAGACAAAACCAGACTAGACATCTTATTAGGTGCTTCATATTTTAATAGTGTCATAGGTAACTCAGGCTATTTTCCAAGTTTTAAAAGTCACCCAATAAAATCCCCTTGTCTGTACATTAGAAGGTAGCAACAAGCTGTGCTGCTAAACAATCAGAGTTATATCAGGACTCCCAGGGATCCCTGTACCTGGAAGGTAATCTGCTACCCAGTCTATTGAAGTTACTTTCTCATACCATTACCTTCCTTCAAGACAGGACAGGGGAAAGTACAGCCTATTGTCCCTGTGCTCCTTGTGCTTTCCCAAACTTCTTTTGCAACTGTTTCTTCCAGTAGGTTATAACACAAGACAACCATTCAGTTTCAGGTACTCAGTTCATCCCTATTTTGGGGACACAAATGTCTTCTACTGCAAGTGGAATGGAGTTGTACGAGAAGGTGCTTATGAAAGACCAAAGCCATCTCTAGAGGGGCAACAAGGCTGTGGGCAGGCACAGCACCATCCAAACAGATGGGCACAAGCACAGGCAGCCAAGAGACTCTGTACACACGTGAAGTCTGGTGGCTGCAAGCAGGATTTCCAACCAAGCTCACCAGAAAGGCTGCCCACTTCGAAGCAGCATGCTTCTGCTTCAGAGGATATTGTCCTCTGTAACGTATCCTTAACTTCAATTCATTTCTGCAGCCACACGAAGTGATGCCCAACCTTTGCAGATTAAGAGAAGCAGACTCAGATGGAGAGAGAGATGTTTTAATGCAGCAATCACACTGTGTGGGCTCTCTGCTCAAATCCCTACAGAAGAGGTTAACACTAACTGTTGTTTCTGTAATAGTTTCATCAAAATCAGCACACAGCACCACAGCCAACTTTGATAACACTTCCATATCCATTCACACAGCAAGAAAAATGGGGAGAAAAGAGAGAAGCTATTTTGCAGGATGTGAAAATGGAGCCTATAGCAGTGACGTACTGCAGAACTTGTTATTTTCTCTGTAGAAATATTTCACGTCATGCCTCTGACCCGTGAAAATAGTTTAACAGGGAACATTCCAAACCGATTTTTACAGTGATTTTTTTCCCCTCAGGACTGAAGTATGAAAGTAACCAGACAATTTGTGCAGCTTCTGGCAAAAGAGCTGAAATAAAGAGGTCACTATTAAACAGCTTTATAGTAACTAGAGTATGATGGAATCATCATATGTATATTAGTATAATACTGCTGCCTTTCACTTGCTTTAGTCCTAAAGCAATGAAGATAAACTGGAAAAATTTACCCCAGCAATTGCCCGAATAAGTGAACAGTATATTTACTTACTGTGCCACACATTTCTGGGTTTTAGTGAAGAAATACAATTTAAACAAGCACATGTACATTTTACATTTACATTGCCCAGTACCTTTCTCTACCTGCTATACTATTTTTATTTTATAGGTATCTTTGCAGTTCAAGGAGCAGAGTGTTAATTTATGTCATGCATCCTGCAGAGAAGAGTGTCAGCTGAAAGTTTGCTCTGCGATTGCCATCTTGTGGCCACAGAAACCTGTCCTACTCGGTGTTTACTTCTCCAAAACAAATCTATCTTGGAAAAGGGAACCTCTTTGCTATTCCTTGAGCTGTAAGGGATAATTTAGGGCTTTGGCTGTCAAAAAGACAGGTTGAGGCGTCCTAGCCAGCAGCTCAACCAAACCCCCCAGCCCTGTGCACCTAAATAGTGGCAAGAAAGGGTTAAGGTGAACTGCCTCCAAGCATCTGCTCCATGGCTTCAGCACATGTGCAGCAGGGGCAGGAGCTGACTCTGCTTTCCCAAGGACATGGGAACTGCCTCTGGTTGTTATCATTAACAATACCATGGAAGTCATCCTTTGATGACATATGAAATACAGCTGAGGTCACATAGCAAGTCACTACAAGAAAAGAATTTAGCAATTTTGAAAACAAAACCCATTAACCTTATTCCATCCCACCTGGGAAAACACACATATGTTGTTTTAAGTGGCATTTAGCATCTGTTGATTGCAAAAATACTAAATACTCACTATGTTTGATGAACATAGAGATTGTGTTCAAAAAAGATACATCTCTTCAAATATATACATTTCAGAATATATTGGCTATGATTCACATGCTGCTACACAGCAAAACCACAAAAAATATATAATTTTATTAAAATTACCAACCATAGAATGTCTTGCCATGAGTTTAGGGTATTTCTTATATTGAGACACCACAAATCTGAAACCAAATGAGACTTTTCTGCTGTGGTTATAAAATTTATCATGCAAAACATCATTTTATCCATCCACCAACTGAGTATTTTGATCCCTGCTCTCAGACTCATTGTGTAGTTTAGCACATCTCTAGCATGAAATATGAATACATTGTAATTCTGACAACCACAAAACCCAGAGGCAGAAGCTTGGAAGGATTCCCAGTAAGAACTGCAAGGGAGAGAAATCGCCAAAACTCTTTAATGCTCATTAAAGGGACAGAAGTAATTCATTCTTAAGTTTCCTTAACAGGTTTCAACAGAAAGGAAGCCTTAAGGCTTCCTATAAGAGTTGAAAGGTTAATAAACAAAAAACCTCACACAAATCCAACAACAACTTCTACCTTAGAAGTTGCCCTCTAGATTGGACACCATTCTAGATACCTAAGTTTGCTGATCCCTTTTATGGTGTTCTGGTCTTTTCTGAAAGCACCTACCTTACCCACCTGCAAGAGATTTTTATTTTAAGAATTCCTATTTTAATATGTGCTGGCACGTGCTATACAGAAAGAATAGTTAAAAAACCCACCATGACACACCTATATCCTAATGGCTCATTATATGAAAAGGGCCACATGCACATAACAGATACTTGTTACCTTTCTTCCTTAGCTCTCCTAAAATATGTTCTACTGCAGCTCTTATGTCCTCTAGATCTTCTCTAATTTTGTCCGTCTATGCCTGTTCTTACAATAAATTATAGCAGCTACATGTCTTACTCCATCTATGTCCATATACCACCGTGGCTATAGCAAAACACCACAAGACACTTTGCCCTATTTCATCCTTATCCTGGGATCTTCCAGTCAGCCTCTTCCAGCCTCTCCTTTTCCAAAGAAGCAACTGAAGAAACAGAAACATCTTTCAATGGTACCAAACCCTTTCAGCCAGGAAACAGCATTTGCAGTCTCACAGCACAGATTAATATGTAAGTGCTTTTGGAAAGAAAAAACCTAATTATTCCATCCAGGGTTCACACACAAAGAACAGACTCATTTGTTTAATTATTTTGGGGGAGACCAGTTACTTGTTTAAAAAAAAAAAAAAAAAAACACACACACATTAGGTAGAGCTTGTTCTCTTGAGACTGGCACTAATCCACCAAGGACAAACCAGGAGGGCATTAGTTCTTCAGGCTCACCCTCCTTTAACTGCTTCATAACCAGGAGGGAGCAAGATCTACAGTTAAGCCTTTTGCAAATTGCGAATAGAGTACAGACTCCACACACACACACAAGAAAACCCACCCACGCAGATTTTCCTCGTCACTTCAGGAACTGCCTTGCCACCTCTCAGTCTTCCCTTCCCAAACAATTCTGTTCTTACAACTGAGATGAGTAGAGGACATGGAGACCTCAGGTTCCCTCCTCCTTTTCTCAGCACACATCTGGAGGACAATAGTCAATATGAAGTCCACAAAGGAGAAACACAAAGCTTCAGTTTGACAACTTTTCCCATAATTTTCTAAAGCTCCTGTGTAAGTGATGAGAACACCCATCTTGCAATGCAAGCTGCTCTGTATTCATCTTCCCTATGACGTCTGTAGCTTTGCCATCCAGCCAAACCCACCCAATTAGCACATCTCTTTGCTACAGCACAAATACTCCATAACTTTCAGATCAGACTGAATTGGTTTGCAGACAAAAGGCAGCAGAACATTAGGTGTGAATTTGGCTCATTGTGAAAAAGGAACTTATATTGAGGAAAAAAAAAAGAAGCTTTTCCAGTACATTAGAGAAAAGTGGAGAAAAGCTATATTAAGAAAGGCAACTAGTAACGGATGTAATCAAAAAAAGCCACTCACAATTCTGCACCAGATCGGTCTACTGTGCCTCAGAAATACAGAGGCAAAACAGCAAAGGGCAGGGGGGAGCCCGGGCTGTCCCCGAGCTCCAGCTCCCTGCATCCACTCAGCCCCCAGCTCTGCACAAGCAGCCAGCAGCTGCTGTCTCTGCTGCAGCTGCAGTAGTTCCTTGAAAAACAACACGGGTACTGTTTTAACCTTTAAAGCTTTCTTTGAAGTGACCTAAACCAACAAGCTTCTTACAGTAGTCAGAACTCAGATCCACTGGCCGAGAGAACGAAATTAGAGGGGGCTATAAACACACCCCTTACACACACTTGCATCCATGCAGAGTAAGCTCTTTCCTTCAGCCTTGGACATTGCCACAGCCTCCCCTCAGCTGCTCTAGTTCTCCAGAAAAAAGCCTCTTTCAGTCCCTGAGAGGACAAGCAGCACCCTACCCCTCCCAGCATCAGCTGTCCCTGCAGAGCCCCTCTCCCTCCCCAGGGGAGCTGCTCCCAGGGATGAGGATGTTCCCTCTCCCGTCCAGCACAACCATGGAAAGAAAAGACAATCTTCTGCTCTGCTGCCCAGTCACTCCTTTCCTAAAGGAAAATAAACACACAAACTGCAAAGCAAATAAAGCAGATATCTTCCATCAAAGCCCTATTCAGAAAGGTCCCCTCAGTTCAAGAAAACCAAGGGCTCCAAGTAGGAAGTCGTAATTAAAATGTAAAATCAAGCTTTGGAGGCTGCAGACAGCTGGAATCAGAGCAAACACCACCCTCTGGCCTCACATTTGCTTTATCCCCAAGGAACAGAGATCTTGCAGTTATATCTCAGTCTTTTAGCAATAGAGCATCAAGGGGCCAGAAACAGAGCAACACAACAGACACACACTTTGGTGAATCCCCAGCCCCAACTACAATAGTAACAGCACAGCGTCTGGAGGATTTACCCCATAGAAGTGATGAACACATTGACAATTCAAGCAATGAGCATTGTTTAAACAAGATAACACTAATGTTTCCCTCTGGAGGACTACACCAATCATAAGCTGCCTTTCTCAAGGACATTCAAAACACAATAAAACTTCTATCAAAGATAAACACTAAAATAGAATTATCAGTGTCCAGTACTTTGACATGTGATGTGTTCCAAAATTAACATAAGCAGCAGGAACAGTAAAAGAAATCTTGAATACAGAGATAAACATAATTTTTATTGTAATTTCAAGAGGTCCAGAAAACACAAGAAATGAGTCTTTTCATCTAGACCTCCCCTTCCAAGTGTGACCTCAGAGACATATTAGAGAGGTTAATGGGGTACATTGTGTGTACCATTTCCTTGGAAGTTTTGCTCCCCTCTTGTAGGAGCCAGACCAGCAGCTCAGCACATGATTTCAGCAGTTATTGGGACCCGGGGCAAAGACTGTTCACAAGCATCTTGCACAGCTGATCATCCAGATTGTTTTTTATCAACTGCTGTTTGCAGGGACCATGCTTCCACACCACCCCCAGCTGCAGAGAACCAAGTGAGGCTACACATGGTAAAATCCCAGTGACCTGGTCATGTATGTTTAATTCCATTGAACCTTCTCTTGTAAAAAATTTACAAGAGATTTCACAGAAGATGCAATTAAAGTGTCTTGTGGGTGCCTTCAATGGCATCCTTGAGGCCAGATAGATCAGCTGGCCAAACTGACTAGTCCTAGTGTGGTCACACAGAGAGAGGAGGACAGCTCAACTGGGGTTGATTTAGATAAAGACACTTGGGCTACACAATCCAGCAGCTAAGCTAGGTAAAAGGAACTGCTCTCTACAGCTGTCAGTATCGCTACCGAATGCGGGAAGAGTTTAGGCAGCTGTCTTGGATTAGACACCTAAAGTTAGGTTAGATTAATCTCAGCTTAAGTGCTTCAACATCATTTAAAATCTTGAGGGGCAGGGGGGGAGCACCAAATTATTTACTATTAGTTTTGTTTGAAGGGGAAAAACAGAAACTAAACATCTTTCCTAATGGACTTCAGGTATTCTGCCAGTGACATTTACTGTTGCTACTAGTGATGCACCCCATCAAATGAAGTATTTATTTTAATTGGCTTTCTGTGTGTGTGACCAGTTTGTTTCTACAGGTCTTTGACGCATTGATGCAAGAGAAAAGCTGCAATGCTTGAAAGCCAGGTCCTTGTTATTGTAAATCACCAAAAGCGACAAAGAGTCATCTTGAAATTACTTAAATGACTTCCCCCCCGCCCCCGCCAATCACAGCATCTATAATACCGTCTGATGTTCTCTTTGATCAACTTTTTGACTGCCACAACTTCATATTAGCTCAAATTCAGTATTGGTGTAGGATCAAGGTCTATGCTGAATTTGGCTAGCTAGTTTAAATTAGAACTACCTTGTCATGACTATATTAAATTTCAAAGGACTGGGCTGCTACTGGTTTTACTTACATGGCCCAGCAGTAATTAAAACATTTTTCCTCTCAGATATAAGCTTCTCTATAAAGAGTAAATACCATTCTTAAAATACAAATTAACACACCTAAAGCTTATGTCTAATGTGGTGAAAGTAAAACATGGCACGTACTTCCTACAAGGGTTAAAAATTCAAATACAAAATTGTGAAAGCAGTAGTACGATACAGCAGACAAAATGAGAGCGCGCAAACAGTGCAATCAAACACCAGCAGAAATGAGAAATAAAAGTGAAATGAAAAAGAAATCAAATGAAAAGAATTAACTGCCTCTGTTACCAGGCTCCATTTACAGTCCGACCCTCTTGTTTACACTGTCTGAAAGATTCGTGTTCAGGGGCACCATATTGCTTCCATCATATCTGACAATGCCTCAAACTTCATTTGCTATTAAATTGTTATCAATATGCAAAGGAGTCTGGACAGATTTCTCATTACAAAATTACTTCTGGTAGCACAATATTATCTCAAATACTCCCAGCAGCCATAAAAGGATCATTATTTGGTTGTTTTTTTTTTTTTTCTTTAAAAAAAGGACTCTTCCCAAAATTTATCTAAAAAGGTATAATAGCTTCCTTCTGTCTGCAGGGAAAGAAAAACCCAACTCTCAAACAAAACCAAAACATCACCAAAAGCCAAAACCACAAGCTACACAATGAGGAAGGGAAAGTGGTTGGGGTTTTCTGGTTTTATATCACATAACATATCTGATCCCAAAGAGAATGTTTGCAGTAGAAAGCAAATGTTTTTCTAAAGTTCATCAAGATGAACAGGAACAGACAAGTGATATCATGTGGCACCGAGGTGTGTAAAATTCATATTTCTTTAAACACGTAGCATTTTTAAATACACACACATACATACGGTAGAAAAATCTTACAATTAAAAAAAGAAATCTGTAAATACACCCCAGAAATCCTTTGAATTAAGAATGTCATAATCAAATTTCAGGAGTATCAGCCCACAATTAATTGAGCATGACTCTCTTTAAATAATGTTGCATTAAAAATAAAGATAGACATGGTTGAAGACTTCTGATGCATCCATTACTTCATGGAAAATATTCCTAGTTCAAAAGAGTTACATAAATTAGGAATGAAAAATAAAATTGATAATTGGAAGGAATAAACCAAACTGTCTGGGGAAAATTAATATGAAAAAGTAGTAACCCATGCTCAAACAGAAACAGTGCTTCACTGAACAGCTATGCATTACTGAAGAAAAAAAATTAAAAAACTGAAGTGCATCACAAGTCTGTTCCCACAAAACCTAAGGGGAAGCTGCATTAGAGAGGACTCCATGTTTCTGATGAGAGATGTCAATCAAGTGTGATGCCTCAAAATCACCTTGCTAGAAATGAATACAGAAATTACCTTACTGGGAAACAAATAATATCCAAATGTACCAGGGTCTTGCCAGTTATTAACCCAAGGTAGCTCAAACCTGAAGCAGGTGGCGCTGCCTCCTGTTTAATGACCATCAGCAAGGAGAGTTATAGGGTCAAATTGGCTCTTTGCAGGATTAAGATGTGCTTCACTAGAAAAAGTAGCTTCCATCAGTGCTATCCACACACTAATGACTAGTTTATATGTACTTACTAACCTCATAAAATCTACCAAAATTAGAATTTTTTTTGTTTAATGACCAGCCATTTCATAACAGCTGACAGCACCCACAGTTCCTTATATAATTTTCCTTTAAAAAAAAAAAAGTCAAGGGAAGAATATCCATCACTTCAAAATTAAACATCTTGGCCCTGTTTACGTTCATCTTCAGAAAACTCCTTCAGCCCCACCCAGGCACATGCGTAGCAGCAGGACACCATGGCAATGGGAGATTTCAGTCGTTTTCTCCAAAGTGGGTCCAGGTCTTCTGCACTACAGTCAAGCAGCATCACCGGTGCAGGAGCTACAGACACACCCACAGTCATGCAAAGGCCTTAGTTTGAGAAACGCATCAAGCTGAAAAGAAACACTAGTTTTTCCTGCGGTGTTAGAGATGGATGCACTATAAATACAGACTCAGAGTACTCACTTGAGCGTTCACAAGAATCCAGGAGTGCTGCCCACAGGCTAAACCGGGAATGAACCTCCAGTTGCTTTTGTAGGCTATGCGTGGCATTTTCAAGGAAGATTACTCCACATAAACAGAAGAAATAGGAATTTACAGTTCCTAGTTCTACTTCTGCCTGTGACAGAATTACTTTGAACAAGCCTCCCTAACTTCCCTCTGCTTCAATTTGGCAGGCTCAAAAATGCTGAATGCAAAGTATCACAGAGTGTAATGTAGTCCCACTCTATCACCAGCTTCAGAATATTTCATCATAAAGTGCAATTTTTTTTCCTGAAGATTTTTATCTAAAGAGACAATAAGCCAGAAACTGTGCTGAATAGGTGCCTCTGTGGACACTAGAAAGCCTTAGTCAATTATGTGCATAACTATGAGCAATTCAAACTCTGAAAAGACTTTAAATGAGAAAATACAGTACTGAATAAAAATCAAACAAACAAAAAAAAAAGACATTTCAAATTTGTTTTCTTTTAGGTTTTTTTTTTTTTTACTCCAGTGCTCTGGATCAGGCTTTGTATTCCTATGATAACCCTGCTGTGACAGGAAGCTTTATCTTAAAACCAGTTAAGATTTCTTCCTTACACAATTCCAACAAGAAAGTTGTCTCAAAACTTTATTGCATCAACAGTTACAAATATCTGTCTTATTGCATCATAAATTTGTCTATAAACAGTGACATGGATAAATACCTCTTTCTTTGCACCATCATTGTCCTTCTGTTTGGATACCATGTTTCTTTTCCTTCATTTACTTTTCCGAGAGGATTTTACAACAGGATGCCCGGGACAGCACTAGTGCATCTAGATCTCATGACACCAGATGTCCCCTGCAATCCTTTATGTACATTAGCCACTCGGGTTCGATTTCCTTGCCCAAATTCCTGATGTTAATATATAGATACTGCTGGGTGATCACTTTTCCCTGACCTTAGCTAGAACCTAGCCAGATTATGCACTGTACTTTTACTGACTGTATAGCCTAATGATTTATTCTTTTTAATAAACACCCTCTCTTCACTCTCCACTCTATTACCTCCTGCTATAACAGTACTGAAGGCAGTGGATATGGTGCAGTGAAATAAATTACATTCATGGTATTCCTTTCTGGAAGTACCTATTGATGCTAGTTTGGAATGGCACTGTTCTACTCTCTTTCCCAGAAAAGAGAACTACTCAACAGCAGACAAAGATCAAAGAACCGCTTTCATTCATGAATTACCATCCCATAAGGATACAAATACTGACAGACTCTTCCAAGGCAGTAAGGTACTGTACACAAGTGAGCTTAAAATAGATATAGATATATGAAGCAGAAGCCTGCAACAGTAACAAACACATAATGATTGATCAATCAATTTTCTAGACAGATAAAAATTGGAGCAGTTAATTTTAATTGCAAGAAACAAGAAAAATGTTAATGGAAAGCATTAGAAGATTGTTCACCTGTTTATTTTTGATCTATTTTCCATTAACCAAAAGGAAATAGATACGCTTCATTTACAGCTTCCAATTTATACACACTAACATTATTAGTATATACAGATTACCAAAAATCTTCAAGTTTTACATGTTCTGCCACTTTGATTTCCAGACTGGCAAGTAAGCTCTGAATCCTAGCTCACAAAATAAGACTGACCTCAGCACCTAGCCCTAGCAGCTATTTAACATTCAAAAAGGTGAGTCTCCATAATGCCAAATTAAAATCTTTGAAAAAGCATGTTCTTTAGAGAATATCAAGCTTATAGAGCACACACAGTCCAAAATCTCCACAGTGTCCAACAGGCTGCAAGCCATTTGCAATCTACCAGGACAACCTGTCTGCTCTAGAGCACGGTCTCTTCTGGACCCACATAGCCCCCAGAAACAGGTTACAGTATTTGCGCTGGCAGCAGCCACCACCTCCGCCTGGATAACCAGTGGTCAATGTGAGAAGATTAGGAATTACTTGTGCAGATGTGTTCAATCCTGTATATGGATAAGCCTCGTAAAGCACTGGGAAGCATCATGAGCATGCACAGACTGACTCTGGGATTCTCTTCTGGGTGGATATTTCTTTTGCTAAATTAATAAAATCCTCCTCCCCTTTTCTAAGTACTATTGATTATTTTTTTTTTAGTTGTTTCCAATATTAGTGTACTTTATGTGTAAACAGTGTATAAAGAGAATAATTAGCCCTATTTCTATGTGTATGAAAACACATTTCTAGAACTTCAAGTCAGATTGGATTTGACATTGACTTGCAGGCATTAACTAGCTTTTATTTACAAGATCCATTTAAAAGCAGGAACCCTTAATTAGATTTTACTAAATGCATTTTTACCTATATTTAAAGTGCTTATCTATAACATTAAGATTTTCAATGTCATTAAAAACTAAGAGGCTGGTGTGAACATTTTCAGCTGGAGTTTTTCTCCAAAGCAAAAAGAAAGACTGAAAGAATCAACCACAAACAAATAGCTTCTACTAATAAAAGATGCTGCTATTTCAAAACAGAAGCCTGATGGAGAAAAAGTAGACCGAGGACATAGCAGCGCTCTGCCCAGTGTTTGAAGACACTTGTAGTGATAAAATTACTGACATTATTTAGTTGTTTTACTAACCTGAATTCACACTGGCCCTGAAAATGCCAGTGTTTTCCCAGGTGTGCTGCCCTTTTCAGAGGCTTTATCATTATTAGCTTGTTACACCCCAGTGATTTCAAAGCCCTAACTTTTTGTTCCTGTCGTATTTACTATTTTATAATCTTTATAAGAAAAAGGCAAGAAAGTCTATAGAAGCCTATAAAATATTATTTACTCAAGAGGTGGATGGTGTCTTTCAAGCAGCCACCACCTATCTTCCATACAAATAGAAATGAAAAAGTGTAAGAAACCTTCACACAATTCTTCTGGAAAAGGCAGCATTTCTGTGAACAATAACTACCTCCAGTGTCACTTTTCTTATTCCCATAAAAACTTCGATTACCTTTTTTCTTTCCCTAAGAAAATAGGAGAGCGCATGCACCAGTGGCTACACTGTGCATCAGTACAAGAATATGGTATGGCACTGGAGCCCGTACACTTAATTTCAGACTTAACCAACTATGACATGAAACAACAAATAAACCCAACAAATGACACAGAGGAGAACAAAAAAAAGTGAAAGATTTAGATCCCAATTGTACAGGTAATGTGCTAGCACATAAGAAAGAAGACCGACCACAGGGGATCTTTTCCCATCCATACAAATACCTACTTAGCACTAACAGCAAAAAAACAGCAAACAAGATGCTATCTAGACAGCGTTTTCCTGCAAGCTTTAGTCTGGAGCACAGCAGATACAGATAGTATCTGCAGACGTACTGTCAATAAAATGCACAGGCAAGTTACTCCTGCGCTACACACCATCCCTACTGCACTCTGCGCCACGGCTGCTGTGAGACGAGGAGCCCCCGGCACCAAGCTGCGGTTATGATTTCCTGTCCTTATGCAAGTCTGCATCACGGGCAAGCTGTGGAGCTAGAAGACTGACAATATTTCCACGGCCAGATGCCCCATCGCTCTTCTGAACTCAGTCAAGACCAAAAAGACTTTGGATACTGGATTTATGAAGCTGAACCCTGAGCATACAGATGTTCACCCCATTATTCATCAATATTTATTATTTTTTATTCATCATAAAACTCTTCACACAGATGTGGATACAAACATTTCCTATTTATGTATGGTCCCTATGTCCTGTGCACCACCGCAAGACATGAAAGTTCAACCCAAAACTCCCTCACAACAGATTATTTTTTTAATTAATGCAAATTAATGCTATCAAGTTAACTGGGGCAAGGTAAAGCACCCAATGTCTCTAAATTTCAGCTTCATTATGTGCACAAAAGGAGCAACCAGCTATGTAATGAGGTGCAAATACATATGGGGGAGAGAAAATGCAATAAAATTGGAAAAAAAAGAAATCTTCTGGTACAGTTATGTGGGTTGCCATAACGAGACAATTTTCATATTTTGTTCCTTTGGAGTCCTTAAGCTTTTCCCCCAACAGATGCCACACTGAGCTTTGCTGCATTTGACCACCATACTCCGGCAGAAGAATTCTCTTTTTTTAAATACACCAATGTGTTACCGGTTTTCACCACCAAGTGTATACCTGACCCACTGAGGGTACCAGTCTATCAAAATTTTTAGTTCACCCAGTGGCTTCTCTGTGTTAAGTGAGAGAGATACAAGCTCTAGGAAGTCTATCTCAACAATAAATATCAACCAAGATACAAACAAAAAACTTGCAGTAATATCCAATAGCCAGATTTAAAGCGGTAAATCACTTATTCACCAGATAGCACAACAGTTGATCACTGAATGCTCCGTGTTGGTTTAGTATTACACACTGAAATACCAGCGAGACTTTGAAGTTCTAGCCCTCCTAAAAAAAAAAAAAAGAAAGCACAAGCTCAAACAAACATAAAGAATCAACTGAACACAAGAGCAGCCACACCACAGGCAGCCCCTTTTTTACTCCAGCGTAGACAAAGACTGGCTGCATTTGAGAAAGGAAAGCTGGAACCCAGGGGCACAAAGAGCTCCTTAAGGAGATGAGAGCATGCCATGCTGCTGCCTGCCAGCCACGTGCAGGTGCCTTCAAAAGAGCTCAATACCTTCATTCATAACTGCAAAACACCAATATCCACAGACGGGAGGTTCTATTGAAATAGTATTGCTCTATTAGTAATAAATTAGAAGTTAAACACTTGCCAGGTCTGGGGATTTAGATGAGGAACATGAAGATATTTTATCAAACGAATTTCTTTATTCAATGAATGAAGATCCATAAGTTCTGTGGATTTGGAATCACACTTTTATCTTAAAGAAGTAAAAAAAAGATGATTGCAACAGGCTAAAGTAGGTTAGGTTTACTTTCCTGGTGTTCTTCAGAATGGATATCTTGCATGATTGAGCAGAGCTTTGTTCAATTCTCAAAGCAATTTACTAGAATTGAGAACAGAATGTTTGGTAGAACAAGTTGGTCAGTCCTGGATGATTACTTCTTATTCCAAAACAATTACAATAAAGGGAAAATGGGTTATGTTCCTGTAAAAACATCACTCTCTCCAAATAGCAGCAGAGAAACACATGGATACAGAATCACAGCCACAGAACCCACTAAAGAAAACAGAGTAAGTCCATATTATGCCAAGAAATACCTAATTAAAACACATTAAGTGAGTTCTTCATTTTTAAAAGAGCTATATAAAGCAGGATATGTACTTTTTCCCACTCTGCATTGTTAGCTCGAGCTCCATGCAGCTTAGCAGTAGCTGGTGCAATGCTGAACCATGATACAAGCAGCACAAGGGTACTGCTTGGGACTATACCTCTGGTAGATTATTGGATCAAAGAAAATGAAAACCCATTGCTTTTTGCTGCACTTGTTCCATTGACAGACAAAGGACTTCTCCCCAGCTCTGGAAATAAGGACTTTTAATTGAAAAGCTCTGGGTTGTGTTCCTCATACTGCTGCATACTATTTACTATCTGGAACTGCAAATGGGGGAAGGAAAGCAGCCTCAATTTTCAGAGGTTTCTGCAACTGTAAATGAAGCCATTTGGAAAATTGAGACCTCATCAGCTTCTGTCTGAGGAAAGCAAAGGATAAATTCATTTCAGTCTGCGATAAGGTTATCGCATAAAATGAAATACAATAAAAATAATCTAGCAGTCAGAGAAAATGTAAAGAGAGACACAGAAATTTGAACTCTTAAGATTTCCATTCAGCCAAACAGTCACCAGATTTTTTCATCTTTACAAAAATAGCTTGCTTTTAAAAATTTACTAAGCCAATAGAACATCATACATATATGATGAATTTGCATTATCAACACACCAACACCTAAATCCTGTTCTGCATCACAGGGGCTTGATATGACCCCTGAAGCCCACAGAGCTCTATGTTTCCCCTACACACTTGTCTGGAGAATCCTCATCTACGTGGAACACTGGGAACAATGTAGGGAAAGTGAGACTTGAAAACAGAGTCTGTGATGCTTACGGATTTATAAAGATCAAGGACAACTAGAGATTCACCTGTGTATGGGTCTGTCATTGAATCCCAAGGATGGATTCCAGTGCTCCCAGGTATTTGCTAACACCAGGTTCCTTCAATGGAAGATGTTCATACATAGCAGCAGGATTACAAACAAGCTTGTGGAGGGATACATTGAATTTGCCACTTTTCACAAAGTTCTTGTGCATAACAGTCTCTTCAACAGAGCTTGCAGAAGTCACCAACACCTGTGGCTTAACCCCATCAAAAATGCCTCACCTGCAAGCAATTGACCTGATAGCATTTTGGCCCACTGGGCACTAGCTGTTCTCAAGGCTTCATAAGAATACTGTTTGCAAAAATCACTTTACTGAAAGACGGCCACATTCTTTAACCTTCCCAGTGCATAGATGGAAATTACAACAAGGTACAAGAGAAAGTACAAAAAAAGTACAAGACAGACAGAAAAGGAGCAAACTCTGAGGATAAATGGATATTTTAGCATCTGTGTTCCTCTCACATCTACATCTCCGGGCAAAGACTGCCAGCAAGGCAGCTAATTAGTGCTAAATCTGGTGAGTATTTTTTGGATGATGAGTATACCTGTCTACTAAAGAACAAAATGAGACCAACAGCTTACTTTGCAGACTGGAATGAGCAGCCATCAGGTGGTGATTATTTTCTGTCTACTAACTAGAGACTGTCTTAGAGAACTAAAAAATACTTGGAGTCGATACCTTACCTTACCTCTTGAGCCAGTTTTGAACTATCTGCCTTTCCTCAGCATGTCTAGTCCAGCAATAAACTCACACTTTGCAAGTCAGGAAAAGTTGCAGACCAATACTTGTAGAAACATTCCAGCTTTACAGTGGTTTTCTCTCTCAGATAGATATATCTATATATGAAAATTAATTAGGTGCTGTTGAAGTGCTGCTAGTTGAATATTAAAATAAAACATCTGCTTTCACTGCCCATTTGTTCCAAGGAGCACGTTGTAGTGTCAGGTTATTGTAATGTCAGATTACTGTAGTTTATATGCTAGCCATGTACAAAAACAATTACTTTCAAATGAAGCTGACATAATTTGCCCTCCTGTACTGGAGCTGTTCATCAGATGTCTTACCTCTGCCATGTATCACTTGATTCTCTCTGAATTAATCTGCTGGGTCATGAAACCAGCTCATTTTAAATTTTTAGAAGACTGTTACTTTTTTTTTTAACCCTCTTCCATACTCTTCAAATGACTTTAGAGTCTTAACTCAGGGCTAAACAGCAGAATAGATTAATTTACCACCTCAGAATGAAAAACAAAGTTGGAGAAACTGGATTTACTTTTGCAAAAATATAACCTTGCAAACCTTTTTGGGACAGAAAACGTCCTTTTGCTTTGTGCTTGCCTACTGCCTACAGCAAAGGGACTCTGGTCTATGGCTGGACTTGCAGATGCCATCTTAAAACACAGTAAAAATACACAACAGAAATTAATCCAGGCCTTACGTGGGAGAAGCTGAAAGTGGATTCAGGTATATGGATTTGATGGGTGGACTGTTTGGTGGATAAGGAATTGGCTGGATGCTCGCATCATAGAATCATTTAGGTTGGAAAAGACCTTTAAGATCATCCAGTCCAACCATTAACCTAACATTACCAAGTCCGCACTAAACCAATTAAGGGCAGACTAGACTAAACCATGTCCCAAAGTGCCACATCTACCCTTTTTTTGAATGCTTCCAGGGATGGTGACTCCACCACCTCTCTGGGCAGCCTGTTCCAATGCTTGACGACCCTTTCCGTGAAGAAATTTTTCCTAATATCCAATCTAAACCTCCCCTGGTGCATCCACAGGGTAGTGGTCAAAGGCTCAATGTCCAGATGGAGACCAGTGACAAGTGGTGTCCCTCAGGGGTCCATACTGGGACCAGTGCTGTTTAACATCTTCATCAATGACATAGACAGGGGAATCGAGTGCACCCTCAGCAAGTTTGCAGACACCAAGCTGAGTAGTGCGGTTCACATGCCAGGAGCACGAGATGTCATCCAAAGGGACCTGGACAAGCTGGAGAGGTGGGCCTCTGTGAACCTCATGAGGTTCAACAAGGCCAAGTGCAAGGTCCTGCACCTGGGACAGAGCAACCCCCGATATCAGCACAGGCTGGGGGATGAAGGGATTGAGAGCAGCCCTGCGGAGAAGGACTTGGGGGTACTGGTGGGTGAAAATCTGGACATGAGCCAGCAATGTGCGCTTGCAGCCCAGAAAGCCAACCCCATCCTGGGCTGCATCAAAAGCAGCGTGGCCAGCGGGGCGAGGGAGGTGATTCTGCCCCTCTGCTCTGCTGAGACCCCACCTGCAGTGCAGCGTCCAGCTCTGGGGCCCTCAGCACAAGGACATGGACCTGTTGGAGCAGGTCCAGAGAAGGGCTGCAAAAATGATCCGAGGGCTGGAGCCCCTCTCCTGTGAGGCCAGGCTGAGGGAGTTGGGGTTGTTCAGCCTGGAGAAGAGAAGGCTGCGGGGAGACCTTATTGCAGCCTTTCAGTACTTAAAGGGGGCCTATAGGAAGGATGGGGACAATCTTTTTAGCAAGGCCTGTTGTGACAGGACAAGGAGTAATGGATTTAAGCTAAAGAAGAATAGATTTAGACTGGATATAAGGAAGAAATTTTTTACAATGAGGGTGGTCAAGCCCTGGAACAGGTTGCCCAGGGAGGTGGTGGAGGCCCCATCCCTGGAAACATTCACGGTCAGGTTGGACGGGGCTCTGAGCAACCTGATCTGGTTAAAGCTGTCCCTGTCACTGCAGGGGGGTTGGGCTGGATGGCCTCTAAAGGTCCCTTCCAACCCAAAGCATTCTATGGTTCTATACATGCATACAAACAAGATAAGCCCCAGGTAAAAGAGCAGAACAAAAGAGAAAATGAAGAAATCCAGTCATGCAGCCAGTCCCTTGAATGCCCTCCTTTTCCCAGCTTCACCAAGCTGTCATGCAGAGGTCTCCTACCCATTCCTCAGAGGGTACATCACTCCCGCTCTCCTCCACCTATGTCACCATTACAAAATTAAATTTTGCTTGAACACTGGAAAAATCTGGAGACAGCCCTAGTACATATATGCATGCCTAGGACTGCTTCTAGGATTTTAAAAAAATTTCAAGTTTTGTGCCATCACTAAAACTGCTGCAAAGAGACATTATAGCGGTATATTTAGGGGAAGAGACTGTTCAGTCTTTTTCTCCTTTCCAGCAGCAATGCATGAGGTTATTAAAGATTTACTTCTTCAAGCTCCAGTCCCAGGTTACAATTAACATCCTGAGCCATAGGAGCTTTTCAAAAGCTATAAATTTTACCTAGGGTGCAGCAACTTATTCTTTGCCTTTATCCCACCTGGGCTAGTTATATTAAAAAGCAAGAAGTGAGGCTGGAAAGTAAAGATGTAGGGGCGGAAAAAAAAATATAATTTATCACCATGAAAATGATTTAGCCCTGCAAATGAGGTTTTTTTCCAGCAGTTATCAGAAGCAGGAATGGCAGAGCCAGCACCCCTTGGTAGAGCTGCTAGACCAGGGAAGCCTGACAATGTAACCCTACAGGGAGCTGTAGACCGGAACAGCATATACAATCATAACCAAACATGACAGTGGGGATGGTGTGTCAAAGGAGAGCCCCATACAGCTGTGCCAGCTGTTTCACTCCTGCATGCTCTCACACCGATCAAAAAAGCTGCATCATGGCACAACTTCTGTCACATGGCCTAATTACTTTTTTCCTCCCTTATTTTTTTAAAATCCACGTTTTCATTCAGTTGGAGAAAGATTTACCAGAATGAGAATCCTTCTGCCCAAGAAGAAAAATGGGGGGGGGGAAACACAGAACACCCCATATGAGAGCTGAGCGTTTTTACATACTATTAGACAAGGAGAACATATGAAAGATTTAAATTTTGATTTGAACTTTAAAGAACATCCTGTTCCCTTGGGTAAGAGAGTTCAGCCGAGAGAACACTTATCCACACTGACTACTCTGCATATGGTTCTTCTAAGTAAGAGCACCAGAAGGCTCTTTTTATAAAAGCTTGATGTCTTCCCACCCACCCCAACCTCCCCCCAAAATTCTCCAAGACATTTACACATAAAAACATGAAGCTTCTTTGCAGAGCTAGTACAATTTTTTTCCCTGACAAAATAAGAGGCTTTTTTTCATGCTTACAAATCATCCATTGGTCTTTTAACTTCAGGGGGACCATATCAGCAAAAATACTGCCAAACAGGTTACCTAGAAGTGCACCCAGGCATTAGTGACAAGTGCGTCCAGCAGCTCATTGTCACCTTTGTAAGGGACGTACCCCCAGACAGCCCGCTCCATCCTTAAACTGGCAAGGGGAGGTGGCAAGCAACATTAGGCAACCTCGTCAGCATAATTAACAGAGACTTATCTAACACAGTTAAGAATTACTACACAGCAAGACCTTGCAGTAATTTTACACACACTGAGAGCAACTGAGGGGCTTTATACACAAAACACGAAACGTGGTAACTTGTGGGAAGGGAACACGAGGGATGCATCCCTGCTCCAATACGAGCTCCTGCAGCACTTCTACCTCCCTCCTCGTCCTTACAGGTTTTGAAAGTCACATTACTAAGCAGACTGCAGACACAACAGGGCCAATACCAGGCTGCAGGTCCCTCAGGATAACTGGCTGCATGCAGAGTCACCAGGTTTAACACATTTCACATAATAAAAAACCCTGGCACGATGGACTCAAAGCAGGACTGATTAGGATACTAATTTCAGGGGCTCTCAACATTAAACACTAAGGACCTATGAATTTCCTAGTCACAGCAATACATTAACATTCTTTTGTTTGTTCTTTTTTACTTTTGTGAGTGCAGATTAATGCTGAACAAACAGACATTTCATCAGATCATACTGTGGAAAGCTAATCCGAGCAGAGGGGAGGTGATAGAGGAGCACAGCAGCTGCTCCCACCTCTGTAAACTGGCAATCCACAGTGCCCTGGGGACTGCAGGCAGACCCAAAACCACCAGTGAGAAGCCAGGAATTAGGGAAAAGACCAAGAAAAAGGTAAGCAGTCTCCCATCCTGGCAGTAATTCCTTTTGGCCTGCATCCCCACAGCTTTCCCATTATAAATCTGTGAACGCAAACAGAAAGGGATCCTCCCTCAATTCATCCCTGAATAGACAGTTTCTGCAACAATAGTAATAATAATATTTCACTCCCGATAGCTAACCATGTTTAGATTAACTGATCTATCCCTGGGGCTTTGAAGGAAGCGCTTTAAATTCCCTTAGGAATGCCCTTCTCCAGAACTCAGTTATTCTCAAAATAATAAACCTAAAATTTCTAGAGAAACAACTGGTCAGAGCTGTTATCTGGGACTCCAGCTCTGGGCTGCACCAAAGCAACTTACCAACATTGCACAAGTAGACCAACAGGCAAAGGCTTGACCTCTGGGACAAGGATTCAGAAAAGCATTATATTGTAGGAAAACTCTTACCTGCCTTCCCAAATTCAGCCACACCTTGACTCAAGGTGAATTTGTCCATGTAGAAAGCTTCTGGCTGCAGCCTGAGCCTGCTCAAGTAGAACTTCCTGCTGCACAGCTGCCCCATCACACACCTATTAACACAGGCTTGTCCATTTAACCTGATAATGCACCGGTGTTAACAAGTTCAACCCGTCCTTGCTCTTGGCACAAGTCCATTTGTGTGGCCATTTCTGTAATACCATGGATGGTCACAGTTCTTAGTACAAGAAAGAGACAGTTTTTGCCCAGTACAGCGAAACATCTGGTGCTGTAATTAAAAAATAATCTAAAATGGAGAAATATGTACCAGCTCCTTCTGCATTCTGTGGGAACAAGACCCAGTCTCATGATTTTGAAGTTCTTTCCCATTTTGTAAGGGCTTGCTGAATCTATGCTTCATTTGCAAGGCTTGGAGGTGAATAATTGGTATTAAGTAGGTCTTAAGTGTTTAACCCCATGACTACTCCACTGAGTGAGTGCAGGAAGAGAAGGAGCAAACCCCAGGCCCTCTGTACCAACACCTGATGCAAGTTTCTGCTACTGACTGCAGCCAGAGCACAGGTGTTCAGCATCTCAAAAATCAAGGGTTTCTGCAATCTAGGACCATGACCCCATAAACCTTCATCCAGCCAGAAACACCTGACATACCCAGCTGATACTTTGCTGGGTAAGAACTTCAGAATAAGGCTTAAGTACAAATGATTGATGAAATGCAGAACTCCTTGAAATACTTTAAAACTCCCATGCATTCATGAAATTGTTTGACAGAAAATAAATATATACATCTGAGTTCTTTAGAGTGATCTGGCTTCTGCTACAACACACGTGTGCAAGCGTATGCTCCAGCAATTAATGATGCTTATAAATGCTATGATACCACTCTGTGCAGGGACTAATATTTGGTATTTATGAAGTCTTAAGTAATTTTGCTTAACAAAGTTAATGAAATAGACATTAGTAGCTAGAGTATATCAATCTCTTCGCTTTTATCACCACTCTATATATATGTATCTAAAATCATTACCATAAAAATTTACTAAACTTACTTAATTTTTGCAAGTTTTCTTCCCTAACCCTTCTTACTACGCTGAATTCTGGAAGTGGCATGGCCACTTACAGAGTAAAATGTATCTGTGTGATATCTCCATGTGCTTCACAGAAACACAAGCTCTGGCTGTGTCCTTGAGAGCAAAGGATCATTTGCTATCAAAACACAGAAAAACTATGAGGGGAGAAAACTAATGAAGCAATGACATACTCATCAGGAACATAATCTAACTGTGAAGTAGCCCCATTAAAAATACTGGCTAACTTTGCACAGACTTAAAACTGTTATGAGTGTTAACAGCAATTACTTGCCTCATATTTTTAGATTAAGAGCGCTGGCTGAGCTAGAGACTTACTGCAATCTTTTTTTCTAGGGTCTTGTCTGAGTCTGCCTGAAAGCAGGGAAGAGGTTCCCAGAGGATAGACTGGGGAAAAGGAAGAAAAGCTCAGAAGAAAAAGGGCAACTTGGGAATTTTGGGGCTCCTTAAAGCATCACACTAGAGCAGCCATAGTCCTCACTGCTTTTACTGAAGGAGTAAGCTGGACCTATACCCAGAACCACACCAGACCTTCTATCACACCTTAGCCAGACTACTAAAATAGTGATTACCAGAGACACCTAGTGCCTGGAACTCTTGCAACCTGTAAGCAGTAGGAGAAAAATTAGGTTTCCCCTCCCCTTGAGTATCTTCCCTGCATTGAACTTCTGCCTTGAGGTACAACACATCGATGGCTGAGCATGAACCTTCTCCTTGCCTCACCAGTCCTTTACCCGCCCTTCTGGAGCCTCCTTGCATAGAACAGCACCCAAATAACATCCCCTTGCGTCCAACCAGGATAACAGAAGCTATTTAACGGCAAGAGCGAAGGCTGCTTGTACTCGCTGAGCCGCGTGAGGAGCACTTGGCTGGGCTACCAACAACTGCCTGCCAGGCAGCCGTGCCCCACGTCGGGCACAGAGGGCAGGAGGGGCTGCGGCAGGGGTTCCTCTGCTCACAGAGCCCTTCAGCAGAAGCATCTTAATTACTATGGTTAGAAGTTAGTAAAATCTTCCAGAGCTGGGAAGCGGGATACCAGAGACCTGACCTGTTCATTAATTTATTATATGTGCTTCACCTTCATTTGTTCTTGGCAATGTTTTGCATAAGCACACACAGGTTTCTGAGCTGAAAACATGCCTGAAAATGTTGGATTTACTCTATGCAACTAAAATACCAAATCAGCTAAGCCAGCTTCAGAGATTCATATGCTTTCAGAGCTCAAACACCCACTCGTTTATTATTCTATTTGGAAAATCTTACATGGTACTCAGATTTTCTCCCTCTGGGAGAAATCAGCATATGGCAAAAGCAGGAATAAAGCATTAAACGCATTCAAGTGAAGTTCTGTTCCACTGTTTTAATTGCTCTGAGGTGAAGACATGATTTTCTGGAGGATATATTCAAACAAATCAGTGAGTTACTATGGCTGTTAACTTTAAAGGTATGCCCCAAAAATGCAGTTTCCAGAAGTATCTCCCAGCTTCTTTCTGGATAGAGGTAGGAGTATTCCAAACATACTGCACAATTCTGTATGTATTGTAATGAGACATTTGTTTACTAAGATGCCCTGAGTTCAGATAAGCAAAATAGCATTAAGTAATTATTTCGGCAATAGATACGATGCTGACTGCATGTTACTGAATGCTTTCTTCAATTTGTCATTTGAGTCTTGTGCAATGCCCTGATGCAGCCTGTAGAAATCATCACAGATTAAAGCTCCCATAGATGGTTTCTCCTAAACTTTTTGCTAACTGCTGGGTAATCTTTCTACTGTCAAGTATGCCACAGCCCCTAAATATCAGACCTACACCTAACGTCACTGGAATTCACTTTATTGACAAGAAAGCAGACAGCTAATGTGAGAGGTAGTCTCCTTCAGGCTTTGTATAAAAATTTACTTCTCAGGGATTTGGGAGTGGGGTTTATTCCATCTCTCTTAAAGGCTTTATTTAATGTCTCTCATACAGAGTGAAGACAGATGGTGACACAAAATGTTTAGGACTTAGACAAAATTCACAGTGCAAAAGCAGCTCTGGCATTATTAGCCATGCAGACAGCAGGATATTTACGTAAGTTGATAATAAAGGTAGTTATTTTTACATGGCCCTGAGCATAACCAACTTTATTTGATCTATTTTTTCCACAAGCCCTCCTCCCTTCCACATTGCTGGACTGCATCTTCATCTGTATCCAGAAGAGCCACAGGAACCTTCGAATTTTTGTGCAAGACTGAATTTTCTGCAACAATCTGAACTTTTGTAAGATTAATATCTTTGCAGAAATCTGCCAGTGCTGACAGGTTAGTTAGAAATACTGATACGAATGTCAGTTCCCACAGAACTAGTATTCTTCACAAAAATCTAAATACCATATTCATCAGCAGAGTCACTTCTAAGTACCTGGGGAAGGAGAACAGATCGGAGAATGAATGAAGCACCTTGAGTATCATTCAAGAACTGCAAGCCAGTAAAAGAGGAAATAGCAGGCGTGCACACGCAAGGACAGAACAAGGCACAGTCTTCAATGAGACAAGCTAATCTAGTGTTTTAAAAAAAAAAAAGTGACAGGAAATCAAGAAACTAAGCTGAAGTTCCCAGTTTTGACTCAGCGTAAGTCATTTCACTTCTGTACCTCTTTCTCCCACCCATGAGATGAGCCTAATATTACTTACTATGCAGGATTCCTTGCCCTGAAGTCCTTCTGAATCTTCAAATTGAAGGGGCAGCAGATGATTACAAAGGAAGAAGACATTAACATTTTTCCATAACTTAGTCCTGCTGGGTTTCAGGACACTGTTTTGAGTTACATGGTGCCTTCACTTTAAGACTATCAAGTGGATATTGTACCTGCAGTAAGTACAAATTGCTATTCTGTTAAGCACAACAGGATGAGTTTTAAGGAATACACTGGTTTCTTTTCTGACCATATGTCATGGTTTAATCCCAGCCAGCAACTAAGCACCACGCAGCCGCTCGCTCACTCCCCCTGCCCCAGTGGGATTGGGGAGAGAATTGGAGGAGTAAGAAAAACTCCTGGGTTGAGATAAGAACAGTTTAATAATTGAAATAAAATTAAATAGTAGTAGTAATAATAACAATAATTACAGTAATAATAATATACAAAGCAAGTGATGCACAATGCAATTGCTCACCACCCGCCGACCGATACCCAGACAGTTCCTGAGCAGCGATCGCTGCTCCCCGGCCAACCCCCCCAGTTTCTATACTGAGCATGATGCCATATGGTATGGAACAGCCCTTTGGCCAGTTTGGATCAACTGTCCTGGCTGTGCCCCCTCCCAGCTTCTTGTGCACCTGGCAGAGCATGGGAAGCTGAAAAGTCCCTGACTAGCATAAGCAGTACTCAGCAACAACTAAACCATCAGTGTTATCAACATTCTTCTCCTACTAAATCCAAAACACAGCACTGTG
This sequence comes from Pelecanus crispus, assembly GCF_030463565.1. Taxonomy (NCBI): domain Eukaryota; kingdom Metazoa; phylum Chordata; class Aves; order Pelecaniformes; family Pelecanidae; genus Pelecanus; species Pelecanus crispus. Next base: position 22,623,638 of record NC_134654.1, on the reverse strand, counting down.
CCTGCTACTAGGAAGAAAATTAATTAACTCTATCCCAGCCAAAGCCAGGACACCATAATAATCTGCACCTTTGCTAGTCTGTGCCTATCATGCCTTTTATTCAAACACCTTGACAAATGTTAGAAACACGGATTCAGCTTCACAACACTCCTAAGGGATAAGTGTGAAGCTGCAGTATTTCTTCAAAAGCTAGAACAAAGTAAGATAGATAATCCTCATCCTACAAGGGGAAAGAGTATTGTTTACAGCCCTGAATTTCAAAAAGGCTTTCAAATATCCAACACCTTAGACTTACCCCGAAGTTACATAGGTCTGTTTGGGAAGTTTAACTACGCAAAACTTAAAACTTTTGATTGACCCCATTATAAACTGTATATTACTGAATTCCTCAATATCTTTAGGGTAAGTCATTTGCTATCAGGGCTGATGTCACACATCGCTTGAACCAGGAATAAGAGTCACAAATCAAGAGTTTTCCACTCAAGTAGAAACAGCATTCAATGTTGACTTTTTCTGTAACTGAAATCTGCACACTTGAGGGATCCCAAGTGCAGCCTCTATTCATTTCCACAATTACGCTAGAATAAGTCATTACATCCAGTTATAATAGGTCAAGACAAATTTAGGGATCGAAAATCAGCATTGTTCAGTCAAACAATGTTCTGTTTTTTTCAAGAAAGAAAACTTTAATTGGAGATTTGCTTCATTTTGGCCAAGTATCTGTCCATAATACTCAATCTTTTACAGTAATTAATCTTAATTGATACACATCACTTTATTCTATAGCCTCATCTCAGTATGTGGTATAGTACATAGCTGAAATACTCCAGCACAAAATGGGTTGAGAACTGACAGCCCATGAATTCCTCTGAAGTTATTACAAGCAGCTTGGGGGCCTGACTCAGCTAGATAAAATTATGCAGATGAAAGACTAGTTTCTGTTAATATAGACACACATATTTTTATAAGCAATAATGGCTTTGTTACATACAAATTAACTTATACAAATTTGTTTCATGCATGAATCCCACATCATTTTCCTATTATATTTACCCAATCACTTCTTGGGTCTCCTCAATTAAATATAACCTTGAATTTCCTACTATGAAAGACTTTTCCATTCATTTCCAGACTACAATCGCTTCACCTCACAGCATAGTGATCTTCCCTCTAGCTTATCCTTATTGAACTGAAGCATATTGCGGCTAGGACAGAGTGGCAACAATTGTCCCACAGTATAACAGGTAACTTGTATTTTGTTAAGAACGACACTTAGCAGTAAAGATTCAATACCCTGCAGAATTCACATGAGGAATCTGTGCAAGGGGGCATACATTTTTTTCTTCTGTAATCTAGTTCATATCTTCCAACCTATGAAGAAACTGCTTCTTCAACAAATTGAGCTGGTATCTCCAGAATCGAATCCCTGTGTGCAGAAAAAGGTAGTTTGCATGGTCTCCCAGATCCACTGAAGTATCTCAGAGCACACGTAAGCATGGCTGCAACTGCAGTCACACGTAACATGTTTGTACAAATGAAGGACAACATCCTCCAAGGAAAGACAATGCAGCTATGGAGTACAGCGAGACTCAGAACAAGCTCTTGCAGCTGCAATGCATTCATTAGAGAAGCTACAGAAAAAAAAAACAAAAAAAAAACCAAAAAACCACAACCAAAAACCCATGGCTTAATTATTTCATTCTTAATGCAATTCCTCCCAGTAGATCAGGGCTAATAGTTTTTCACCAAGTAACTGAAACAATCTCATGAACAGCAGGATGCTGAGGTTCTGAGTCACTACACAAGTTTCTAAACAATTATTTCTGAATTGTAAGTACTTAAAACACCTTTTCTCTTCCAGTAACTTAGAAATCTGCATCCAAAGCTTAAAACAAAGATTAAAGAGGAATAAAGAACCCTTGTGTTTAAGCATGTGATACAGACCATTAGCTAAGCACTACACTGCATCAGGATCTGCAGACAGAAGTTACTCAGTCTTCATAAAATGGATGTGTCTTCAAGGACCCTAAATTGAAGTTCAACTCCCCCCCAGCTCCTAGCCATGTAAATCTGTTAAAACTTCTTGCTAGGCTTAATTTCTTAAGTCAGTCTCAATTGAGTAGAAACTCACTGAAAATGCAATAGAATACATACTAAATCCATGAGAAATAGATCCCTGATCTTCTGACAAGGCAGAAGAATAGCAAATGGGTAGCAATTGTAAGTAAAGGCTCCTGCATCACATTTCCAAACTCCCCTTTGCTTCAACTCTTCCTCCCATCTGTTTAAGCATAATAAAACATTCAATATTGCACACACGAAATGGAAGTCTCATATGGCAGGCAATCTTATGTGCAAAATGTAACCCTATGAAGACACAGATCTCAGGCACGTTTTACAATACCTATTATGAAAACCAGATCATATTGCAGCCATTCCAAGGTGTCTGATCAGCTTGTAAGATTTAATTCAGGTTAAGGGGTCCCAAAGTAATTTAATAAGGGTGTATAACTTGCATAGTTTAAATCATTGGAAGAAAATACACAGGTGCAGACTGCCTCAGTGAAAGTTTCCCAAAATGGGTTAGACTGTATTGCCACGTCACTGTGACACAAACATGGGACAAAAACATCTGAGTACCCAAGAGACATTTTGTTCCAGAAAAAACAATCATTGTTCCATATTTTTGACAGAAGAAATCCAAACAATGACAGTAATGTGTCATTAAGTGCCCAGCATATTGCTGCTGCTAGTTATCCAAAAGGAAATGCAGCATAAACACGGCAGAATTCACTGCAAGAGTAAGCGGCAGTGTGGTGTACTGGATACCAGCTGGACTCCTGGAGGTACTGGACAGCAGTAACTGAGGATTTTATCCTGTACAGATTACAGACACCCTCCAGAGATGCTCTGTATCCTCCCCCTAGATCTTACAAATTAAAGCAAAACAAGGGATTTAGAGGATCAACAGAGGCCTTCAAATACTTCGAGAAACATCCTTAGGCAGGAAAACAGCTTCTTTTCAAGGTGTGCTATGACTGCCGCATCCACTAGATGGGTTCAGCTCCACATCCAAAGAGGAAAATCTAATTTGCCGTCCGATCAGCAAGCAAGCATTTGGAAAAAGTCATGTAGCAGTTGAAACGGTTCCACATGGAAGAGATTTATAGAACTGTAACTTTCCAAATAATTTTGAGAGCAGCAATCCTGGATGTTGAATGAGACACAGGATTAAAAAAAAAAATCATTCAGTCCTCTAAGAATTTGCTAAACCACCTGCACCACAAACACAGCCCTCAAACAGGAACAGGGTCAAACAGCAGATTCAGGACAGCCTTTGTAGCAAACCCAATAATCTTCTAAATAACCAGTGTTACTCCAACATCTAGTCAGGTTTTTTTTTTTTTTTTTTCCTTGGAGGTTTCCTTTCTAATCACTAACCAGACCAATTCTCTTTAGCTTGCAAAATCGGACAAGATCACAGCCTGGAGGGGAAAGGCTGTGGTGATAAATATTTAATGAGCTACATCAATAAAGTTTATTTTGCCAAGGAGAATGGAAGGAGAAGAAAAGCAGAGAAATAATTCATTAAAGGAACTTCAGCTTAGCAATGGCAGAAAAAGCGCCACGCTAGGAAAAAAGGAATTAAACACAAAGAGGTTTTAAATAGGTCAGAAGCTTAAGTACTCTTAACACATGGCAAACTGACAAAGAGCTCACTTTTTCAGAATGAGAGTACAGTGATATGTATACTTATTAGTAATTCATCCCACTGCAAATAAATATCCCTGGACACACTAGTAACAGTTTCAGCTTCCTGCAGTACTTCGTATCATCCAACTTTTAAGACCTGTTTAGTACATGAAAGTATCATTGCTCAAAACCCATTAAGAAATGCAACAAGCACCTTGAGCTTTCCTTTATTTCTCAAGGCAAAAGTCTGTCCTATTTTATATTGGATGGGGCAGTAAGTTACTTTTTCCAGAAGACAAAAATGCAACAGCAAGAATTACGGTGTTTAGTACAGCTTAAACATTCCTGTACTGCAGTGCTCCTCATGACTCAGTAGAGAGCTTAGTATTTGCAACTTGCATCATAGAATCTGCAAAATGTTTAAGCTCTCCTTCCTGCCACTGGTTGAAATCACTTGCAGCTATTAAGAGTATAGAGCACCTCAGTATATCTTACACCACCTTGTCCATTTACTCTCCTGCTCCATCCAACCTGGACCTCTTACAAGCAGAAGTCAGCAGGATGGGCAAGGAAGAACATCAGAAACTGCTGTGTTTATGCTAACTAAACAAGCCCAGGAACCCATTAATTCTTAAGTTCTAATTCTAGATCCGCTAATGGCTTGCTATACAGCTTTGAATCACTGGATTTGGGATTTCTTTTTTTTTTTAATGGGTAAAGTGGAGAAGCACATACTGTGCAAAGAGGGGCACAGTCTCAGGACAAGCAGATTAAACAGTATTAAAATACTTCACAGCTACTTCAGTGAGAAGTGGTAGAAGACTTAATATATTTAAAACCCCACCTTTTTAGAAGTCTTTGATTTAAAATGATTTAATAGCTTTGTGGATGAAGTCACACTACTTAAACCTCCCTAACAGTGAAATAAAGAGATGATTAAAAAAGGCAAACTGTGTCGATAACCACAACCAAACCCTCACTCATCAGCAGTGCTGCCACAGGACAAACTGCTCAGCAACATGAAGCAGTCAAGTCTCCACATAAGTGATTAAGTGCTGCCCTCTAGTGAAGACATAAACCAGTTTCAGCATCTAGATTTCTGAAATTCAACAAAATCTCAGTCCCAGGGAGATTTTTAGCTAGATTTGTTTGTCACAGAAGAATCCTACAGCAAGCATCTTAATAAAGTGTGCTTATGATTTAATTTTACTCTTCCGTATTAGGGTCTTTAGTTTAGGTTTAGCACTGCAATAAGGTTAAACACTGTAGCCAATTTAACACCTCCAGAGCATATTCTGCTTTTTCCTCCGATTTGTGAAATCAAGTTCTCATCTTACAATGAATCACTGGCAAAGCCATTTTAAAAACCCATTACATCAGAAAACACAATATTCTATTTTTTAAAACAGTATGACAAGAATTTAACAATAGGCTCGTACATTTAAAGTTTTTGACAAGGTTCTAGAATTAGCTTTTTCTCATGCTCACAGTACCTTTTTTGTAATGCCACTTTCACTAAAGGCTTAAGGACTTTACTGGAGCACCTTGGCTCTTGATGTTACTGCTCAAAAAGCACCCTCATGTGAAGTGGAGAGACATCTTAGTCACAATTTATTCTCAAAGCAGTGTTTTTATTGTAGCAGATCCCTAGTAAACTTTTTGTTCATGTATTTAAAAAGAAAGAGGTGGCCACTTCAGGAACAAAGTGATCAGAGGTGTGATATTTGGCATCAGATGAAGAACCAGCAACAAGAGCTGTAGAGCAGTCCTTGCTAGGTGACCCTAACAGTATCAGAATTTCACAATTGATTTAAAAATCAACTCGGGATGCTTTGCTTTCACAGAAAGATAAGAATGGGGTCTTCCTTAAGAATTAAAACCACATTACATACAGTTGTTTTTGTGACACACAGGAGGCAGTAAGCACAACCGAGGGTGGCGTTTCTCACTTTTTGGTTTAGGCTAGCTTTAAGCTACAGCTGGCCCATTAAGTTGGGCTGAATTACAATGTCTGCATCAACAGGGTTTCAGGTTAATTTGCTCCTTCAGTTAGCAAAATGCTGTTTCCAACCCAGCCTCAAATGAACCTGGCTGATGGAAAAGCTCAAGCTAAATGCCTGGAGCAGAGGTTACAGATTACGCAAAACTGATGTTTTATGCTTCAGCATTGGAATACTTCATGTGCTCATACTAACTAAATACATTTAAGCATTTCTTGAAGACATTAGTTTGAATGCCAACCATTAAAATCTCCTTAGTCATTTGCTTACACAAAACATTGAAAAAAGTTGAAACAACTTGCCTGGAAATTTATCAGGTATATTTATTAAGGAACAACATTAAAAAACATAGATGTTATATTAGCATTTTTTAATTTCCATATAAAATAAAAAAACTTGTTTGATTTTGTCAGCGTACTTGTATCTGCAGGTTACAACACCTGGGGAAAGATCAGTACAGAGAATTTTGTTAGTATCTTCCAAACATTTAGCCATCACAAAATTTTACGCAAGCTTAACAGGCAGAAGACATACCTGCTTCCAGTCTGAATGAGTTTAGTTTCCAATCATTAACACATTTTAGGTCAAACAGAACTACTGTATTACTATCAAGGCTACAGGTCTTTCCAGTTTCCCATGAAAAAGTTACAGTGTACAATAAAATCATATCTGCACATAAGCTACGCTTCAAATTTCAGTAATTCATGTAATCTAAATTTGAAATTATGCAGACTTGTGTGGGCACACTTACATGACTTCATAACAGGATCAAGCCAAGTATCTGCCAGCCTACAGCTGGTTTTTAACAACACTGCCTATGAATTCGATTTAAATATAGTCCGATTTTTAAAACTGCTGTCAACAGGACTGGGCAGAAGTTTAGTTGAACCACCAACTCCCTGTAAGAGTATTATTAGAAAAGCTGAGATCAACAAGACAAGCCTGAATCTTGCCCATCATGTGGAGCCTACTACATTAGTGGTCCAGACAGAAGAGTTTCAGATTACACACTACTAAGAACTTCTTGTTGCCATCTATAAAGAGGTGGAGGTAGCAAAATGAAAATAAGGTTCCTCAAGACAACGTTGTCAACAGTTCTAGTGCTACTTTTACCTGTTACTGGTCCATTTTCTCCTGTATCTTCTTTTAAAAATCTGAATAATGTTTCAGCCTGAAGGAAAAAAGAAGTTGAGACAGATTTAAAACTTCTCAATACCTGTTGAGTGAACAACACAAAAAAGCAACACCTATTCAGTAGTGTCACTTTGAGTATTCTTAGCTAATCTGAAACATGGGTGTAGCAAAAGATAGCATCATCCACATGCTACATTTACTTGAAGTGCCATTACAATATGCAGTTCAAGTTCAAATAAAGGACAAATCACAAGATTTATTCACATTTTTACAGACTTGCTTTTTGTAAATTCTCCTTGTCAGACTTCATAAACCATTAAAATCTCACATTAAAAATACAAAGTTTTTCAAGTATCATAAAGTTCCTTAGTTTAAAAAAATATTCCTGGTTCTGAGTTATTACTGCTCCGGACCTGTGACCACACACAGCAGCAGAAAAAAACCCCAACACCTCTCCCTTCTCACAAAAAGGCTAGAGTCAAGCTTATGCCAGTCAGACATCAACCACTGAGTTCGAGTTCCACATTAAAACTACGATTTCAGAATCTAATTGTAAGCTGGCAAGAGAACATTTATTCCTATGTCCTCACAATAAACCATGAAGTCTTGCCTCATGCCCTATCCAGCATGTGCAGCAAGCCTTCAAACCTCACTGAGCCTGAGCGCTAATCACAGGATCACAGAACAGTTGACGTTGGAAGGGACCTCTGGAGGTCACCTGGTCCGACCCCCCCTCAAAGCAGGGCCACTCAGAGACAGCTGCCCTGGACCATGTCCAGGCAGCTTTTGAGTATCTCCAAGGACGGAGCCTCCACAACCTCTCTGAGCAACGTGTGCCAGTATTCAGTCACCCACTCTCCAAAGATGCTGTTCACCCTGCCTTTACAACTAGAACAAATCCATGCCACATACAGATGTTAACGGTGAAGCACAGATCTTTTAATCCTCTGAACCATTTTTTTAATGGGGAGACCATCCAGTATCTGGCTGTTTATATCCTAGTTATTTCAGAAAAGGACAAGGACAGTTTTGACAGGGATGTCTGCAGCAATGTATATTTTATAATCAGACAATAAACAAGGCTCATTCTCCAGAAGGGAAAGCCAGCTCCGCACTCAATTACATCATCAGGTGAAATTCAGACCACAAAGTCAAACCTTATCATTTACCAGTCATCTGCCCCATCTTACAGAATACAAACATGTTATCTGGCATTAATGAACCTAACTTAGTACATACCTAAATAACAAAGCTTTGCCTTTGTTATTTGCTACAGAGAAAAAACCACTTCTGGGAGAAAAGTCCATAGACTGAGCAAGATAAATCTGTTTTCTTCTAAACATCGGGAAGTTTGAGAATACAGTATATGAAGGAATGTGTACCTATTGAAAAATAGGTCATTAGTTATAACAATCAAGAAAAAGCCACTAACATCATTCAAATTAAAGTACAAATTTAAAATTGAAGGTCAATGTTAAGTTCAAATGTTCAGTTATATTACTATCCTACACCACTCATATAGACTTCTACTGGAGAAAAGGTGCAGGGAACACTATGAAGCTAGTTATTGCAACCCATTTATTTTTAAGTAATTACATCTAAGCAGTAAAAATAGCTTCCAAACCCTCACATTAATTCAATAGTTCCACTGTTGGCCACAATTCTGACAAGGCTGGCAAAATATTGAATGAGCTACGAAAAACACCACATAGTAAGACCATTACAGTTAACGGCTGTCAACAAATTCATGAATTAATTTGAATTAATTAATAAGTGAATTAATAAATTCACATTTATTGCTGAGTTATAGTTACAGCACTGAAATAAGGGCATTTTGAAAAGGGAAAAACAAAAGGTAAGCTAGACCATAAGACGTTATTTTCAGAACAACTTCCCTGAAGAAAAAAAAAATTTATTTCCTTATAAATGTACAGTATTTTGTATATATCCTGATCTGCTTGGTCTAGTAAATTTTGCGGTATATATATCTGCTCAATAACAGTTTTATTACATCACCAGGAACATTTTTGATCAAGATACAAAAAAGCTACAAAAAAGATACTAAAGAAGATGAACATACCAATTTGACAGCCTCATCAGTTTCACAGGAAGCCACTGCCAAAATTTCTGTGGTGGGATTGAAGGTCACACAGGTAGCAGATGTAACTAGGTTCATTATAGCTCTAACCGGTTTAGGATTGTTTTCTTTGAGACAGACATCAGTAGTATATAAATTTACAACTCCAGAAGCTGAACTAAAAAAAAGAAATTAACAAAGACTATACACCAAGATGTAATAATATTCACAGTACATATTACCTTGTTATCTATAGCCACCATTCAACTAAAAAGGTCATTTCCAATTATTTACTTCAATTTGTAACGATATTTCATTTGGAGCTTGATTTTACTTTGGAGTTTATAACCATATTTAGTGGAGGAGGGTTATTTATTTTATGTATAAAGAGACACACTTAACTGTGGAGAGCCTTGATAAGCCCATCTCTTACACAGAATGAATTCACAGCAATGAGAGCTTGGTATCAAAAGGTTCTGAAATAATTTTAAGCTTTTTGATTTTTTTTTATACCCTGCAGAGTAAGTCCACTTAAAAATCCTCTTCTACAGCTAAGAAAATGCATACTGTACTGAAGTATTTGCTGGTCTCATTTAAAAGAATTACTACACTAGCTGAAGTTGCACCTTGGCAAGTATACTTGCAGAAACACTTTCAAGCTTGTGGCTTTGAGTTGAGGCATCTTTTCAAATGCTAACAGGCTACTTTGCAGGAGCTAAATTAGGAGTATAGGAAAGAGAACTAGAAAAGGGGAAAGACCATGAACCAACATTTGTACTACAGAATTTGTGATTTCAGTCAGTATGATTTCAAAATTAACTGCTAAACCCATATATGGCAACAGTAATACATTAGGAGTGATACTGGTATTAAGTGTGTTACGGTATTTTAGATATACATGGAACAAATTAAATTATTATCATAAACCAGGCAATATTCATCTATTCACCTCTCCTCTAACGTCATTAAAACCAAACATATTCCATGTTCCTACACTCTCCCCAGCCACCAGTAAGTTTACTGAAGAGCTTCAAAATGATAGGAAGAAGTTGTCAAATCCAAGTCACTTACCCACATGCCACATACTGGTTATTTTTTGAAACAGCGATGCATTTGCCTTCCAAAGAACCTTCATCTTCAAATTTGTGCAGACACTTTCTGCTTCTCACATCCCAAATGAAAACTTCGCCTTCCTCTGGTTGCAGAATAAAGTAGAAGATTATAGAAACCATATACCCAGCACACATTGCCTATTTTGTTAAAATAAATTTCATTACATGACAACTATTAGCTCATTTACAGCTATCAAATATAGGGTATTTTTTAAAAAAAACCACTAAAGGCATACTAAAATAGTTAATTCCATTCTTTAATGATTGATCACTTGGTTGTATTTTTAGGCCAGATACTGGCATAAAGTCTTTTAATTATCTTTGCAAAACAATAAATTACTTATAAAAACTCATGCAATTTAAATGGAATTATAATTAGTGCTGTTAAGAGAGAATACTTACTTGAATAGCTATATATTTTACTGCTGTCTGGTGTGAAAGCTGATGCAGTGCATCTTCCGTTTACCTTCATAGTGCTAATCAGCTCCTTTGTCTATAGGATGAAGAACAACAATAGTGACAACGATTCTGCCAAAAATCTGTAGGAAAGTTTTTTCCATAGTCCTGTCCCACAAAACTCTGAAGTTAGCTACACTGACGTTAAAAGAAAAGCATCAACATTTTCAGTGCCTACAGAGCAGAGCACAAGCCAATGCTCATGAGTCGATGATCAATTCATCACCACACAACTACAGCTAGTTCAATAAATACTTATTTGCTCCCTTGCTGGAAGGTCTTCATTACACAACAGAAGTGAACTTTCTTTTTAAAAAGTATTTTTCCTAGTAAAAGTTTAAAACAAACCTAGCTGCCATCATATGGCATTTTAAAATTTAACTGGAAAAATTCTATACGCATTATGAATCACAGTAGATAGCATGATTCATGAACACAGTACACCAGCATACACTAGCTCTATTCCCAAAAGAGCAGTCCTATATTTCTTCCACCCTCAGACGCCCGTTTCCATGCTGAGGCCACTTCTTTTGCGAGCACACTGTGTGTGCAATCAGCTGAAATCCAACATTGACATACGACTTTTTCCAGTGACAGCTTAAAAATCCATGAAACTCTGGCCTTAGCTCCACCAGTCCCAAAGAGAACTGCACAGTCAGAAAAAAATTCTCAGACACTCCACAATAATTTTCTAAAGCTACACTTAGTTGATTCAGCAGCTCATTTTTGAAGGCTGTCACAGTATGCATCATACCTTTGTTTCAACTGAAAGCTAGATTGCTTTCCTTATTAAATATAGCAAGCAGAATCAGAAGGAAAAAGGTACAAAGAAACCAAAGCTACATGAACCATGAAGAGAAACTACCTTCATTGACAACAAGTGAAGGTAACCTGAAGTTCCAGTTAGAAGCATAAATGATCCATCTGGAGAGACTTCGAAGCTTCTGAGAAATCTTTCCTCCACACCTTTAAAAAGAGATTCAGAACTTCAAATTGGCATAATTTATTCTTTTTCCTCAACATTCAGAGGTATGAATATGAGTAAGACATGACTCCACTTCAGCTTTTCATTTCTGTAATACACTGTCACAGTAAAGCTACAATTCAACCCTGTTTATGTGTGACAATTAATTTTTAATATCCCAGACAAACTAAAGCTACTCAAGTAAAGATCCCCAAAGACAAGTTAAAAATACAACCTCCAACAATTCACTGCACTTCCTTTTAAAGCAAATTCATATGCCACCTCTACATGGGACAGCTTCAACTATGCCCAGACACTTACAGCACTATAAAACGTACCTCTTACTTTCTGTATAGGAATAATACTTCCACTCATCATGTCATACACAAAGAACATTTTATGGTGAGTACCAGTGGCTATAACTTGTTCTCCATCAACACTGAAACAAGCCTTATAAATTGGAAAACTCTCTAAATAGATGCTCTGTATTCGTGGATTCCTTATACCATCAACCTTCAAAAAAAAACAGATTATCATATTAAGGAACATACCAAATACTTTTAAATAGAAAATTCATATCAACTAGCCAATACAAGAGACTTAAACAGTAAGAGGTACACCAGTTTGAAGCATTAACCTCTTCCTCTCTTCTCAATGTACAAATAACCTGGCTCTCGGCTCCTCACCCTACATATCAGACACTCCCAGCCTTCCTGGATATACTTCACACCTCTATTTCTTCCCTACCTTGCCCATGCTTTGTTCAAACAATCACTTCTATTGTGCTTTTCTAAAGGGAAACATTTGCTTCACATCATTCCTTCCTGCAGCCCCATGGGAGTGTCAAATACAACTTGCGTCTTTGACTATTTCACTGACACTGGGCCATGTTGAAAATTCCTAGAGTTCTGATCTTTAGTTTTCAGAGGAGCAGGGTGGGAATGCCCCAGCATGAGTAGCTTCCTGCTGCAGTACAGTCTCTCCACCCTCAAAATGATTTCACAGCAATATTACAGTTTAAATGAAAGTGGACTGCTCCCTACACTACAAGCTTTACAAACAATTTAAGAAAAAAAGAAGTTAGTCCTCGACACTGCAAAACTTAAAACCAGATATTTTTAAAAACAATCTTCAGCTAAAAACTCTGATACATGTAAGTTTGCCTATACTCTGTAAGCGGTTGGTATGAAGTCACAGATGGAAACTGCTTCCAACAAGATGCCTTCAACCAAGCAAATTCCATTGTAACCACAGACATTACAACCCCACACCGTGAGCACACCATCACAGGAAGAGAGAAAAGAAAGTTTATCATTCCAGGCTATCTCAGGTGTACTTATAAAAAAAAAAGATTCCGTATTCGTGGCCATTTACATAGCATAGATTGAAATTCTTCACCTGAAAGAGTGATACCGATCGATCATGTCCAGCAGTCATGACTACTTGAGCAGATGGATGAAACTGCACGGTTGCCAGTTTTCCATTAGCAAAACGTTCCTGATTAGCAGGCAGGCAGGTCCTCATCTAGAACAAACAACAAGCGGTTTAAAAAAAGAAAATACAACTTCCACAGTTTTGCTTATGCTGATGAACAGCCAATTTAATAGCTCTTTATTCTACAAGAGCAAGATCTCAAACCCTATGATGAACTTTTAGACAGCATGACATAAGCAGAACATCCACACAGTAAGTCTGGTAAGTTGCTTCAATCCAGCAATGCAGACACAAGATAAACTAGCTAGCCTTTCTACTGACTTTGAAATTAACAGCCTATGTAAAACCAGTTGCATTCTGACTCATCTGAAATAGCTGTAGAAGAGAGTGTAAGAAACACTCATTTAAGGCTGTCACTTCTCAAAGACCATTTCAGTAGCCTCAAAGTTGTGGAAGAATTCTATCCTTCCTATGCATAAACTAAAACCCTACTACAAGATGCTACTTTAGAGTACTTCAAATAATTCTTATGTCAAGCAATACATGTCAATTTATTATTTCGCACTTTCATGATGCGAACTATCCAATTTGCCCAGCTGTTTACTCTTGACAGTTACAGAGACACAGAAGACATTCATACTATCACTAACTTTACTACCCAAATAGCAACAAAGAAGTCAAAGTGTGCCTATGGGTCAAACTGAGGTGGAAAGACAGGCTTGCCTTTACCTTCAAAATACCTCTTGGCAGGTACTCTGAGTTTGATATGAAATTGCCAGTCCTGCATAGCAGATCATCATCTTCATCACTGTCACCTAATTAAGACAAAGCACTTTGAAAAGGCTAATTCCACAAACACTCCCATATCACAACTTACAAATTCCTTACAGAAACAAATTAAATCAAAGCACACTGAAGGAAGGAAGGAATAAAACTGACTTATCCAGCATATTATCACGCAAACAAAACTGAGAAAACATGAGAAATAATTATTTTCTAAGAAGCTGAAGAAGGAAACACAGAAACAGTTATTAGAATAGTAATGGATTTATTTACTATCACTTGCAGTCCTTTTGGATTTCTTCCTGTTTTCCAAATCAGCCCAGGCAGGAACTCCTCCCATAGCTCGCTGAAACCTAGTGAGAGAAGGGTGAGGGGAAGAGGAGAAAAAAAAAAAAAAAGCAAATTTTTTGAGAAAGTAGTTCTCTTCTACACGTTAAGTACTTACAAGACATACAGTCACAATTTTGCAAGATTACTTGACTATATTCACATTTCAGCTCATTCTTATCTACCATACTAAGTTAGCATCTTCCATCATCCCATTTACAAAGCAATGCATCCCTATAAAAAGTTTCTGGTATAAGTCCCTAGAAGACAAATTAGTTTGTGCGCCTCTATTAAAACAAGTTTTAAAAAAATTAGTTTAGACAATGCTAATGCACATTTTATTTATTATTCTTAATAGTATTTTGGATTTAAAAATACTGCAAATACCCTAAGAAACACTAGCTTTAAACAGGCCACGTGAATACAATGGGTACAGAGAGAAGTGACCCTGAATGTCACATAAATATATCTTATCTTAATAAAGTTAGCAACAAAAACATTGATGAAACTCACTGTTCTTCAAGTCTTCTTTTTAGCTTTTTCTTAGTAAGTGTCTTCTCAGCATCACTTTTCATGAAATCTTTCCTATACCTATGAGTCATATCAACACTAGAAGGAACAAACACACAGAACATGAAGATCACTCAAACTGAAGCCGCTTACAGTCACTCTTAAGTGTGACACCTAATTCCTACCTGCAAACTTGAACTCACCTTTCCTCAGCTTCATCATCTTCATCCACCCAGGCTGGCTTTTTAGACAACAATTTACCTTTTGCTTCGTTTTCCACTTCCGAATCACTGGAGTCTTTCCGGAGACCTTCCCTCTCTGCAGCATTAAGCTGGAAACAACCAAACAGGCCATTTTAGCCCAGCCACGGATCGGTGGAGGGAGATGACAGTCACGGCGGCGGGGAACAGGCAGGGGCAAGGAGCCGCAGCAAGCAGCAGCCCCTGCTCGGGGCCGAAGCACCACCTCCCCGCGCTCCCCTCCGCCGGGCCCGGGCCTCAAGCAAGGCCGCGGGGCAGGAGCCGCCCGCCGGGCCCCGACCCCTACCCGCTGGGGGCCGGCCAGGCGCTGCAGCAGCTCGTCCTCCTCCACGTTGAGGCTGTCACCGAACACCAGCTCCGCCAGCTCCCGCTCGGCGCCCGACGTGCGGGACAGCGCCTTCAAGTGCCGGGCGCGGCGAGCCGCCTCCGCCGCCCGCTCTGCCGCCGCCGACTCCGCGTGCGGCTGGAGCTGCCTCACTACTTTACTCGTTTTATTAATTTTCTTCGTTTGCGTCTTTTTCGTCATTTCCCTCTTTTTCGTCGTTTTCCTCTTTTTCGTCATTTTCTTCTTCGCCGCCGCCGGGCCCGGGCGAGCCGCCCCCACCGCGGGCTGCATCGCTCCTCGCGGGGCCGCCGCCCGCCGGAACCGGAAGGCATGGGCGCTGCCCACGTGACCCTCTTATATAGCCTTCCTCGCCCCGCCCCCGGCTGTGATAGGCTTGCGCCGCTGCCCCTCATCCCACGTGACCCGACACGCTCCCCAGCCTCGAGGCACTGTCACGTGACCTCCTTTCTTTGCCTTCCTTTCCCTCCTGCCTCCCCCCCTCCACCCCGCGTTCCACGTGACGCGGCCCGCGGCTGGGCCGCTCCATTGCGCGCCGGGAGGGGTCCCGCGCCCCGCGTGACAACAGCCGCCCCTCACCGGCGGCCCGGCGGCCGCCCCGCGCGTGCCGCCATCCAACGAAAGGCAAAAAGAGCCGCGGCGGGGCTGCCTTTATCCCCCAGCCTCTGGCCTGGCGCCGAGCGCCCCCCCCTCCGTTTCTGAATGGTTTCCCCCAGGGGGGGTACGGCGAGCGAGGAAGCCCCAAACAGCTGGGAGCCCAATGAGGGCGCGCGGTGGGCCGGGCGCCGCGCCTGCGCAGGGGCGCTATGCTAATGTTGTTGATGTTCCGGCGCTGGGAGTTGGGTTTCTTTCTCCGGCTGAGTGAGAGGCTGAACTTTGCAGGCCGCCTCCTGCCCCGCCGGGCCCGGCCCCTCGCAGGGGGAGGCGGCAGGCGGAGGGGGCCGAGCCGAGGGGAGGGGGCAGAGGCAGCGGGCGTCTCCTGCCCATGAGGGCCTGATGGAAAACACAAAGGACCTGGTGAGTAGCACAGCGCGGGGGAGGCTGCAGCCGCGGCGGGGGCTGCCCCGCTGAGGGGGCGAGCGGGGGCCCCGGTGCCTGAGGGGAGCGGCGGGCGGCGGGGTTGGGGGGCTGGGGGCTGAGCAGCCCCCCTGGCTGCCTGTGCCGGGGGAGGCCGGCCGCCGCACCTGTGTGAGGGGAGCAGCCCCGGCACCCTGCGGCTTCTGGGGGGGCGGCGCGGCTCGGCGGGGGGCGTGCCCGCCCGCGGCGGGGGGCTCCGCCGGGGGGCTCCGCCGGGGGGCGCGGAGCGGGGCCGGCTTCGGGCCGGCGTTCCGAGCGCTGTCGCGAAAAGTTTCATTGCGGGCAGCCCCGCGGAGCCTCGCCGCGCCGCGGAGCGGGGGCAGCCCGAGGCGCAGGGGCCCCCGGCGGCGGGGGGGCTGTGGGGGGGCGCCGGCAGCGGCGCGGAGCCGAGCCTGTCACCGGGGGGAGCCGCGGGCACGTGGAGGCGGGCAGCGGCGGCTCCCCCTTTGTTGTGATCCCGGCCGCTGGCCGAGCCCTGCGCTCCCCCCCCTTCCCGGGCTGTGCTGGGGTCGGGTTGAGGTGCGTTTGGGTTTTTTTTTTTTTTTCCCCC
Organism: Pelecanus crispus; assembly: GCF_030463565.1. Lineage (NCBI taxonomy): Eukaryota > Metazoa > Chordata > Aves > Pelecaniformes > Pelecanidae > Pelecanus > Pelecanus crispus. Next base: position 22,606,918 of record NC_134654.1, on the reverse strand, counting down.
TTCCTCCCCTTCTTCTTCCTGCCGGCAGTCAGGATCGGTAGTAAAAAGTAAAAAGTTTCCGATCATCTCGTACCGAGCGATGCGGGCGTACTCGGGTCCGCGTTCCCATAGGGCTCCACTGAAGTGCTGCGTTTTCAGTAACTTCCTCTTGCAGCTAAAGCCTTTACGGTTTAGCTTTCCAGTCGTGCTCATTTTAAGTGCTGTAGAGTATTCTTTAATATTAGCACTTCAAAAGATTTGGATTCTTTGCATCCAGTTCCCCCCTCCACATAATTTTTATGACTGTTTATATTGTGACTTTGTTCTTAATGTGAAGAGCAGTAAACCCGTGAAACCAGTTTCAGGTTGTTTCTGGAAATGTTTTAAAGTGTAACAATTTCTGTCCGGTGTGACTTTAAAAAAAAAAAAAAATCCTACTGCAAAGCATATGCTGATTATGGTAGAAACTACTGCGTGTGAAAAAGTAATTAATTTTAAAATAACTATTTAAAATGTGGGTGGCAGCCCTTGTGATTTTTTTCACATGTAACACCAGTTAAAACTGAAAGCTGCAGGGCAGTCTTCTGTATTTTAAATGAAGATTATTTTGCAGGTTTGAGAACCTGTATTTACTTATTTGCTTGTTGTATTCTTTTATAACAGTCTGATTTTGACTTGAATGGAATGAAAAGGCTATGAGAGAGTCTAATCTGGAACACTAAACGGGAACTAAAGCAATATATCCCTTTAAAACAAAGCAATCAAACTTGGTAGGCTAGGTCAAGTCTTTACTCGTTGCTTCTGCCTAGGGATCATTTTGAGGAAGTGTGTAATGTAAGCTATAGGGAAACATAGCAGAGGTATATACTCTCCTATATGGAAGTTACTGTTTATGCCACAAGAATAGTTTAGGTGTTGTTCTTGAGAGTGTGTAGCTTTGTGCATGTGCAAAAGGATTGTAGAGTGAAAGTAAGAATTTGCTTTGTTTTGGTTCCCTAAAGTGCTGGATGACTGTGGCAGTAGTGAAAATATGTACAAAAGTTCGCTCTCGTTGGCTTTCATTTCTCTTACCTTCTAAAATTTGATTTAATTTTGCAAGGCTTTTGATACCTTCTGCAAACTACTACTGCATACCTTCATTTCTCAGGTAAGTCAGCACATTCTGGGCATGTGTGATATTTTGCTGAATCTGGCTCTGAGCACATGGAATGAATTCAGGTGTTGAAGACTTTGGTTTTGGGTTGGTGTTGGGTTTTTTGGGGTGTTTTTTTTTACATTTAAATTGATTTTTTTTTTTTAATGGTAACATAGTGTTTAAAGTGAAATATTTGCCTCTTCCAGATTCTCCTGTAAGGGCTTTGTAGAAACATAATGGAGTTTGTAACAGATTTTCAGTTTTCTCAAAACTCAGATATTTCACGTATTAATCATCACACACCCCCTCCAAAATTGCCTGCTAATTTGATATATTTTTTTATGAAAGAGTCTCCCCTCTTGTGTGAAACCCCCTGGGGAAGAGGCTATGGACAAAACCATTGGCAAACAGCAGAAACTGGCTTCAGACAAAATGCTGTCATACATAGCAAATGAAGAGACAGGAAAAAACATTTCTGTAATTTTCCAGCAGAGATTTTACTTATAATAAGAGTGGAAGGCACATTTCCAGATAGAGGTGAGTTGCTTATATAAAAAAGTTAAGTTTGGTTGGTTCTGATTTCCAGGAATCCCAAGATGTTTAGCTTTGGGGGTTTTTTGTTTGTTTGTTTTTAATGAAAGCTGAAAGTATGTTCTCTTTAAATTGGTACCATGTTTGAATTTTCTTTTTTTGTCATGCTATGAGGCACAATTAGACTTCAGTTCCACAGGGGGCAAGCTAGTATTACTACAGTAAATTATTTTGGCCAGCTTACATTCGGAAGAGTTGTAATAAATTAGTTCCATTGTCTTTTTTCCTTAATGCTAACATCCAGAGCTAAAACTAAGCTTGTAGCATAACACATTAATGAACTTTTGAAAACAAAAAGCTGTGCATCAAATTTAATACCAACTTGGAAATATACTATGGGAAATGCACGATCTGTTAAGGATATGTGATTAAAGTAAATGTCTCTTGTCACAGACCCTTGGCTTGAAGGTTGTGGTGACCTCATTGCTGACCTTGGCCCCAAATACCATCTGTCTATACTTCTGTCACGTTTCTGGGGGTTAGATCTGTGTATGGAAAGTGATGCCTATCTGTATAGGTGCTGGTAGGCCTTTAAGCTACAGCTCTTGTACTCCAAGCTGTAAATTGCTACCTTTCTGAATTAAAGCACCAAATTGGTTCAGTAGTAATAACAACCATTTTGAGTGGTTTGAAACCTTTCTGTGACTGTTCTGGATCATCCTCCTTTGGCCAGGATGCACTTATTTGGGGGCAAGAAGTTTGGTTACTTAATCATGGGGTATTTTTTGTAGCAAGTTTTCACCTTCAAAACATTGTCTCGTGAATTTTGCCAATACTCTAGCATAGTCTTCATCAAGACACTAAAGCAATTTCCTGAGTAAGTATTTGATGTCTAATTAACATTAAATAGTTTTGTTTTGGGTTTTGGCCATGCATTGTTCACCCTTCGTGACCAGCTTTTTACGCTGAAAGAGTAGCTGTTACGTTCAAAGAATGTATGCTATAATGTGCTGACCAAATTCAACTGTATGTATATTATACTATATCTTAAGAGAGTGAGAAACTAGTTCTTTTTCATATTTGTTTAGAGTTGCCGTCCTACTTTTAGGGAAACCGGTTACCTTGACTATATTCTGTTATCGTACCATTTGCCTTGTGTAATGGTTAATTAAGAGTATTTCTGAAAAATACATTGTTGCCAAGTACTCACAGGGAGGAGAGGAAGAACAGGAAAATGGGAAGTTGGGCAGAATAAGAAAGCAGTTCTTAAGAGTTCCTTTCTCCACCCATCCCTTCAATAAAGAAAAGTATGCAAGAAAACCCCCAAGCAAATAGTCGCACAGGCTTATTTGCCAGTCCGGCTTACCCTAGACTTTTTCTGTTGAGGAACCAGTAATCTCATTAGGAAAACAAGATTTAGCCAGTATGCCTAAAAGTTTGTCTTGTTCTTTTGTTTGTGCATTGCTTCTGCTTAATGTACTAGTAGACTCTTTCTTAGTGGTGGAGTTACTTAAGCTACTGCTCTTTTGGTATTAACCAGCTACAAGGTTCTAAGTTCTACAGTAAGCCAGACTCTTACTCAAAGCATGTTTTGCAGATAGGCAGGATACTATTCCATCATTTCTTAGAAGGTGAAGAACACTGATCTCATTCAGTTTTGAGGAAAAGACAACCTCCTCAGCATGATTTTTAGTGTTAAATCCAGATTCTAAGAATAGGAAACTTTTTTTTTCTTGTATGCCTATGTTGTGAAACGTGGATTGATCTTACTATGGCTGTAATTCTGAGATCAAGCTACTGCTGCTGTTAGTTGCTGGTAGCTTTTTTGGCTGAAGGACTGCATTCTCATGGACAGCACCTCAAAATTCAGTGCAAACACCGTGCAGGGTAATAAGCTGTTCTTTCTGAGGCTTCCATTCATAGAGGTCCTGTAGCTACCGTGGTTAGGTGCTTTTTGGTCAGACAGACAAGATATTGCTGGTCAGCTGATAAGGCACACTGCTGCTCGATCACTTGCAAGAACTTGCTGCGGTTCCCAAAGCAGCTGCTTTATCTCAGTTATGGTTCTGTTTGAGGCATACATTGTCATTTTTGTAAGGATGCCATTTTTGACCTTTGAGTTCAGAGTTGTACCCCAACTTTCTTCTGTTTCAGATGTTAGACAGGGTTTGCAAAAGAATATGACCTCTAAGTTTTGCAGGAAGGGTTAGCAGAGATTCCACATGTGGTTCGTTTGTTTCTGTAAATGCTGTCTCTCAACATGGGTTAAAAAGAACCTTAGTGGTGTTTATTATCAAAATAGAAATGTTTTGATCTGCTCTAGCAAAATTCCAGCATAGGTATTTGCATATCATCTTCTCTAACTTCCATGTACTTCTGCACACAAAGTACTTTCTATTTTTTTTGTTGCAAAACCGTACCTTTTCCAAGTCTCACAAAACATATTTTGAGTAGTTTTCCCAGAATTACAGTCCAGATAACAACTATAAATTAACATTAAGAACATCCTACATAAATTATCTGGCAAACGTGGTCATCTTCTGGCAAAAGCTTGGACAAAAATGTTTTATAAAAACTACAGTATCATTTTAAAACAATAAGCAAAGCTGCTGTTTTGAATCGCTCATAACTTGAACTGGGACGGTTTGGCCAAATATAAAGTAAATGGAAAGTTGATATATGAGGCTTGTTTTGACAGTGTAGCTAAACTCAACGAACTTGATGATTGCTATTTAGGAACCCATATAGCGCTGAAGAATGATTTTCTTAGTAGAGGGCCCAACTTTCCATATAGAAAGTGGGAATATTTTCTTTCTCATCTGTGGATATTTTGGCAAAGAGAGCTTGGCAGTGATATTGAGGTTCTAAATATATGTGATGCAAAAGAAGAACAAAAAAAAGAGCCAACTGCGCTATTGTGGTATCTGCAGTTGTAATCTTGCACCATGCTTCAACTTGCCTAGAGCAGCCTGTCTTCCCTTCCGTGCCACTGGTCCCTCATCTTGCCTCCAACCTCCCATTTCTTCTTTCACCTTCCCTTGCAGGGGAGCGGTGCTGGCTATGGAGTTTCTGTACTGTAGCATTGAGAGTTGGAGGGACTGGGAATGGGCTGCACTTCTCTTCCTTCCGAGCTGCTACAGCATTTCAGACATCTGCCAGCAAACTACTGGGCAAAGCAGAACTGCCGTGTGGCTCCAGAGTTCTCCAGTCTGGAATGGAAAAGGGATGTCCTGAGACTACCTTGTACTGCAGCCTCCACTAAAGTGTTGAAGTCCTCCTTTATGTGGGACAGGGCCCTAATCTCTTCGTGAAATCAGATCAGGTGACTTAGGGAGGGTGAGCGATTGAGAAAGGAGACCCTGCCCATGGGCTCTGAAACACCACTAGTACCTATCCGTAATACTAGAAGGCATCATGGTGTTCTGCTATTACTGTTGTGAATGGTTAATATGGTGTTGCATTTTATTTCTTAGTGGAGACTGTGGTCAAGGAAAGTTAAGTATTGTGAGGCATTAAGGAGTTTGTGAAATCTTGAGGAAGATGACTAGTCTTCGTGTTCTGATCTGTAAATTACTGGCAGTGTTCACAGAACACTGTATCCATGGCAACGTTGTGCTCAACTTCTGCCTTAATCTACCCACACGTGCACACACAAACAAATAACTGATCTTGCATCTTGTTGGCTAATAGCATCAGTAAGAGTGTACAGGTAAGACTTGTTACTGGTGCAGCTCAGGCCTAGGTTTTGTTCTGCCATCGCTCAGTGTTTCCTCTAATGATTGTGACTGTTACCCTAGCTGCGGCAGGCAGAGGTCAGCTCCTTCAAGGAGTTGTCAAGTTATGCCCTATCCTAAGTTTTGGTTGGTTTTAATAGAATTTTGAATTGTTGGCTGAGGAATGTGTGCATAATTAACATTACACTGACTTTTTTTTGTTTTGTTTCAGAGCTGCTTTAAGTGTTTTAAATTTGTTTACCTTGTTGCATAACCTTTTGCGCTTACTGGCTTTTGGGGTTTTTTGGGTTTTTTTTTTTAATTGGATGCTAGGATTGGGTCAGCATGGAAATCAGTTTTCCCTTTTAACTGTAAGGAAATCCTTCTATAATAGGATTTAGTCAGACTGCAAAGGAGAATAGAGAATATTATAATAAAAGGATAGCATGGCAGAAAAAGGCTCGGATGAGATCCAACAATAAAGATGTTCAGGCATATACTCTCTAGGAAAGGGATTTGGGGAATTACTGTGATGAAATCTTAAAGCTATGAATCCAAATGCAATTTAAGAAGGAAAAGTCCAATCACATATTATTTTTCTGTCTGCAATGACTTTTAAATAAAATAACTCTTGGAAAAGGAAGTAGGGGCAAAGGCTCTCGATATTTTTTTTTTTTTCTGTTTTCTTGGCTGTACTTCATTCTCCTAACTTGTGCTTCTATTGTAGAATTTGTCTTCTCTTTATCTGTTATTTCCTCTCAAACTTAGTGGATACTGTTAAGGATAATGGAAATACTTTGATTTTTTTTTTTAATCTTTTTTAGCTTAATGTGGGCAGCTCATGTAGCAGTAGCCTTGTTTCAGTAGAGCTGTGTAAGATAATTAATAAAGTGAAAATTGTTACTGTATTAAAGCGCATGTATTGGCTGTGCATCAGAAAAAAGACATCAGTTAATCTATTATTTATACTTCTTTAATGTCTTTGCTGAAAATTGCTTAACTGTTTTATGTGTTCTTCAAAATTGCATGTTTTTATTTGACCTCAGATTTTTTGGTTCTAGGAAAACTCTTATGTAACAAGTTTTTGTGTATGACAGTGGCAAATTAGTCACCTTTCTATCTTTTAGCATTCATACAGACCCGATTGCCATAGTAACTAAGCTCTTCATAATTGTTAATGTATTAATCCTCAGAACATCCCTGTGAGGTAGAGAGGTATTCCTGTTTCACACGTGAGAAACTGAATCATAGGGAAGCTGAGTGATTTATCCGTAACCCCACAAGCCAATGAGAGCAGGGCTATACTCTCATTTCTGTTCCTGTGGAATAAGTGCCCTCTTGGTTGAACTGTCTTTTCTCTGCCCAGCTTTCTCAAATGAATGAATTTTAGTGAAATTGGCTGCAGCCATCTGGAATGTGCTCATTTGCATATAAGATCTGTGTGGCTGTCATTATTCAGCACGTCAGGTTTAATGAACTCTGAAGACACCAAGAAAAAGAAATGTATGGACTGCTACTGTGTATTCTCAGTGGATTGTGAGATAGATTTTTCTTCCTGTATATCACAATACCAAAAATTGGCTAGTTTTGACTATACCAGTACTAATTTAATTGGCAATGTATGGCTCATATCTCTGCTGATAGAGCAGTTTAATACATCTACTTTTGAAGGCTGACTTTGACCTTTGAAACTTTTTAAGCTTGACTTTGAAATATTTGCATTCAGAATGCTCTGCTATTCTTTGGGTTTTTTGTTGTTTGTTTGTTTTTAATTTTTAGACAGAACATACTTCACGAGCAGAAAGGAAAAGACGTGATTCATTCGGGATGTTTGACGGTTATGATAGTTGTAGTGAGGACACCAGCAGCAGCTCCAGTTCAGATGAGAGTGAAGAGGAGGTTGCTCCTTTGCCATCCAGTCTCCCAATTATAAAGAACAATGGACAGGTTTATACTTATCCAGATGGCAAATCTGGCATGGGTAAGTATGTGGTGCATGGGTACGAAGAGTTTGATGTTTATATTTTTTTTAGCCTGTGCTGTCAGTTGTGAGGGTCCAATCCCAAATGTTGATCGTGATTGAAAAGGGACTGAAACAGCTGAAGGGTTGGTGTTGGTTTGTTTTGGAAGGGGGGAATTAGTTGGTTTTTGCTAAACTGAAATAAGATAGATTTTTGAATCCTGCTGTCAGGAAAGAAATAGCATGGGAATATCTGCCCTCCTATCAAACGTGCGTTGTGTATGTATGCACATGCATGTGTATGTTCTCATGTACATTGGTTTTATTCTTTGAGCTTTGAGGAAAATGTCAGTGTGTTCTCTCTACACTTGGGCATATATTCTCTCTACCCTTTATGTTATATATAGAATATATTAAAGTATGCTTCTTCCTATACTAGGAAAACTTCATTACTCCTACTGTATATAGTCTGTCAGTGTATACCTGTTCACTGCCCACTAGCTGTGAGCTAGAGTATACTGGAAAAAATAAAAAAAGGGAGGATTGCTTTTATCGTTGGGGAAAAAATACTTTAGCCAAAATCGTTAGTGATTAGCAAAGCTCCCTCTGGGTAGAATCTTGGTATTGCCTCATTGGCATAAGTTGCTCACAAACTCTTATGAACAGCTCAGTAGGTGATGCTGTCAACCTCTGAAGCTAGAAGAGAATATTGGTGGGCTAGGGTACATTTGGTATCCCAATTTATGATTCAGAAAAGAGATCTGGCTTTATTTCAGGTCGAAAGTATTAAATATTTAGAGTAAACAAAGATTGATAGGCCCAGATTTAAAGCAGACCTTTCCTTGAGAACTGTGAAAATGCAAAAATCAGCTTTGGCTGATTTAGCTGGGTCATTCACCTCTACCAGTGGTAAAATTAATAGGGAGCAGAAAGGAAGCACTCTTTTGCCAATGAACTTGAGGTTCTTGGTGTTTTACTGACATTTGTGGTGATGTTCTTAAGTTATTTTTCTGTGCAATTCTCTTCAGGGTCAAATGCTAAGAAACTGTTTGGTGGTGCCACCTACAGGACCTTCCTTATGTTGTCTTTGTTTGGAATTTTTACTGGGGTCTTTATTACACTCTTAACATCGGCTCTTTCTCTCCTCTGATTAGCTACATGCGAGATGTGTGGCATGGTTGGTGTCCGTGATGCTTTTTACTCTAAAACAAAACGCTTCTGCAGTGTGTCATGCTCTAGAAGCTATTCATCGAACTCCAAGAAGGCCAGCATTCTGGCCAGACTTCAGGTAGCGGTACAGACACCATTTTCTTTATATACTTATTATAGTCTGTGTGTGTAAAACATGTACATTTGTAAAACTTGCATGATGTTTTAAGATAAGTCAAGTTTCTTGACACATTAAAATTTTCGCATGAGTGATTTTGTAAGCCAAAACTCAAAACTGTATCAGTTGTGAACAAATTGCTTTGCTCAGCAGAGCAAATTCCAGAGAATACTGACTCCTTATTTCATTTCTGCTGCAGTGGCCCTTCTGCAAGAAAAAGATCAGGAAAAATCTTCACTCTGCATATGTAGTGACTTGTAATTCCATGTATCTCATACCCAAGATACTTTCTGGCTTTAGAGAGCATAAAGGTTTAGTTAGCATTGTTGTGTGTTGTTTTTGACGGTTTTCTTAACTATATAGATTTGCAAAACGGGTTTTGGTCTGTTCTCTTGAAATATTAATCAAATAATCATTAAGGTATGTTTGTAATATTCAAGAAAAGAGATAGAAATGTCAGGAAATATCATTATATCCTATCTCAAAATTATTGCAATAGATGCCAAGAAATTGCATTGATATAAATTAGATTAAAAGTTCTTCCTTTTGACCTGCTTTTAAAAGATATCTTTTTTTCAGGTAAACAACAATGAATCTATAATGCTGTTCAAGTTGGAATACTAGTACAAAAGTAATCTCTTGGACATTCTTTGCTACTGGTTTTTAAATTTATTTAATATTACATGTAGTTTTGTGATACTTAGTCAACTTCCATTCTGTGTTGTTCTAATTTTAGTTAAATGTACCAGAGAGATGCTACAGACCTATGGAAGTTTCCTGATGGGAGTTTGGAAAGACTGTATTTACTTAGCTTTTTTGTTTTAGGGTAAACCTCCGACAAAGAAGGCTAAAGTTCTACAAAAACAACCCTTAGTGGCTAAGTTAGCAGCATATGCTCAGTACCAAGCAACTTTACAAAACCAGGCAAAGACTAAAGCAGGTAATGGCCTATAAGCAGAGCTGAAACAAATTCTTGATAATATAAGATTTGTGGTTCATTAGCAGCTTCCTAAATAAAATAACTTTCTCTTAGCAGCTGTTCCTGTGGAAGGTTTCAGCTGGGGTAACTACATCAATAGCAATAGCTTTACAGCAGCTCCTGTTACCTGTTTTAAACACGTAAGTATTTTTCAATATGTGCTATCCTTTTGTTTGTGTGCATGAGAGAGAGTGAGTCCATGTTAACTCTTGAATTCATTTTTGCAAAACATTCATATTCAAATATGTTTCATGGCCTTGGACTGTTGTTGTGGTTTAACCCCAGCCAGCAACTAAGCACCCCACAGCTGCTTCACCCCTGGTGGGATGGGGGAGAGAATCAGAAGAGTAAAAGTGAGAAAACTCATGGGTTGAGTATAAAGACAGTTTAATAAGGAAAGCTAAAGCTGCATGCATGCAAGCAAAGCAAAACAAGGAATTCATTCACTACTTCCCACCAGCAGGCAGGTGTTCAGCCATCTCCAGGAAAGCAGGGCTCTATCACACGTAATGGTTACTTGGGGAGACAAACGCCATCACTCCGAGTATCCCCCCCTTCCTCCTTCTTCCCCCAGCTCTATACGCTGAGCATGATGCCATATGGTGTGGGATATCCCTTGGGTGAGTTGGGGTCAGCTGTCCTGGCTGTGTCCCCTCCCAGCATCTCGTGCCCCCCAGCCTGCTCGCTGGTGGGGTGGGGTGAGGAGCAGAAGAGGCCTTGACTCTGTGTAAGCGCTGCTCAGCAGTAACTAAAACATCCCTGTGTTGTTTCCAGCACAAATCCAAAACATAGCCCCATACTAGCTACTGTGAAGAAAATTAACTCTATCCCAGCCAAAACCAGCACAACTATGAAACTTACATTGTAAACTGTATTAGTATGACTACTTTTTAGATAGGTGTGTTTGTTTTTATCTGTCCTTTGAAACCATTCGGACACTATCAGTTACTCTCATCATACATTCTCTCATAAACAAAGAACAAAGTAAAAGGAGGACTCTTAAACACTTGTGAAGTTATTTGTCTCACATTCAAGGTGCAAAATCTTCAAATGCACTACTAAGTATCAAATCAACCAGGTCATGCAGTATTAGAAAAAGTTAAAGAGGGCTTTTTAGATTGAGTCAGGCTTTCTCCATTATGTTGAACTGATCTTTGGTTACATGTTTGGATTTGGGATTTTTTTTTTTCTTAGTTTTCAGTCAGATTCTCCCTGTCAGTTGTGCTGCCAGGTAGTGTAGAAATAGAGGAAAATGAAGGCTTTTTATAAATGTGAGATGAAAGAGGTTGGGTTTCTTTGTATGACAGTTACAAAAATTCCAAACAGAAAATCCTCAGTCATTACAGAATGTAATTAGGGGATGAGGAAAATACTTAGCAGCATCCATATTTAATGTGTTTGTTAAATTCCGATTATTAGATTTGGTTTAAAATATTGTCAGTACTTTCTGTCTCTTAAGTAAAAACTTTCTGACGGAACATGTTTTCTTTGCATACTTTTTTTTTTCTTTTGGGAAGCTGAAGTGTTCCATCTCTTATGAAAGTTATATTTTGCTCAGAATTATCTGATGAAAATTGCAATCGAAACAAACATTTTGTTTCGTGTAATTTGTCCATAAGGGAGAAGAGACATATTTTCTGTCCAGTTCTGGAATTCATGCTGAGCCCTGTCAACTTATAAATCAGTAGGAGCTGAGGGCTCTTGGCAGTTGGCACTTTCTGAATAGCACCCTTTATGCTCAGAGGCCTTAACTATTGCCCAGAACAGAGACTTGCATTAGTACAGCTTCGTGAATTTGTACCAAATTCCATGTGCTTAAGTAAGCGTGTTTGCACTTTGCTTTCACAGTTATGTACATGCTATAATAAGTAATTTCATAAGTACACATCAAAAAGTATTGTTTGATAACCTGGGCTGTGTTTTTATAACAGCAAATGCTTCATGATGTATGTCTTCCTTAATTAGGATACAGCTACAACAGTTAGGTCACTTGGTAAATTATGCTATAACATTCCATTTTAAAAGAAGTTATATCTTCCTTTCTTACAGCTTCATTCATTAAGTTGAGTGGTACACTGATAATGTGAACAGATACAATACTAATGTTCATATTTTACCTCGAAAATTTTCACAAGCTACGTGGCAACAGTGCTCCTAAGCCTGAATGCTGTTTCTTTTCTGTCCCCGTTTTCCTCTTTTTATACAAGTGAAATGCAACTCCTGCAGTCTCCTTTGGAGATTTCTGCTTCTTTGGTGGACATTACTTAGTGTTACAAGGGTGTGATTTAATTTAGTTTTACTGTTATTATTTCTTGGAAAAATGCATTCTTTAAACCAGTCAGAATCTGAAAACACATTAGTAGCCTCTTGTTAGATCCTTCTTTCCCTTTCCCACTCTCTGTTGATAATTAAAAGAAACAATACTCTTTTTTGTCTGTTTGGAAAGATTATTGCTATGTCTTCTGTGTGCTATATTGCTTTGATTTGTAAAAGTTTGTATTGGTTGATGTTTGTTTACCATCTGTATTATGGATTCCATGCACATGTTTTGTGTGTCCACAGGACTAAATATATAAAGCTTATTTTGTTCAAAACAGAAGTTTTTAATTGACAGTAAAATCATGACATATCTACCCTTAAATTTGTTATTAGATAAAATATGTATCTCATTATACTGTGTATATCTGTATGCATATTTGATAGGGAACATTGGGATCAATACTAAAGAAAATTTAAGGGAATTATGTAGGATTTGGCTTATTGATTTTTTTAAAATTTTTTAAAAAATAACCTGGCATACTTCAGTATTTCAGGTCTGATGTAATTTTCTCCGATCAGTGTTTTTTTTTTTTTTTTTTGCCTGGGGAGTTATTTCCTCTTCAATTAAAACAGTTACATTTCAGAATTAAAACACTTAAACCTTGAATTTCTCTCTATCTCTTTCTCTGTATGAGAAGAATTCACTTCAAAGTGTTTTGATGCCCTTAATGTGGCTTTTGTACTTCCCCGTTCCCTTCATTCCAGACAGTACTGAGTAACCCTAATGAAACTCACTAGCAATGCTACAACTATGCCCACTTTATAGTTCAGTAAACTGCAGTAGGGAAGCTGCTTTGCTTTATGTCATATAGGAAGCCTGTGACAAAGCTAGAATTACAGTTTATGCGCCTTACAGCTTTTTTTTTGTCAAATTGTGTTAATCAGACACACAGTAGTAGCTGATGCAAGGAGGAAAACTCTTAATTTAATGGTTTTAATATCGTGTTATAGCTTAGTAATGTACAATGTGCTCATTTCTAACCTGCATTCCAATTTCATTTTCTTCTAAACAGTTTTTACTTTTTTTCTATACTTGCTTTTATTAGCTGAAATCATTCCTAGAAATGAAAGCAAATACAGTGCTTTGAGTTGTTTGTCAGTACTACTTAACATACAATTAATAGTAATTATTCTTTTCCTGTCTGTTGCTAGTGAGATGCACATTTTCTGAAGCATTTTTTAGTCTTTCTTCCAGTTTAATTTTATTCTGAGCTGAAATACTTTCATTCTTTTGGTTTCTTTTGTGACTTAAGTATTTGCTCTAAGGGAACATTTCCAGGATTTTACACTAGGTGGCAGTGCTTTGCTTTGAACTTTTTATTTTAAACTGTTTTGCACGTTGTCTTCTGTGGCATTACCTTTAGTGTGGGTACTGTTCACACACAAGGTATCAGTGTAGTATCTTTACGCTTCAGGAATTGGTAGCATCGCTCTGCCATTAAAATCCTGATACAAGTTTCAAGTCTGAAATTGTGGTAATGTCAGTGCCATCCAAAACTTTTAGAAGCCAGTTATTTAACCCATGACATCTTTGTTCAGCTAGGCATGAAGTGTCCAAAAAACGGGTAGATGTGGCACTTTGGGACATGGTTTCGTCTAGTCTACCCTTGATTGGTTTAGTGTGGACTTGGTAGTGTAGGTTAATGGTTGGACTGGATGATCTTAAAGGTCTTTTCCAACCTAAACAATTCTGTGATTCTGTGTGGGGATACTTAGCCTTTAGGTGCCCCTGTCCAACAGCACCTTCCTGATTGCGACTTACCTTGCAGAGAAGGCAGCTACTGCTCACAGATAAACCTTCCCAAGTCATCTCCCGGAGCAGGAAGCGATGAACCAGATCTTCTTTGTTTGGGAGTGATGTGAAGTGGATCTCTTCATCATGAGTCTGAAAGGTAAATTTGTTCTTACCTGTAAATGATGGTTCTGCTAGTTCGCACTATGCCAATCCAGACTTCAGAGTTACCCTTCCAGCCAGCAGATGAATTAGACTTAACACTTACATAGTGCTTTGAGTTTTTCAAAGCACTGTGCAAAGATTGACTGATTAATCAGATGAAGACAGAGAAGACATGAAGGAAGATGGCTGTTATAGCCCTGGTTTATCCAGTCTTCCTCCTTTAAGAATATTCATAATGAGTGAAAAAGGAAAAGATGGTGCAGTATGCCAGGTATACTGTAAGCCATCACTTCAGGACAGTAATGTTATCTGGCATTTCAGTAGTGATGCTACACAGGATGGTGTCCTTCTTCTAAAGGGTGAGCCATATGGATTGGTGTAGGAGAACTAGCAGAACCAATATTTTCACAGACAAGGACAAATTTAACTTTCTGCTATTTCCCTCTATACCAATCCACATTCTAGAAATAAAAAACTGTGACATTTCCATTACTGGTTGATGTGAGGAGAAGTGTTTCGCTATACTTTTCTCTCTGAATCAACTGAATAGATGAGCAGGCAGTAAAATACCTGTCAATTAAGTGCAGCTGGATTATGAAATTATTCAACACTGCTATTTTTGCTTGTTTGGCCTCATTTGTATCTCTATACAAGGCAACGAGATTTACTAAAATATGCAGTTTGAAAAGTTTATTTCCCTAATCCAATTCAAAAAGCTACACGTCAATTTAGAGATGATAGCAAATGTGTAATAGGACTTGATTAAGAAGCTGTATCTGCCTGTTTTGTGTGTGAAAATAAGCCATCATCTTTCAAGTTGTTTTTTTTCTCTCTGTCTGCCAGATGGCAGAAAAGAGCTCTGCAGTCTAGACTGGTGTAGATGGGACATAGCAGAACACGAAGAGACCAGGCTTCAAGAATAAGAAACTGGCATACGTGCAATAACTTATTTTTCCTTTAATAGTTAAAACTAATTTTAAGTTTTCAATGCCTAGCCTCAAGTATTTCTACTAGTGAAGGGTATCCCTTTTTAAGATAAGTTTGGCTTTTAGTGCTGCTAGTTGGGTATTGCTGATTGTCAGCAAAATTCCAGTATTGTGATTTCCAATCATTCAGGGTTAATCCAACTTTCTTCACTTGTGGCTCTCGGCCAAAATTCTCTCAGGTTGGAGGCTATTCCCTCTGAGCTCTTAAGTTCTCTGTGTTTGCAAAGAGCTTTGTAAATGAGACATAGCCTTAGACTACTGTCTGCCCACTACAGTACAGAACCAGAGGATCCCTTCAATTGTCCCTGTGATACCTGGATATTCTCTGAACTGATAAGAATTTATTTTTCTAGGAACATCTTAGATTTGATATGACTGTTGTTCTAAAATACCCCAAATCTTTCCCTTCTTGGTGATCTCTAGTTTAACATAAACTGGGTGATTTTGTATTTTGTTACCAATGTAACTTCAGTTGAGTCACTTTTAAGGTTTTAGATTCTTCAGCACTGTGCATTTCTGATATCTCTACAAGACAATCTTTGACTATCTTTTCATGATGCTCTGTTCAACAAAATACTCTTAAGATAGGAAACTGTATGTGATTTTTATCTCCAGTTTCCCCAAATCCTTAATAGTTCATCAAGCTTTTATTTCTTTTTTGTTATTAACACAAGCCTTCAAGACAGTGTGAGGAATCTAGCTGTGCGTTCCCTTTTGGCATTCGTTAAAAAGGTGCTGCTCAGCCTTCTATTCTTTTTGCTTGCTTGATGGAATAATCACTTGCAGGGGACGTGAAAGCCTGTTCCTCTGAGAGGATGTGAACCAGTGGGTGATAAACCCCACCATAATAAATTGTCAGAATAGATTCAAGAAATAACTTTCAGGCATTTTTTTCAGGAACATTTCTGATTTGCAGAATATAAAGATTTTGATGTTTGTGGTACAGGTATGAATTTAAAGTACCATCATTTTCTTGCAAGTAGAATTGCAGAGGAATTGCTCTGTTCTCGCTAAAATCAGTAGCTTGCACCTGGTTGAAACATAGTAGAATAAAGCTGACCTGTGAGTATATGCAATTTGTGCTTGTGCTTTACAGATTTTTAAACTTGGAATCCTATAGTTTTTGCAGGAAATACACAGTAATAATTGTATACAATTACAATACTACACATAAGGTTCAAATCAAAACCAAACTAGGTTTTCGTAGAACAAATGTTTTCTAAACATATGCTTGTGTCTTATCCTGTATATTGATTGTTTTGTCTTTTAAAGTTGCTCATAAAACACTACTATAACAAAAAAAAATCATTTTCATGTGGTGAACTGGTGACTTCCCCCCCTACCTTAAATGATAGGCACCTATGGGGACATGCTGGGGTGATATCTCAGAAGGAGTGCGAGTGGAGGTTCCAAACACCGACTGCAGCCTACCTACCAAAGTCTTCTGGATAGCTGGAATTGTAAAATTAGCAGGTGAATATAATTTAGTTGAAATTATTAAAATAATCAAAATAACTGTGTGAAGGGAGCTAATAATTTAGTCAGTGGTCACCTGGTTAGTAAAATGTTGACACTGGTTAGGTTGTCAGAGCTGTGTCAAAGGGTTATATGTTTTAGCACTATCACTTTGTTACATTGTTTTACAGTGGCTTCAGTGCAGCTTGAGAATGCTCTTTTTTTTTTTAATAATGCCTCAGAGTACAATAAGAGCAGTGCAGATTGAGGAGATAGGAAATTGTATAGTAGCTAGCAAGTAAGCCTTGTTATATGAATCACTTTTCTTGGTTAAAAGTAAAGTTAAAAATTCAAGGTCACATAGCTAAGATATGAAAAAGCAGATACTGTGGATAATTTGTCCTCCTACATATAACTTCTAAAGGTTTATAGTTCAAGAATTTTAATTTTAATTAAAAATCAACTTACATGATAGCACTTTTATCAAAGTAGTCCATTCTGTGCATTAATAACAAGCAGCAATGTGACATAAGAATAATGTTCTATAAAAAGTTCTAGTCTAGAAAATCCAATGTACTATACATTATGAGTGGTAAAGAAATGTTAATAGATCTTTTATAATCTTGTTTAAATTTTGTCTTTTTTTTAAATGGGATTGCTTTCTTTCAGGCTACAATGCTCTGCTAAGATATGAAGGCTTCGAAAATGATTCAAGTCTTGACTTCTGGTGCAACGTTTGTGGGTCTGACATCCACCCGGTTGGTTGGTGTGCAACCAGTGGGAAGCCTCTAGTCCCTCCTCGAAGTATGTAAATAGTAGCCTCACTGATTGATATAAAAGTCTTTATTAAACTAAATTTGCTCATGGCTCAGATATAAGTATTTTTTTTACCATAGCAACTCTTTCAACAGTTATGAATAAATCATTTTAACTTTTGGAAAAGTAAGGACTTGACTGATGCTGAAAGTGTTTCTTGGAGTAGCCCATCTGATGTGACTTAAAGTTTTTTAAGATCAAGGTGGAAGCGGTTAGTTAATCAGTGATGTGAACATGCACTGATTTTTATTTATATTTTGTTATTAAATTCTTTGCCCTAACATACCCATAAACTTAATCTTGGGTAGCATTCATTCTCTAAAGAGGTTTTTGTCATTACTGTCATCCAGGCTTTTTAACAGTCATCTGGGATTTCTTATTTACATATTCCAGACTCTAATATTGTCTCTAACGGACACAATTAAAAATCAGTGGCTTATTTTTTCCCCTTCATTTGCAACAGCCATCCAACACAAATACACAAACTGGAAAGCTTTTCTAGTGAAACGACTTACTGGTGCCAAAACACTTCCTCCTGACTTTTCTCAGAAGGTAAGGCTGATGCAATATCAATGATGTACTGTAAACAAAATTGCAGCACAATGTGAAGAACTGAAGTATTTTACAATGGCACATTAGCTCCTTTTATAGTGAAGATGATACAGTAGTTTCTTCCCTTAAATACAGTTTTCCTTGGAATCTCTATTCTCCATTTATGTCCACACTTGTCAGTATGTATTTGGAAAACTGTTTCCTCTAGTAGAAAGTAATTTTCTTTAAAAGCCTAGTTAGTCTATTTTAATTTTAAAATACCCCATTAAAAAAAAAAGTGCTAATAAGCTACCCTTATTGATACATAAGAAAAATTAAGACTCATTTTTCTAATTCGGGAATTATTTTTGTCATGCACTATTTCAAGAAACTGAACAAAATGTGTTAATATTGCACATACCTAGATGCAATAAAGTACATACTTTTAAATGTTAGTATTTTTCATCTTCTGGAGTAGTTGGGGTTTTTTTGCTGTCTTTAAGTCATGTCTGTAAGTGTGGCAGCTGCCTGTATAGTGTGCTGTAAGTTTACTTACTAATATTGTGAGATTGTACGTAGCTTTTAGTAGGAATATGAGACCTACTCATTGTCTTATACTGCATCTCATATTAAAAGAAACCCAAAAAACCTTTTTGCAGTTGTTCATTTCTACTTAAAAATTTGCTCAGTTGGAAGCTAAATTAAATTGGCACAATCTCAGCACTTTGGGGAGTTCCTAATGGAAATGGCAAGTGACAGATACTGATTTTTAAACAGGATGTATTGTCACAAGGCAGATTAGCATCTATTCCCATTCTCTTCCTTTCTTTTTGGTATATTGTGAAGAAATACGTTTGTGAGTGGCCAGCTTTAATTATGTTGAATGTTTGTTTTCCATGCCTTTTATAATAAAGTATTTTAATCCTATTTTTAAATTGCTATATTTTGAGTGGATGACAAAGAAAAAAAAAATCTTTTTTTTCTTGTAAAATTGTTTAAAAACATTTTTTTTGTTAAAATTGTTTCTCAAGGTAATTTTATCCATTGTTAACGACTGCACGAACTGTCATTAAGTCAGTGGAAAATTCCTGTGACCTGTGTGAGAATTGTATTAGGTGCTGTACTTGATACAATTAAAGCACTGTAGGATCCATTCTACTTAATTTTCTGAAACATTTCATTTTTCCCCATGTACAATGAAATATAAGAGAAATCATATGTGTCATTTTTGCAGGTTGATTAAGAAGTACTTGAATTAAATGAAAAGTGCATTGACACTGCACTTTAATAGGAGAAGACAGATGACTAAGGGAAAACAGTATATTCTTACAGAATGTTTTTTTTCCTGTTACTTTAAGGTGTCTGAGAGTATGCAGTATCCATTCAAAACTTCCATGAGAGTAGAAGTTGTTGACAAAACGCACCTTTGTCGAACAAGGGTAGCAGTTGTAGAAAGTGTCATTGGGGGACGGTTAAGATTGGTGTATGAAGAAAGTGAAGACAAAACTGATGACTTCTGGTGCCATATGTACAGTCCTCTCATTCATCATATTGGTTGGTCTCGAAGTATAGGACACAGATTCAAAAGATCTGGTAAGCTTGGTGTGTCTTACAGGTGTCACTGTGGGCAGTATTGGCTTGGAGAAGTCTGACTTAAGCAGTATTGTCACTTTATACAGTTAATAAAACTAGCTTGAATAATGATCTTTAAAAATTTATATAATGGGGCCAAGGGGTTTTACCAATTACACTACATTTACGATTTTCCGTTAAAAGTATATTAGTGTATTTTGCAGCATTGGAAAAGCCAAAACAAATTTTTAGGTGATTTGTAGCATGTTGATATCTAGAAAAATTCAGATAAATAGTGGTTAACAAACTGTCTAGGCAGGAAAACCTTGAACTGCAATACTGAAGCATGAAGTATTTGTGCTGATACCTGGAGTTACACAGTCCTGCTCCGCAAACTCCTAGTTTCATGTTTGTCTCTTTTGTACAATACAACATGGACAAATATCTTATTAGATACTGATTTTTTTTTTTTAACTTGCAAGTTTAAGGACTATCTAGTATTTTTATACTGCAGGATTTACATGTTTTAGAGGGCATTAGGAGATGGGCAGGGAAGATGAAGTGACAGTCTAATAGGTGGTACACAGTTAAGGCCCTTGTTATCTGAAATACAAAAATACTTATCATTTGAAATATTTAATACTTCTAAACAACAAAAATTCTGTGTTTTAGTATTTCTCTGCTCCATTGAGCTTGTGTCCCTTGTCAGAAACAGAATTTCTGTAAAACATTCCACAAGGCATCCCTTCAGGAGAACCTTCAGTTTTCCTAGTGCTTAAACTTTCACTGAAACCATTTATAAATAAGAGTAGTTAGAGAAATCAAGAACAGTGCTACTTCCCAGAAATAATGTCTCTAACAGAGTTCCAGGGATTCCCCGTGGCAAGTAGTATTGAACAGTTAGCTAAAACCAGCTACGTATGTGTGATTATGCATAATTACATTAAAAAAACCCATAAATACAATTTTCTGTCATAACATGATGCAAAGTAGTTTACTTGCAAATTTTTTGCAAAAGCTTCTGTGTATATTTGTATCAATTTTGTGACATCATCAAGTGGTCTTGTAAATATTGGATTTTTTGTTTTTCCATAAATGAGATTTCAGGTAGAATTCAGAAGTATTTCAGGTAGAAGTCAATAAGGAAAATAGATGGATTATGTCCTCCATTTTTTTGTGGTAGCCTTATTATAAACTGTGGGCCTCCTACACCAATAATATGATTACATTGTACTAGTTAACATACTCAGAAAAACATACTGTCTGTTCTATTAACAAAACTTCTGAATAATATGTACCAATATTCCTTGTAGATATTACAAAGAAACAGGATGGACATTTTGATGCACCCCCACATTTATTTATGAAGGTGAGTTTGCTAGCAAGGACACTGTTTTCTCAGAGTTGATTGAGGACCTTTAGTTCCTGGTATGTGTAGAACAGACCTGAAACTCTACTTAAGTCCTGGAAACACGCCCAGCACAAGCATTACTTTTTCTATTCAAACAGTTCCCTAATTTGGTCTCCTTGACCTAAGCAGAGATGATAGAACAGGTATTTCAATCTGTTGCTTTGACGGTGTGGGGTTATATTTTGTTTCAGGCTTATTAGATTCTTAGCTTCTTGTGCTGTTATGTGATTCTTTAGGTTAAAGAGGTTGATGCGGCTGGAGAATGGTTTAAAGAAGGAATGAAATTGGAAGCTATAGACCCCTTAAACCTTTCGGCTATATGTGTGGCAACTATTAGAAAGGTAAGGAAACAAATGTGTATTTTTGGGAAGGTAGATGGGAATCCTTTTTTCACTTACCTTTATTCAGGTTTGAAACAAAAAGCTCAAAAACAAAATAAATGCAGTTCATTCACACAGTGAATGTTTATGTAATGTGTCAATTAATTGTTTATACACAACTGCTATGAAAAAGAGTATATTATGGGTTTTTTTTTAATTATTTTTACTTTAATCTCTGGAATTTCAACCTTAACCTTTAATTAGAATATAGTATGTTTGTGAGATCAGTTTGCAGGACAATCTTCTGCTAATTATACCAAATGTTTCGCAGCTGTTCAGAAAGAAACCTCATCTTGCTTGCTTGCAGAAGTTTATCAATATGTTTTAAGGAAGTTTTAAGGGATCCCATCCATGTGAAATCTGTTTTAAAAGAGGAAGAAAATGTAAAAAGTAGCTTAGCAGAATTGCATAACCTTACCAATGAGGAGTGTGGTTATGATTTCAAGTCTTTTTTCTCATTAATGGTGTGCAGAATATCCTTGTAAGCTAAAGAGTAGACTGAATTATAAAGCTTTAGAAATAGAACTGATGTTCACAAGAAACATAAACTAGAGATCAGAAAAAGGAAATGTTCATCATTCATAACTATGCAGTTGACAACAGTACCTGCGACCTTGGAGACAGGTATGACTTGGGGTTTTTTTGTTTTGTTATAATTGAATGTCCTTCTAAGTCTACTTCCATTATTATTGAGTTACTTTTTTCACTCTTGAAACATGGCATGCTTTCTTTCTAGCCTTATCACGCAGTTAAAGGTATTTAATGAAAAATTTTGTTTTTCTTTACAAAGGTTTTAGCAGATGGCTATCTTATGATTGGGATTGATGGCTCAGAAGCAGCAGATGGGTCTGATTGGTTTTGTTACCATGCCACTTCCCCTTCTATTTTCCCTGTTGGTTTCTGTGAAATTAACATGATTGAACTAACTCCACCCAGAGGTACATATAGCATTCTGACCACATTTTATTTTTAATATTTTCCAGTGATATTGTATGTGCTATATGCTTTGTTTCTTAATTCAGTCTACAAAATTCATGTCACTTTTTGGGACTTTCTCAAGTCTGAAACAAATACAACAGCATAACTGCAAAGTAACCTAAAACGGAGATAACAAACCTTTCATTTTGAAAAAGTCGAGTTGAACATCTGATGGATTCTATGGCTGAAATAATTTCCTTTTGATGTCAGAAATTGAGGATAGCCACTAGTTGAATAGTATATCCATTAAGTGAATGGGAAGTATGCTAGTCACTAAAAGGACTGTTCAGAATATGTCATTGCTTGGGAAGTCCTGGCCACCAAAAGGATTAATGAACATTGTAAAGAATCTCAGACTTAGGCTAATTCGCAACAATACCTGTTAATTTTTTGAAGAATATGCACAAACTTGAGCTTCGAGGAAGTAGCCATTAGAGCTGTATGCTGCGTAATCCCTTCTGTGAGAAGAAGCTGTCTGTCCACTAGCACGTAGGCCTACAGAAGACTCCATTGCCTTCATTTTTCTATTTTTTTGTCTTGGTCTAGCAATTTATAAAGAGGTTTGTAACTAGCTGTGTAACAGCAGATAATGGTGGTTTTCTATGGATTTTTTTCTCCATTCTCATTCTTGCAGGCTTCTACTTACATTTATTGAATTATTCTTCTAGGTAATAACTACAAAGAGAGTGTAATGCAACATGAAGAAAATAATTCCATATCATTTTCATTATTGCACACTAATGAATCTGTCACCTTCAAGTATGTGGAAAATGCAGTCAGACAGATATACTATTATTTTTCAGTCAACTCATTTAGTGAATTTATTGCCTAGAAATTCATGGACATAATCACCCCTCAGAAATGTGGTGCAAGAGTCTCTTGCAATAGGAAAAGTTTTTTGTGGAAGGAAAAAGCATGCATGTCAATACATATCAATCAAGTTAGAAATAAGTACATTAAACTGATGATACAGAACAGGGAAAAAACCCTCCCTTCTGTGATGAAACTTTTCCTCTTTACTCTTCAAACACTACTTACGTGATAGTATGTGAATTTTGTTGTTAACAGATTTATGATACTTGTGTGTTTCTTGTATCATGGCAACCTTATTCTTTATCTACATGTATATTTTCCCTTTTATTGCAGTTTTCCATAATGGTCCCGTATCATCCACTGAGGCGATTATAAATCACTCATGCAATAATCTAAAAGTAATTTGAAAGAGGAATTAGCAGGAGTAAAATACAGAACCTAATGCGCATTAACATATTTAATAGGATCAAAGTGATCAAAGCTTCTTAGCTCTTATAAGAGATGTATTTTGCTTTCCGAATTTCGGGCTTGAAAATAGACAGTTTCTTAATTCTGACTGCTCTAACGAGGACCACGTGCACATACCTTGTGTGTGTGTATGTGGTGAGAAGTTAGTTAAAGGACTTGCGTACAAATATATTTGTCTAGCCAGAGGAATGCAGAACTGATACATTATTGCCCTTCTTAATTGTTAGCTATCCAGCTATATCTGTTCATGCAGATATTGCATACCTAACGTGAACACTCTGTTCCAAGTTACATTTAGCAATGTGGATAACTTATTTAAGTTGCTGTGAAATCATTGGACTTTATAAGCTCGTTCCTTCCAAACGTCTTCATCCCTTGCTGAAGTCAGTAGGAGATGACGATGCTTAGACACTTTCAAGGATGGGATTGCGTTTTGGGCTGTGAATGTTAGCTACCTGCCGAGTCTGGCCCTGCAGTACTGAGCCATGACTCAGTGGGAGCTCTCTGCCCTCACTTAGATGAGCTCCAGCTGTTTCCCATAGCTCCCCATGCTGTGCCCACCACACTGCAGTCTCTTCCAAATGTCCATCACTGCATACTACCGTAGAGAAATCTTTCAAGCTGCCATTGCTCCAGCTAGAATTTGCAAATTGTTGGTTTAAGCAGTTGTAGAAGTTACCCAAAGTAAAAAAGTCCTGCATGTTTTATGCATATTCAGTAGGTGAACAAAAGCTAAATACATTTGAGAGATTATTTTATTCCCTTTATAATAGCTTTTAAGATTGAAAAAAAAAATCCTGTAATTTTCCATATTCTTGCTATTTTTAGCCTTATTTAAGTTTTAAAATATCCATGCTTATTCTTACCACTTTGTTCCTAACAATTCCAAGTGTTTCAATAGCGGAGCTCTCTCCCCACAGGAAAGACACAGGATGTGCTTAATTACATGATCTGTTCTGGGTCATTTGTGTGGGGCATTGTAGAGATCAAGGACCAACGTGGACAGAAAGCTTCAATTACGAACAATTAATCTTAACATTAAATGACACTTTTTATATTATCCAGAGGTTCATTCATCTTGTTTGTTGCAAATGGGCAATGTCCAGATGACTGTCTTGTCCCTTAGACCAAAACTCAGAGAGAGGAAGTTTCTGATGTTAATGTTTTGCTTCTTTGTTGTCTTTTTAGCCATAACGCAGTGCCAATATACTATTTTTGTTGTTGTTCTTATGCGTGAAGTTTGCAGTTGATGTATGAAAATGTTGTTTAAAATTCACAGGTTATGCAAAACTCCCTTTTAAATGGTTTGACTACCTCAGGGAAACTGACTCAATAGCAGCACCTGTAAAGCTTTTCAATAAGGTAATAAGCATTATACATGTGTATTTAAACTGTAACTAGTATTATCTTTAAATTTCTCTCAGCATAGTCCATGGGATTGACCCATTTCATTAAATACAGTTTTGAAAAGCTAAGACAACGGAGACTTTTAGAAATAAGAACCATTTGAGTATATTAAGCTTGAATATTTCTGAAATGTTAAATACAGGGGTACACGAAACTTCATAAATGATACTTGCTATTTTCCTACATTAAGTTGACTGAAATACTCGCTTCAACACTGTGCTTAAACCATTTTAATTAACATGTTTGTTTACTGATGTTTGCCTTGTTTGTGTTTACTTTTCCAGGAAGTTCCAAACCATGGGTTTCATGTTGGAATGAAACTGGAGGCTGTTGATCTGATGGAACCTCGGCTGGTATGTGTGGCCACAGTAACTCGCATTATCCATCGTCTTTTGAGGATACACTTTGATGGGTGGGAAGATGAATATGATCAGTGGGTGGATTGCGAGTCCCCAGACCTCTATCCAGTGGGATGGTGTCAGCTAACTGGATATCAACTACAGCCTCCAGCACCACAATGTAAGTTCCTGTTTTGTAAATAATGTAACAGTTGCTTTAGTGGTCCTTGTTCATGTGTGATGGTTTTGCTAACTTCGTCCTTTTCAAGTTAGGTCACCAGGCATAACAAAATAGAACAAATTCTTGCTAATGCTCAGAAGTACACAGTTCTAATCTCTTCCATCTTGACTTTTAAAGTTCTGGGCATTTCTGTGGCTACTGACTATTTTTTTAATGCTAAAAGATGCTTATTTGATCCAGGGAAAAAGCCTGTTACTTACTCATCAGTTCTGGATAATATCACTGAGAATTTATATTGCTTTAAGATTGCAAATATATATGCTCTATGTACCAAATTTGAGAGAATTCAGTGTGTGCTTAGCTATTCATGTGCAGAAGTATTTACATGAGAAGACTGTATTTTATTTAGTGCGTCAAGACTTGTCCTGTCAGGTCAATTTATACGATAATAAATGATACGTGTATTTTGAGAACTGTTAGTTGTTTAATGGGAGGGTAATAGTTACTGTTAGTAGTTTAATGGGAGGCTTTTCCCACAATAAAGGTATTCTGCCTTCATTCAGTCACTAAGGAGAAATTCTCTAACTGTAGCAGCTTTGACACATTCTGAAGTGTTTCTCCAAAATAGTAAACTTTAATTTTGAATTCCTAATTTTTTACAGCATCAAGAGATAGCCAGTCAAGTTCATCAAAACAGAAGAAAAAAGCTAAATCACAACAATACAAAGGACATAAGAAAAGTGGGTGACAAAGTAGTGTTTGCACTTTTCCTATTGTTTAAAAAGTTTGTGGTCTCTCCCCAAGTCCCTATTCTATTTGAAAATGTGTGTAAACAGGTGTTACGCTTAAAGGTGCAGTATGCCATAAAAGGAACTTTTTCATTGAGAATAACTATTTTTTATAACTTGCAACAGGGTTGATGTTGCTAATAATAATCTATATGAATTGTAGCTGGACAACTGTTACAACATTTTTGGTATTCGGACATCATTTTGGTTGAGTAATACACTGACTATGTAGGTATACTGCCTTACACAAAATACTCAGGTATCAATTAACACAGTTTTAAATCTGCTCTTTGTAACACAGGTGTAGGAATAAGAACAGAGTTACTTGGATCAGAAAGAATGAGATGTAGAAAATTTAAATTACCATCTAGCTGGTTCCTTTTTGAAACAAAAAAGTGACTTATTTGCTAGTTTTTTAGAGACATCTGTGGGAAGCTGTATATAAAAACCACTTTTATATGATTATTTTCAGAAACAATAAATAGCATTGCTGTATGTGACTTCTTGCCACGGTAAACCATAGTTACGACATTTTTAAGAATCTGAAGTATTCAGGTTCTTTCCGTAGTAACTGTTTCTCTCTGGATCAAGTATCTTCAAAATTCACAACCAGTTTGAATTTGCACAAATGCACATTTTATGTTCCTCCTTATTTTTATTTCCATGACTCTGCTGGTTTAAACTGAAGATTTGTTTCTGTATGAGTAAAATAAAGGGAGTAGAGGCAGCCAATCGTAAGAGGACCTTGTGCCTTCTCCCATCATTCTTCTCTGGAAATCAGATCTATCTATATTCTCTAAGCAATATTGTAGTTTCATGTGGCAGTTCTATTCTAAAGGTTCTCAAGCCATTTTTCCAATCATTTGACGTTTTTGAAAGGCAGCTACCTCTTGAGTCAAGAGCAGCAGCAACATGACAGCCATTGTACAAGAAATGTATGTGCAAGATATAATGTGGTAAATAAGAACACAGGGTAAACCTGTAGTCTAGTTAAGTTGTTCTACACAATTTTCAGTGATGTATAACTCAAGATTTTACAGTATCTTCTTCTAAAAAGAACCAGTTACAACTTGGGGGGAGGTTTTTTCTGCCACATAAGAATGAATAGTTTGTCTTGATAGAAGTAGATGGTCTAGTTCTAGACAGCCTAACTGTGTATGCTATGTTTGGAGTATCAAATCATTATGCTGACTCATTCTCTTGGTGTTTTCTTGGAAACAGCGGAGAGTTGGAAAGAAGGTGCAGTATTTTACACTGCAGATATAAGGGCAGATCAGCAACAGAAAAAGGTCTATTATCTGTCATCTTGATTTGGCCCTGCTTCTTTGTCAAGGTATTTTCTAATAGGACGACCTAGCAGACAATCAAATCAACAGTTTTGTGATGTTGAAAGTTATTTTACCTGCAAGTCAACAAACTTGACTAACAATAATCTTTAACAGTCCTTAATGTGACATTAGGAGAGATTTTATTATGTGAAATATTCTTCTAAGGAAGAACAGTAGGCCTTTCTTACCATTAGAATCTGTATCATCTTGACTTACTCAGACTTGTTTCCAGAGAGTTTTGTTGCTCTGAAACTTGAGTTCATCCAGGTATAAAACTAAAATTTTAAGGCACATTTCCTGAAAGATAGGAGAACAGTCTTCTTCCATCCCTTAAAAACTCACTTTGGAATATAGAGGCTGTTGAAATCCAAACTATGCTGTTCTGTACATGTGAGGTGTAGCTGCTTTGCAGCTGTTCTCAGTACTAAGTGTATTTCCTGGTGATGAATCCTCATGTGGTCTTTAAATTCTGGACAGCCTTATCTTACAAAGCATCGATCATTTTGATGACTTCAGTATTACTGCCAGTGCTATGATTGGAGTCTTCCAAAAGGTGATGCGGATTTCTAAGGACTATCATGTGCCTTTGGCCACTGGTCCTAGATAAAGGAATAGATATGGGAGGAAAGTATTGGCAAGGTGAAAGATTTCATAAAAATAAAGCTTTAAACATGGTGAGGGGAAAGAACTCTAGATGAGTCTGACACTCATTGTAAAGTCTAATTAAATGGACCAATTGCTAGGTTGAATTATGCAAGGTGAACTAACCGCCCCTAAGAAAACTCTTGCCTAAAACCTAGAGCAGGGGTCTGTAGACAGATGCTGATCTATTTTAAAGTAATTCAATGTCAACCAGAATAGTTACCAAATTTTTTTCATGGAATTAATCAGCTAATCTTGAGGTGATTGGAGAAAAAAAAAAAAAAAATCGGACAGGTTTGTGTGAGCTAAAAAAAAAAAAATCTGTCATCAATTTCCGTTATTTGAAATCTTTTTGTCTTTGAACAGTAGTTTGTTGTATTGAAATAAGATGCATACACTGATTTCTGTTACATTGCAGATCTAGCTATCAGGGAAGGACCCATTGACCTGGGATAGGAAAAAAGATATCTTCATTCTGAGTAAGACCTGAAGCTAAACCCTGAGTCAGGTCTACTCTAGCTTCCTGCAGTGATTTTGAGAACTCTGTCAAATGAGATTAAAACTTTGTTTTTATCTGGGGCTTTCCCTGTGATAGAAAAATTGACCTAAATGAAGAGCTGTGCAGCAGTGCTGCAGTTGTGTAGAACTAACATGAGGAATTAAAACCTTTGTCTTCCCAGTAAATTTGTGAATGGATCTGTTCAGGTGAACTGGAACCTTCTTCACTAGTCGTTGCAGAAAGCAATCTGTGCTATTTTGGTCTTGGGACATAAAAAGAAGTTGACCAGTGAGTGCCACAGATAAAGCAGGTGTCTGGGAAGTTCTTATGACTTGTTGTTAGGTGCCTCAGACATTGTACTGTTTCTCCTTTCTGCTCTTTGAGGAAAGAAACAGTAAAATCCAGATCCTGTTCAGAATCTTGCAGCAGTATTTTTTAAATAGAATTCAGGTACAGAAAAACTGCTGATCATTAATTACCTTTGTTGTAGGACCTGTTCTTGGATAATTCTGGTCTGTCTGAGCAGATTTTGTTTTAGCAAGCTATGCGAGACCATCTGGCTCCTTATCTCATCCCTCTCCTTCCACCCAATACCTCTGCAAAAGTTTCTTGATATTTCTCTTACAGCAAGTGCAATACAAACACTGGAAAGGAAATTCCCCTTACGTAGTGCCATAGGAAGATTTGTTCTAGTGGAATTTGTTCTTCATTTCTCACTAACTTGAAGTAAATGTGGACTATAGAAACAAGGAAGAACTTCTGATGGGTTTCTTTTCTGGACTGTTTACTCAATTCTAAGAAATCTACTTAATCATCAAAAAGAGATGAGAGAACAAGGTCATGAAAGGTTATAGTTGGCTGCCTCCTACATGTTTATTCTTAGTAGGTTATGGCAACAGAAGTGCTGAGTCACGGGAAATACAAAGCAAATGTTTTCTGTAGCCTTTTATATTTCGGCACTTGTAAATAAAAATAGAAAGTCTTATTTTGAAAAGGATTTCAGTCATAAAACTGTATAATGCTTAGTAATGTTTTCATTGTCAAGTAACTGCAGCTGATTAACAAGAAACTCTGTATATGTCTTAATTAAACTAGATTATTTTTAGCACAGAGAGGTGTTACTTCCACATACGTTTCTCATATGTACTCACAACGCACTCTGGAATGTCTTTGAGTCATTCTGCTGTGTATAATGATGCAGATTTCTAATGCAGTATTTTACCTCCTTACTGAGTCCATTGAGAAGCGAGTAGCATGTATTGAGGGTGAGGAACAACTGATCACATAGTGAACTCTGCCATAATGGGATCAAGGTAAAAGAGAAGAGAGTCAGACTCCTGTTCTGCTGTGCTGCTACATAAACTGGTATAACCAGCTGAATTAACACTCGCTTAACACTGAATGGGAACATTTTAACAAGCATTGCATCCAGCCATAATGTTTTACTTCTCAAAACAAAAAAAATGTAAGAAAAGATTTTTAGAGATCTTGGTTTAGGATAATTTATTAATCCCTAAAACCAAGTAAATTTGGAGCTGAGAATACAGCTGTTCTTTCCCCCTCCTTTAAAATCTACAAGGAGCAACATAATGTTAACTTCCCCCTGTGTTGTTGTGACTTACAAGTAGTTAATGAGCACACATTTAGTAATGAAGATAGCAAAATTAAATGTCAGGTTGTTACCCCTTTCATGGAGAGGTAAATACATATGTTCCTAGGACTTCTTTTGAGCATCATTTGTTATTGTTAACTGTTGGGAATGCCCAGACAATTTGTTTTGGTGTGATTACCGACGCACAGAGCATGAAATAATTTTCTTAAAGCTGTAACAATGCCTTTGGCCTATTTTAAATAAGGAGACTGTCCAAAAGGGAGTAGAAATTAACTAGCATCCTACCTGGCCTAGCCTTCGATAAAGCTGGTATTTTTTCTTAGATTTATTATGTTGCTATGCAAGCAGCTCATCATGTTGACAGTGAATCCATTCACTAGCTTTTGGATTGTAAAGAGATGCTTATTTTACTCTTTTTAGTTTTCTGCTTGTAATTAGAATGTTTGATAACTGTAATGTGTTCTGTGTGCATGCAAAATACCAGGTGGACTGTTTGAGTTATGCCTTGGGCCTTCTGCTTTGTCACTGTGTTCTCAGCCAGCAGCGAGTCCATCATTGCTGCTTGCCTTTTATTCAAAGGAAGGAAGACCAAGTTGCATGGAGTTTGTATGTCTGCTGGATAGTTTCTGTGCTACTTGTTAATTTCTAATTGCAAGCCTAAGTTTTGTGAGTGCTTTTGTGACTATTTGGGAATTGCTTCCAATTTTGTTTCCAATAGTGTTTATTTCAAGTGGGTAGGATTTTGTACTGGTCAGAAAGCTGTGCAGGTGAATACTTGAAGGGATAACTTACCAGTTTACCTAGACAATTCATTAATAACTTAGTATGCAGTATCTGCTTGTATTGTCTGCTTTCCAGTAGGTGTGTATATTGGAATAAGGTTATTGAAATGATAATGTGACCTCAACATTTTAAAAGCTGGAATTCTGTAACATTCTGCCTAATTATGGTGTTCTCTCTCTAAAAGGCTCATCCTGAAGTCTTCTTGTAAGAAGCATGTTTAAGCATGGCGGTGTCTTTAGCATATGCATAATCTCGTTACCTTTTCTCTTCAGGGCTAGGCTTTTGTTTGTCATGTCAACTTTATCTGACAGTGCTGAGAATACTTAAGCATTAGCAACCATAGTTTTGATACAGCTGAAAGCAGTGGAGATGTTGTATTACAGTGCTTGCATCCCTGGTACTATAGAGAAGTTTCCTTGGGCACATAATCAGAGCATCTTAGTGATAAAGGAGGAACGTGTTAATAGTTTGCATGGAAAATGTTTTCATAACATTTTTTTCATGAATGCAGTGTTTAATAATTTGAAGGCATTTTAGAAGATACTTTTTCTGAACACCAAAATGCTTGTTGATGTTTGTAAGGCACTGTGAAAATGGGAAGCACCATTCTGAAGTAATTAAGAGTATGTATTTTTAAAGTAGGGTTTTGGAGGTGATGAACTTTGTCTGGACTGGATTATTTCCCCGGAACCATCCTTTCTATCTCTGTTAGGCACACACACTGAAACAGCTGCAGTTTCAAACTGAGTCCGTATGTCTTGGGTGTCCAGCCAGAGGATTGTGTATTGACTGTGCAGTGTAGCTGCAGCAGAAGCAATTTACAGCATTTGTATTTCATTGATAGAGTATGAAATAAGTGGCTCAAGTTTTTAAGAAATGCATTAAAGTCCTACCAGCCAGTCTCTAGAATTCAGTAACTAAAGTGTGGTTGTTGAGAACAATATTCCCAATAATAAATGAATTGTGCCATTGTACAAGCCCTTGTTTTCCAGAATCAGTGAATATGAAGCGGAGCCATTTCTCAGTGAACAGTCTGAGTTACCTAATGCACTTTAACCCAAGCGTTTATTTTAGTTTGACTTGATGTTTAGAGAGGAAGATACCAGTGGGGAAGAAACCTGTCAGTTTGTCCAGCCCACCCATGACAGGTGAGGTGCAGAGGAGCTTCTCTGGTGATGACGAGTTGACTCCTCCTCCATATCGAACCCTTCCAGCACAGACAGCCCCGGAGGCCTTCCAGCCTCCCAGGACTAGCCGAGAGTTCAGTCCCAGCCTCAAAACAGGTAACTAGCCACATCAGTCTCTGTTACTGCAGAGGGAAATGACGGACAGGGTGGGGAACTAAGCATGGTCTAGCATGTAGTGTGCTGACTCATCAAATCTTTCTTTTTTCTGTTTTTTTCTTTACATTTTAGTTGGTTTTATTTTTTTTCTGTTAGAGAGCTTTTCATTCTCACTAATGCACTACATCACTGAATTAATCATAGAAAAGGATTGCAGCTGGTTTAGAATTTCGTAGGAGGCCATATTGTAGGTTACTGAGGCACAAAGGCACAGAGAAGCTCTGCAGAAGCTCCGCATTTTAAAATACAAAAATGTGCTCTGTAAAACTGAACGGTAATGTGGATTTGGGAATATTTGATGTAAGCAGGAAGTTAGTGTGGATTATCTTTTGCAGAGAAAGTAACTGTACACAGTAAATAAGGAGTGATTTTTGCCTTTGTGTCAGAAAAAACCCAGTTAGCTGGGAAAAGATCTTCAGAATGTAAGCATTATTTGAAATTTTGTGGGTTACCAATATAGAAAATATATTTGAAAAGAGTTTGTCCTTTTAGAATTTGATCTCTTCCCTATTTTTGCTGTAAAACCTGGGTTTGGTTTAAATATCAACAGTATAGTTGTGCATTTGTATGAGTGAGCAGAAGAAACTCTAAAATTAACTTATCAGTAATATTGAGCAAGTAGATTAAAATTTTTATCTTATTTAAGGACAGTTTATGTAATGTAATTAATCCTCAATTATAGAAGTCCACTGCAAGGATCTAGTAGTTTTTTCTCTTCCCTTTTCCTAATATATATGGCAATATAATGTAGCAGGTAAATGAATTCTTTCTAACAATGTTAGATGTTGTAGCAACATGACCTGTCAGACAAACTGGATTATGCTCTCCCTGCAGGACAGTTGCCAGGTTGATAGATTTAGGTTCAGATTTGCTTGATTTACACTCCCTTAAACTTGCTTTAGTCTGAGTAGGCTGCCATTGTTGGCACCTTTCACTGACTCTGGAATACATCCAGAAGAGTTTCTCTTGTCCATGTGTCGCCCATTAACAGAATGGGACTTGCTTGACAGAACCTACTTGCTGCCTTTAGACCCTGAGGACAAATCTGGACTCTTCTGCGCACCTCTCAATGCTTCTCAAGAGCTCCTTTATTTTTACTTCAGCTTGCTACTCTTGTACATGGCTGTCTTTTAACAGAGTCTTTGATTCAAAAGAGAAGCCTTGCTTAGGAGAGAGTGTTCTGGACTGTTTGTTTCTGCAGACCTTTTCCTTTTCCCTTACCGCAAATCTACACCTAAATTGCATTTATGTAGTGCACAGACATGCGCAGTCTGAGTTTTCTGCGTCGTTAGATCTCTGAGTTCCTATGAAACACCTGTGTTCTTTGGTTTTGACACCTAATGCTTTCTGTGATCATTTTGGGGAAACTTTTCAAAGTTCTGAATTTTGGAGAGGCTGGACAAAATTAGCGTTGTTTGTGATGTAGCCTTGTTATTGTCCAAAGATGTTTAAATTTAAATTGAAACTAGCAAGACCACACCCTTTCAGTCTGGGGAAGACGAGGGCATAACCCTGATGCCATATAGTAAGAACACATTTGAGATCAGCCAGAACGTATTAATTGCATGCATACTCCTCAGGATCGTACACTGCCTCACATTTTAGTAGCTGTAGCTAGGATGTAGGCACATTGCAGGAGATGCTTATATGGCTTTGAATGGAAGTAGTGTAAGAGTAGTAACAAGACAGGCATCCGCTCTAAAACTTCTTGTCTATCAGAGATCTCGGAAAGGTTCATTAAACAACTCTTTCCCCTTTTGTACTGTCATAAGCACAGGAGAAGTTTTCAGTACTACTTCATCTTGTGTAGTATGGGTTTGCTCTGTAGCAAAGTCACGGTGCCTCTGTAGCGTACATGAGTAGTTTGCATCTTTGAGTCATAGGAAATTATCTTCTAAGCCCTGAAATGAAACTGTTGGACAGCTTCACTTTTAAAAAGAGCCTACAGCCAGCCTGTCAGAGGAGACCAGTCCGAGAGAGTCACCCTAGTTCTGCACATATTCCGGATCATATTGCTCCATTCTATATTGATGTTTTGGGGGTTTGAATGGCATTGCATCAGACACAGCCTGTCTTTGTCTCCAGGCAAATCACTGAGACTATTTAAACAGAGAGTACATTGCACATCTGCATCCATTTTACTTCCAAGATGATCAGTCAGATGAGTTCCCTTAGCTTTTTCTATTCTTCTTTCAAGTAACTTTTGTTCTATAGCTGTAGCTAAGCTTTTTTTACGGGGGATTGTGGCTAAAAGTGATATAATAGGGACAAATGAAACAAAGTATCATTAAATATCTAAATGTAAGGGTTTCAGTTGAAATTAGCCAGAGGCAAGTCAAGTTATGGAGACTGCTATTACTCTTGTACCTGCCAAAGCATTCTACAAATACTGGGGGTAGAGAAGTAAAAGAACATGCCTGGTGGATTTCAGATTGTATCCCTGACCTCTGCATAGCCTTTGCTTAAGGTATTAGCAGCATATCCAAATAATCAATTATGTGTATTATTATAATTTAGACAGCACTTTTTTTGTTCTCCACAGATCAAGAGTCTTGATCAGAGTTGGGCATAATGCAGGGAAAAGTATTTAGGGGAAGGGAAAAAAAAAAAAGGCAAGGGATTGTGGGCTATGTAGGTGGGAGGAGGCATCTATTAAAGAAATGAGGAGAGCTTGCATTATGCTGCAACTTTTTGACATTTTTTTAATATCTTAATTTTCAAATTTTATTTTTATTTAGCACAAGAGTTTGTTTCAACATGGAAGATGACATAGAAAAATAATAAAAGAATAATCAAATGGCTTGTAAGTTATTGCAGGGCTACTAGGAGCAGCAGGTTATGGGGTTTTTTTTTTGCTTTCACTGCATATTTCTGCATTTCAGGATACATTGATAATGCATATAAACTTTGTATTCAGTAGCTATAAGTTTTAATACTCTCATTCATTTGGTCATAGAGAACCATTTATTTTTGTATAATCAACCCTTTAATGTGGGTACTGCACCTTTAATGAAAGTCTTGACATGTTTTGTTTTCAGTGTTCTTTTCATTGTGCTCATATTTTGATAATTGTCACTATTCGTTAATGAAACTGGAAAAGTAATGGTGACATTATTGCAATTCAGAATGTCTTTTTTTATGTCTTAGATCTCATTTCTATTTTCTTTTTACAAAAGAAAGAAGAGAGAAGACTAAAACTACAAAAAAAGATGTTTTGCTTGAATGAAACTTACCTTCTGGGATCTTAAAATTTTTATGATGTATTGAGAAATCTTTGTCGATGTATTGAGAAATCTTTGTCAATGTTCTTTCGTGTCTCACATAGACTGTTTACAGTAATTGGGCTAAGTAGTGTGATTTGTAGATTGTAAATGGCCAACAGTTAATCTTATTTTTATTTACGTAAAGACTAATATAGAAGTAAACAGTAAACAAAAGAGTAAACAGTAAAATAAGTGTTGTTCTGAACAACAGTCATTATTCCTATTAATGTGCTCAGCTAGCTTCTTAAACCACTGTTTTAAAATACTAAATTCTTGAGAAAACCCCGTAGAGAATATATTATTCTAAGTAATTTGTTCAGATATGTTAATATTGGAGCATAACTTAAGGTTCAATTTATGGTCAGAACGCATTTCCTTTCTGTGGGATACTGAGTGTTAAAAGAAGAATCGCTAAAATGTAGAATATAAGAAAATGGAAATCTGGGGTCTGTTCCCAATTTAAATAATATTAAGTAAATTTAAGGAAAAGTTGTACTTACTTTTAGTTTTATAGGTCTTTAATATTCATCTTTTATTTTTAGTTACTTCATTACAGCTGAAGGAGGAGTTGCTGGATGGAGAAGAATATAGCTTCCTTCAAGGAGCATCTGACCAGGAAAGCAATGGATCTGCCAGTTACTACATCAAACAAGAACCATAAGGCAGCTCAGAAAAGTGAGGGGCAGAGTATTGGTGATAGGAAAAGAGCCTTTCTCCAAGACTGACTGATTTTGTTCCCACTTCGATGGTACAGTTCAGGTGACTGTACCTGGGGCACTTTGCTAACTGTAGATGAGTTAGACTCAGTTCAGAATTTTTTGGAAGGGCGGGGAAACTATTTTAGTGAAAAAGATTTTTCAATTTATTAAAAACAAAAATGGACACTTTTGTGTTGTATTTGAAGCTTTTGAAAGAATTTTGTAATATTTTCAAGTTCAGATTTATTGTGCATTGTTAACAAGAACTGAAATTCTAATTTTTTGGTAAGATTAAAGTTTAATTAGCATGATTGTGGGGAGCGGTTGGAGGAAGATATAGTTGCAAATACAAATGAACTGTCATAACAAATGAACCTTTTTGGTACAAGTTGGGAGACTTCTAGACTCTTGTGAACTGCACTGGTCACGCCTCTGGTTTTCTATTGTGAAAATAAGGCATTTAAGTCCTAATTTAGAGGCATAAATTGTACGTGGAAGATAGTCCTGTAAAGCTCTACTCAGTGAGTAGCCCCAGTTGCAATGGAGCCGTCGCCTGAGGAAGATTTTAACTTTTCAAGATGTTTTTACTTAGTTTAAAATACTTTTTTTTTTTTTATATAAGTTTTTTTTTTAAAAAAAAAAAAAGTTCCATAGGGTCCAATTCAGTGCCCATTAATATCAGTAGCCTTGTCTCCATGGACTGCAGTGGGCACTGGATTGGGACTATAAAGCTCTTCTCTGTACATGAATGTCTGTAGTCTTGGAATGCTTCAGCAAATGTTTACAGAGCCCTATGCCAAACTGGAACTTCAGGAAATTCCCTCATTTGGAAGATTAGTTTTAGCTATGAATTTAGATTAAAGAAGAAACTTAGATGGACAACTTGGAAGTTTCTTCCCTCTACCAAGGGAGGCCTGAGTTTTCTTCTGATTATTTTTTTTCCATTCAGAAGGACCTAGATGTTCCCTTACCATCTTAAGTATTTATTTGTGAACATTCAAAACTGATGTTCCATGTGGTTTCAGGTGAGCTAAAAGGAGCCATACATTGTGGATTAAAAGAATGAGTTCAGTTCTGTACAGCCTGCAATATTCTTTTCTTGGAAGTTGAGCCTTGAGAACAGTATATAAATCATATACTGTCTAGTATATAATTTGTAAACTGGATTTGCTTATTGCCTGGAATCCTTGTGTCTCACTTCAAGTATCCCATTAGCCCCACCTGCTTAACTGTCCAGATTTTTTAAAGGCAAAAGCTGTGTAACAGGGTGAAAATGGCTACCAGTAAAATACAAAGTATTTTAGCATGAGCTCTTAATAATTTGGATTTTATCTTTCCATATTTTTAAACTTTGTACATTTTTGTAAATGATCTCATTCGTGGAGTTGATTAGTAAAATGGTTAATCAGCCCTGCAGAGCTGTGACTGGAAAAATGTGCATCAAGAGCTTTAGCTTTTACCAGCAAGGTTCATTAACTAAACTCTCAGGAATTAACTGCATATGTTCTATAAGTGCTTCTGGGTCTTAGCAGGTCCCCTTCAGAGCAGTACAATGATCATCTGACTCTTAAGCATAAATTAGGGCTTAAAAAAAAATTCATCAAAGTGATTAATGTCTGTGTTCCTACAGCCTAAGAAATGCTTTAAGGATATCAACCCACAGAGCCCCAGGAGACCATTTTTGTATATTGTTGTTTGAGCTTAAAAAAAAAAAAAAAAAGTGCATAGAAAGTTGAAAACCAGCAATTTGATTATTTTCTAAAATATTGCTCTAACTTTGGGTACATAGTATTGGTAATATGCACAGGTTTACCTCATTCTATGCAAGAGGGGTTAATTATGTAAAGTTTTGTATTTACTACTGGAAGTAAAAAATGTCCTGTATAGTGTAGGAATGTCTGGAATATTTTCTCCCTTACTGGTAAAATTTCTTAAATAATGACCCCTTTTTAACAACAGCTTCTTATATTGACAGAATCTGGTTATCAGATTGTAAGTATCTGTAACTTCAGGTGGTAAAGACATTTTAGCGCTCTAAAAATAGCCTTTAAAAGGACTTTGTCAGGCTTGGTAGACTTCAAATACATTCTCTTAGATTCTGACCCACCCATGACATTTCTTTTGAACAGCCTGGATTGGAGAAGTAGGATTAGAGACCATTGTAATGACACTTTGAGCCTTGATTATTTTTTTCCTGTGTTCTCGATTGAACCTGCTGTAAAATCCAGCTCTGCTAGCATTGATTTGGTTTGGTAAGTACATCGCTATTGATTTTTTTTTTTTTTTAATGCAACAACTTGCAGATTGTCCCAGTCAGCTGGGACAAGGTTGGCACAATCTTGCTTTCTTCTCTCGATAGCTTCTGACTTCAGTAGAAAAACTGTTGCGTTAATTTGTGTTTCATAATGTGAAAGCTTGGGCTAGTAATGAGCAAGGTATATTGCCAAGTCATTAAACCTTGGGCTTCTGTGTATTGCCCAGGCTCGTACCTGATCTGTGAGTTACAGTTTTCAAATGTCAAGAGGGAAAATTAGCACTTCAGCTGAACTCACTTCCTGTGTTGGAGAAATGTAAGAATCAGATTTGAAGTCTGTCAGTCTTTATGTTTTTTTTAAAAATAGGTATTTTATTCCTTAAACACTAAAGTATGCGAGTTGACATGCATTCTCAGATACACATGTGACTTCGGTAGGAGTTGCATGTTGAGATTTATGGGTGAAATTTCTCTTGTTTCTGAGTTCAAAATATACCTAACTGTGTAATTGTCAAGTACAGTGAAATCTGTCCTAAGCCAACCACATGAAGAACTAGTCGAAGCCACTTGCTTAGGGAGAGGTTTAAGGAAAACCTAAGCAAAATTCTACCAGGTATTTAAAGAATGGTCTCCCCAAGGAGCGGGTTGCCTGTTGGCTGTGGTATCCATAGTATAGGCTTCACTGTATTTGTAAAGCATTCGTTAGTAATGTGGCTCTAGGTATTTTTATCTTCATTTTACTCTAAGCCATGTTACTTGGCTAAAAGAGCAGCAAAGTGTTGGACATCTGAAATCTTCAATGGGGTCAAACTAATTTCAGCATTTGGCATAGCAGGTTTTTGTAACCATGAGGTAGCGCAAGTTCTGTACCTCACTTTGCAGCTACCCTTCTTTTATTGCTCAAAAACTTTCTGCTGATCTTTGATCTTTATGTTATTTTAAATACAACTCTTTAACCTTTTCCTTGCTGCATCTGAGGAAAGCTAAAGCAGTTATCAATTCCTTGTTCTACGGATACTAACACGGGTTTCAGTGTTTGTTTGTTTTTTTTATTGTTGTTTTATGTGATGTGAATACCCTCTCCCGTCAATATTTGTACGATGGTGCTAATATATTTGGTAACAATCCTTTATTGGGAAGGGATTTTAAAAAACTGTGATTTAAACTGAATTTTTCTTCCTTTTAATTTTCATATTTAAAACAAAAAGCCACAGCCTTTTATACAAAAAAGGCAGCAGCTTTGGCCCCTGGGAAAATGTTGGGGCGGGAATCAAGATTAAACAAATAGGGTTTTTACATCATTTCTGTATGTATTTGATATATAGATCAATATCTGTACAAATTTAATCTTTTATTTTCTTGGTAATTTGTGTGGTCAATGAGGGAGTATTTAAAGCTTTCTCATGCAATGTACCTAACTAAGTGAAAAAGAAACAATGCTTTTGGAGAAATTAATGTTACTTTCATTTTTATGAGACTGCAGATTTTCAGCATGGATGTGAAAAGCATTAAAATTATAACTTTGTGTACAAGATGAAAATAATTCACTAAATTTGCCTTTTTTACACAAAATAAAAATGTTAAAAAGTCTTTCTGAATAGTGATTGTGTTGTTTAAAAGGCATTCCTTGGCACATACATAAATGCATTCCAGCTTGTTTCTCTCCTCAGAGAATGCTGATAAAAAAAATACCCACAATTTGTAGAACCATGAATGTTTTAAGTGGGTATGTTTAGTCTGAGCACAAATAAAGCCTGAGAGGCTCTGAGCACAAGATAAGGTTTTTAATATGAGAAGAAGATAAGCATTAGATAAGCATTTAATAGAGAGCAAGCTTTGCACTTGGTCTCCTATTTCACAGCTGGTACTAATAGTTGTGTAGGGAGGGAAACTTTGTCATGGGGTAGTATCACATTTTTCTTCCAGTTCAGTTCTGCTACGTTGGAAGTAGCTCAAGCATCCCTTCAACTCTCCCTCTTCCAAGTTGGCTTTGCAACTGTAATGTACTTCAGTAGCCTTCAGCAACTTCGCAATGAACAAAAGTCACCGATACGCCTCTACGTGGAAGTTTATGTTAACTGTTCCCTCTACAAGAGGAAAATACTGAATGACTGAGTAGAATAAGTTATGTATTTGAACACAGTAGTCTGTTTTATAGTGAATGCACCACAACAAATTAGTTCATATCCATTTATTTGACAGTGCTGAAAATGACTAAGATAACCATGGTGATAATTGCTCCCAGGTCAATAGCTGGAATGAGATGATGTGTTAAGAAGGCACAATTCATTGTGGAAGCTCATTTCACTCATAGATCCAATCATGTGCACAAGATTTGAAGTCAATGAGCTCTGCAGGTTTGAACCACAGGTTGATCTCCTTCTGTGCACTTTCTACGGAGTCACTGCCGTGAATGATGTTTCTGTGGAAGGAGATAAACACATTGTTCCATATTAAAAAATACACTTTCAGCAACCTAGTAGTTCTCCATATGCAAAGACCTGGATGAAGCGTCTAGAGCTGCGAGACTACTGTTTCAGGTACAGTACTTGAATGCCCCCACTACAGGAGCTAATGAAGCCTAGCAGGGTGACTAGGGCTACTTTACTACAAGAGCCACTGCCACTGAGTGATCTTACATGAAGCTCTGACGAGGAGCTGTATTTCAAAAAAAAAAAAAAAAAAAATCAGTTTTGTACCAAGCCGTTTTCTTAAGTAGCAGTTACGGATTGTGACCTGCAAATAAAATACCATCAGACTAGGATATATACCAACAATTTTGACTTTCCACAATAAAAGACTACCAACACTGAGTTTTTCATCTCAACTGATAACAAACCAAGCACAAACCTTCCTACTTGAATGCAGAAGTCACCACGGATGGTACCAGGCTTAGAGTCGGCAGGGTTTGTTTCCCCTAGCATGACTCTCCCAGTTTTAACCACGTTGAGTCCTTCCCATACCTTAAAGAAAAACAAATCCTATTAATCAATGCTTATACAAAATACCAAAGATTAATCTTTGCTAATAACATACATGGCAAAGAAACAAGGGCTCCACCACTAAAAAGAATTATCTGGCCTAGATTCTCTCTTACGCCTGTAAAGATGGCTAGGGAAAAAACACGTAAACTGAAAGTGATTATAAAAAGGACCATTAACATTGTCACTCCAGTAAAGGAGACACTTTACCAAGTCTCAGAGTTAACTGATGTACAAGGCCAACTTTGAAACCTTTCTGTGGTGACAGGGTAAGGACAGCCTGATGAGTTGCAGGCGCTCCTAGTTAGTACATAGTCAAAATGAGACACTACTGGGGTAACTGTATTGCTTTGGGGGAGTGCAAAAAAGAATGACACAGGAGATGGGTTTCTGGGGGAGAGCCCTGGCCCTTTTTTGCCAAAAACAAGATTCTTTGGTACAGAAGACTGGCTTTCAGGAATTTTGCTTAATCCATGCTAAGCATTTTAATATGCATTTTATACTTGCACACTTTCCTTCTTCTTAATAGATAGTAACTTCTTTCTTGATTGTCTTCACTTTAATTTAGGTTTTCTTTTGCCACTATCAGAACTGGGAAGTTTGAGAAAGTGTTTCTGTAACAGTATATCTGAATATTTTAAAATAATTTACAAAGCGAGACAAATATATTCAAGAAAGCAGTCTTTAAGTAAAATCAAGCCACTTACCATGGCCACAACAGGTCCAGAGTTCATGTATTTAACCAAACCGGGGTAGAACGGTCTGTCTTTGAGGTCAATGTAATGTTGCTTGAGAAGGTCTTCAGAGGCCTTGAAAAGGACAGATGTAACATTAACTATCAAAATATCGTACCACAAAAGGTGCTGCTGCTGTAAGACGACAGCATTAGTGACTGGATTCAGCAGTCAGTCTACTGTCAACAGCTGCTGCAATGCTATTGGGGGTTTCAGCGAAAGCTCCTAATGTAAAATCAAAGGAAGGCACGACACCGCCTTTCTTTGTAGTAGTCAGTGTTGCGAGTTGTCAAAATTATTTCTTTGCATACAGCAATCCTCAGCAATAAGCCGAGTACAAGATGTCCGGATGACGTGACCCCGTACAACCTTTCAGTCAAGGTCATTTCAGCTCCCCCAGGTTGCATGAAGCCATCTGCGCAAATTCTGTTTCCTTAGGAAACGGCAGAGACCAAGCGTTTGCGGCTGACAGAAAGCTTGGCCTGGCGAACGATGCGCCGCTCCCAGCTGCTGTGCAAATCCTGCATCCGACTCCCATTCTGATGCAGGAAAAGCCGCATGAAGGTTCACAGATTTCAGCACCTGTTCCGGCAGGTGAGGGGAAGATGCCGCGGGCGCGGGGACTTACGTGCACGAACTTCATGGCCACCAGCCGGAAGCCCTTCTGCTCGAACCGCTTGATGATCTCTCCCACCAGCCCCCGCTGGACCCCGTCGGGCTTGATGGCGATGAAGGTGCGCTCGCAGTTGGCAGCCATCGCGCTGCGGGGCAGGGGGACGCGCAGGGGTGAGGCTCGGCACCGCCGCCCCCCGCCCCCGCCGCCACCGCCTCAAGGTCGGAGGGAGCCGGCGGCCGCCCCGCCATGGCGGCGCCCGGCCCGCCCCGCCCCGCCCGGGCCCACGTGGCAGCGCGCTGGCGGCGTGCCCCCCCCCCCGGCCCCGCCGCGCTCAGCCCGCGGGCCCCGCTCCCGGCCCCGCTCCCCCGCGCCGCGCCCGCCGCTCGCTGAGGCGGGGCCCGCAGGCCGCCGCCGCGCCCGGGGCTGTGGCGCCCGCTCCGCCGTCAGGCGCCCGCCGTTGCTGCGGCGCGGCCCGCGCCCCCCCGGCCTCCCCTCGCGGAGCGCAGCGCGGCGGGGGGCCGGCGCTCGCCTCACCTCGCCGGAGCTCCCGC
The DNA here is from genome assembly GCF_030463565.1 of Pelecanus crispus. NCBI lineage: Eukaryota > Metazoa > Chordata > Aves > Pelecaniformes > Pelecanidae > Pelecanus > Pelecanus crispus. Next base: position 22,563,650 of record NC_134654.1, on the reverse strand, counting down.
AGCCGCTGCCGCCCGCACCGCCGCCGCCGAAGAAAGAGAAGGAGGAGGCGGGCGGTCGCCGGATCCCCCGCCCTGCGGAGAGGAGGAGCCGCCCGGCTTGCGGCGCTTGGGGGCGGGCCTGGCGGGGCTGCGGGCTCGCTTGGGCGCCAGCCCGCGCTGCCGGCTGCGGGCCGGGCCGGCCGGCGGGAGGCTCCCGCTGCGCTCTGGGCTCCCGCTGCGCTCTGGGCTCCCGCTGCGCTCCCGCTGCGCTCTGGGCTCCCGCTGCGCTCTGGGCTCCCGCTGCGCTCTGGGCTCCCTCTGGGCTCCCCCTGGGCTCCCGCTGGGCTCCCGCTGCGCTCTGGGCTCCCGCTGGGCTCTGGGCTCCCTCTGGGCTCCCCCTGGGCTCCCCCTGGGCTCCCGCTGCGCTCCCTCAGCGCCCGGCCCGGCTGCCGCCGAGCCCCCGCCGCGCCTGGCAGCCGGCCCGGCTCGGGCCCTCGGGGGCCGGGAGCAGCTGCCGGGCCGTGCCGGGCCGTGCCGTGCCGTGCCGTGCCGTGCCGTGCCGAGCGGGCAGCGGCACCTGTCGCCTTCGCCTCCTGGGAGGGTTACCAGCTTCCCGTTGCAGCGACGGGGGCGTCAGCCTTTTCCACAGTGAAAAGACTAAGGATGTTTAACTGTACTAAGTGATTTTTTACCGAGATTTTTTCCTCGCTTTGCTATGTTCAGAGATGCCCCTGCAGCCTGCTAACCGCCAACCTAGCTTAAGCGAAGCAGCGTGCCTCACAGCTGTTGAGATTCTATTTCTCACAGAAAAGCGATGTAGGATCTGCAAGCCAGGCAAGTTATCGGTGATATTTCTGTTGTTGGGATATGGGAAGATGAAGCTGCAAACTGTCAAAGCGCAGGTGTAAAACTCCACAGTCCCTGGACCTGCATCGCCATGAGAATTAGGAGCGAGTGTTGCTACTTCTTATTATGTTTACTACTTGGTACTTTACTAATTTACAAAACACGTTTTATCTTCCCGCACTAGTTATAATCTTATACCATCGCTGCAATTCCAATACTAAAGAAATACCCTCTGCAGTACTTATGCAGTCTCCCATTGCCGAGCCGCTTGCAATTAGTGAAGCTGGACACGGTCACTCGGGCGCCTCGGATGTGCAGGAGTACTGCAGCTCTTCCGAGAGATGGCTGCCCTCTACCTCCTCTCAGTCTAAACGCATTAGAAATACTAATCAGTAGCTTTCTGACAACCCCCACATCTCCAGATAACCCAAATTTCTCTGTTTTGTAGTAAAACAAATCAAAAAAAGTAAAGCAAATCAAGAAAGAGGAACCTCAAGTAATCCTTCAAGCAAAAATGGAACTGGAGACTACTCATCTTGTGCACAGGTTTGTCACATGTTCCCTTTTCTTTAACTTAATTACTTAATTATTTATGTTCTATAGCACTGAATATTTTCAGAAGAGAAAACTCAGTTCGGTAGTTAGGGAATTTGTTCCCTCTCCTTATAGTCATTAATTAGCTCTAAGACAATATAATGAAAACTTCCTTTCTTTCACTTCAGAAATATCAAATGTGGATATTTTCATAGGAGTTAGATATTTTCATAAAGTATCATAAGCATTGAATTCGACATTCATTGCACAGTTTAGTATTTGAAAGAAGAACTCGCTATAGGAAAACAATCTAGGAGACTGAACAACTAATTTAAGGAAACTCTTGCTTTTAATGAATACAATGTTGCAGGTAAATAACTACATAATATTGACCCCAACACATTTCTTGTTCCTTGTCCAGAACAGCTAGTGAATATTTGTTGTTAAAATTTCTACAGGAGGCTGATAGTTTCCTCTGATAGAAGCAGACACCTCTACTGAGATACATTTAGTGTTATTATGACTATTTCTTTACATGATTAAATAAATAAAAATGCTACAGTCACTTCTGAAATACCTTATCCAAGAACAGCTTGCTTTGTAGTTCCAACTATTAGGGAAAGAACAGAAATGAGAACACAGCTAAATTATCAGCTGTTCAGTCAGTAAAGCAAACATCACTGTTGGTCAGTGCCACGTCAGAGGACTGCTACAGTAAAGTGGCTGAAGGTAGATCTCCCTCACCCATCCTCACATTAATCTTCTTTTCACATAAAAGGGCATTTCAGAAAGCCTGGCCTATTAATCCTTCCTTAAAATGCTAAATAAATCCCATGTGGGGGAAAAAAAAGCAAGTTGAAACAGTGTCAGTCTAGAGGAAAGTTCTCATTTTAATCAAAGCCATGCTCTGTGGCATGCTCTCCAGCACATTCTGGAGAGAGAAACAAATAAGCTTTTTTCCTACAGCCGTTTTGGGCATGGGGATTTGCTTGATACCAAGTTCAATCCTCAACATCTGGGCACACTGTCAAAATATTTACATACCACCAGTTGTCCCCTAACATTTTAACAACATTAACCTTTGACACTGAGCCATTTGTGTATTTATTTACCGAATAAATTTTTACCGGATTTTTTTCTATTTACCAAAATACCCTCTTTGACTAGAGGAAAATACATGCATTATATGCTCTGGGTTTTAATCTCGTATTGCTCACCCCCAGAAGCAGCTTTTTAACAGTACAATTCCATCTATAACTTGACAGCTTTTTAACCAAAGTGGCAGCAAATGCTGACTCTATTTAATATTCACAACAGAGCAATCTCACAGATTTCTGAGACAGGTTTCTACCAGGTTATGTGAAGGGCTTTGAAATAGTTAGAAGCTAGCAGCTGTTTACAGACAGTAAGGATTTCAGAAGGTGTAGGTTCAGTTTTACTCATAGATCCATTCATGAGCACAGCTTCTGTAATCAACCAGTTCTTCAGGAGCGAACCATAAATTGATCTCTGTCTCAGCACTTTCTACAGAATCACTTCCATGAATGATGTTCCTAGGAAAAGAAAAGGTGGATATAAAAGTAATATAATCCTCAAACTCAAAGCAAAGCAAGCTTTGTTTTTTTTTGAAGTGGTCTCCATTATGGAGAGAAGTTGTAAGTAATTGTAAAGTAGTAATAGGCACAGAGTATGCAGTCCCAGCTTTGCTCATCGTTTTTGTTAATGGGGAAAACCACAGCTCGACTTCCATCTTTAGATCGTAACATTACATGGGCGCACAGAACGGCAGCTCTGTGCACAAGACAGAGAAGAATGGAGCACAGTTTCTATATATATCATGACATACCACTGGACATTTAGCGTCTTTAGGTGATATCAATAGTTTCAAAATATACCTCCCAACTTGAACGCAGAGGTCACCACGAATAGTGCCAGGCTTTGAATCGAATGGATTAGTTTCCCCCAGCATCACTCTTCCAGTCTTAACCACATTAAGACCTTCCCACACCTTAAAAAAAAAAGAAAATCCATTGAGATTATTAAATCTTAGTGGCAGATACAGTAGCAAGAGTTAATCATACCTTCCAGAATTACACAATGCTGTCCATCATGGCACAGATCACCATCCGAATATTCCTCATAACAAGACATATATTATCTGCAATTTTTCTGTCAGATTCTTGAAGCATCTGTTGAAGTTCTCTCCTTCTGCACAATACCTCTCCCCACCAAGGACAGGAAGAGAGCGATTTTAAATCTCAGTATGGTAAACAGCCTTACAAAGCTGACTGCTCACTATCAAGGAAAAAAAGAGAAAATCCCTTCTAATGAAGTTAGACTGAAGAAGTTTTTCGAAGTTTCTATAGCTTAGGAGTATAGTAAAAATATTCTACCATCATTTTTCAGCTTGCTTAATACATGGCATTCCATAGTAGGTTTTTTGTGCAGGTTTACTCTTTCTCAAAGTCCCAGCTTTGGTTCCCCCTTTACCCCTGCCCTCTTCATCAACATAGTGACTCAAAGGAGAGAAAGATTGTGAAAAAAGGTTAAAGAAAAAGGAGTTACCAGCACATCTTCCTAATTACAGCATCTGAATCTAGGTTTTAAAGTTCTTTTAAAAGAAGTAAACTAGAATTTCATAGGTAACACAGTCTTATTGCAGGGAAGACAATCAGTATATTTTTCTTAGCCGAGCTTCTGTTTTTTAGAACTCACCATAGCTACAACAGGTCCAGAGTGCATATACTGCACCAGACCATCATAGAACGGCCGGTCTTTTAGGTCAATGTAGTGTTCTCTCAGAAGGTCTTCAGAGGCCTGCATTAAAAACCAACCAACCAAACAAAAAAAAGCTTACTGTAAGACCTTAAGAGCATACTGAAATCACATAGATTAACCACAGAGCACTATTAATCCTAAAACTTGCACGCACTTGGAAATTCAGCGTTTCTAGCATCTTCCTAGAAGTACTTTTGGTTGATGTGAATTTGAATTGTTTGCTTTAACCACAGCTGAACTTAGAAAAGCATCTTTTGCCAATACAGACAGCTGATGTGACCTGCTATTTGTTGAAGATATTTATTAGGTATAGGATGCACCTAAAAGAATATTCTCTTCAGACTAAGCATATCAAGTTACTAAAATTAGCACGCTTAGCAAGTCTAAAGCATTTAGCCAGAGCTGGGAACTGGAACTTTTCCAAAATATCCAAAATATTCAAAGACTTCTCAAAATTTCAGGTTTAATTGTTCTGAAGACTACAGCTGTCATTACAGCATGCTGCTCTATTTTAAAGCTGCATTTTATGTGAAAAAGGAGACATACGAATTAAGGAAAGCTTACATGCATTAATTTCATGGCCACCAGTTTGAAACCTTTCTGTTCAAACCGCTTGATAATTTCTCCCACCAGTCCCCGCTGGACTCCGTCAGGCTTGATGGCGATGAAGGTGCGCTCGGAGATAGAAGCCATCGTCCTGATGAGGAGGGGAATAAAAGTCATTATTCCAGGCCCAGCAGGCAAGCGCAAGCACAGCCCTGTATCCCATGTAATATCAGCTATTATTATAATTAAATCGGCCACATCTGAAGGTCATCCGCCCATGATCTGCACGGATTTGCGAAATCAATCACCGTACACGGGTTTTCACAAGTGCTACAGAAGTAAGTTTAAAACGATAACAACGTGCCACGTGTGGAAACAAGCAATTAGCAAGTATCGGAAGCAAAAAAGCTTGAAGTGGAATGGGAGGTGAAGACGGTCACGGATACATCCCGGAGTGCAGCGTGGGAGGCCGCCGCCCGCCACTGAGGGCAAAGCAGGCTGAATAAATCCCTGCGCATCATTTCCATCTGCAAACCAATAGCACCGGTTTGGGCTGGGGTTTTTGGGGAACACTGCCGTGCTGCGGGGGTGCGCACAGGCGCGTGCAGAGGCACGCGCACCCGCGGCGGCGGGGGAAGCCCACCCGGGGCGGCCGTGGCGGGGCGCCCCGCGGGACGCGGCCCCGCCGGTGCCGTTTCAGCGCTGCAGGCGGGCGCGGGCGCGGGCGCGGCTCGGGGTTTGGCCCCGGCCCGCGGTGAGGGCAGGCGGGTCGGCCCTTCCCGCCGCCCCTGTGCCCCGCGGGACCGGGGGTTGCCCGGACCGGGTGACCCCCGCCCCCGCCCCGCCGCCCCTTTTCTCCCCAGCCGCGCCCCGCTGCCGCCGCCCGCCTCACCTGCTGGCCCGGCCCGCTCTGCCGGCCCGTGGCGGCGGCCGCTGCCGCCAAGCCGCGGCTCAGCCCCGGGCCGCCCCCGCCGGCCGCGCCCCCGCCGGCCGGCCCGTTGCCATGGCGACGGCGCGGCCTCCCGCCGGCAGGGGGCGCCGCCGCCCGCCCCGGCCCCCGCCGCCCCCCGCGCCTGGGGCCCCGCAGCCCTCCCGGAGCTCGCCCCGGTGCGGCCCGCACCTCTGCTCCTAATCCGCTAATGGGATTTGGTTCCCTGTTCCCTCTTCATCGCCCGCCGGCGGCCCCGGCCTCTTCATCCCACCCGCCCCCGTCCCCCACAGCCCGCACCGAGGCTCAGCGCCGAGCTCGGAGGTTCGCTGCCGCTTTGCACCGTCGCCCACCGAGCCCCTCTCCCCCGAGCCACCTGAAGCGGGGACGCGAGGGAAATGCCTTTCTTAAGCGCTTAAGCCTTAGCTGCTGAATCTCAGTTTTTCCTTAACAAAAGGCACGCAAAATTATTTAAGTAAAAGTCTTATTATCATACTGTTCTGTTTTCTTTACATTTCCTCTTTAAAGGCTTTTTTTTTCTTCTTTTTTTTCTGGTTATACTATTTTACATCTCCGAGTCAAAACACCCTTCAACAATTCACCACTTAAGTGTTTTGCCTTGAGGATTTTATTCCCTTCGAGATATCTGAGGATGTAACATCTGGACGCCCAAGTTCTTCCGCTCTCAGCATGTCCTGCTGAAAGGAAATCCGTGCTTGTCCTGGTTTTGTTCCTCAGACTGGGATGAACTTCCTGGGCTCTACTCCTCGGCTCTGCTTGAAAGCAAAATAATGTGGATTTCACTTCCCTCTGGGCAGGACTTAGCTGCTGCTTAACAGGGATAAGTTCAGCTTTTTGATAGCATGAATTTCCTTACTTGGGATCCCTTTTCTTTGCTACAATCCATCACACATCCGCGTCTCACCTTTAGTTCTGCTGGGAGAATCTAGATCTGACATAAGCATCTATTCAAACAGCCTGTTCACTGGTGTTCAGGGGTGTTTTTTTTCCAGGTATCATCACACTGTGATGTACTCATTTTTCCAAGATCTCTGATTCAATGAAAGATGTTTAAAAAACCACAGCATTGTATATGCTAGCAAGTCCCCCTTGAAGTTATTTTGGACTTAGAATTTCTGAGTATTCTCCTGATATTATCAATCCACTATATTCTGTTGTTTCAATACACATTTATTTAAGATGTTTCATAGTACTATTACAAACTCTAATGCTGCAATCCCCACCAAGGCTAAATCATATCTAAAAATAGAAAACGGTCTCCAGAAACAGAACGTTTAGAAAAATATTCACTTAAAAGCAGCAATAGGACATCTATTTACAGCCTTGCTAAAACTATGTCGTTTAGCGATTAAAGCTTAGGACTTGCCATAAGGTGGGCAAGCACTATTTGCAGCTTTACCATAGGACTGCTGTGTGATCTTTGCCAAGTCTTTTAACCTCATTAAATAAGGGTCGTCTTTGTCACTTCTGAGATTAATCCATGCTTAGCAGAGCGTGTTGTGCATCATATAGTACATAAAACACCACAGAAGCATTATTCCGTGTTATTTTTAATGTATAAATGAGCAGCATTTTTGCTGGTTGAAAATTCTACCAAAATTACCAAATTACATTGATGATTACATGTTTACCTAAAATGCAAAGAAGTAGACAGTCTAGACAAATAATTTCCAAAAAACGCACTCATCATGGGAAGAGAAAGTAAACACCTTCGAAGTCTTCAGTGAGTGAACTAAGCATAATTATTGAGCTCAAGCCATTTACACGTTACTTAAAACCAGTAGAGATTTTTAAAACAGGTCTGAGGCAAAAGACTGACTGTGAATGTCTCCAAATTTCACAAGAATTTAAACATAGCTCCTAGCTTTGCCGGTTTAGCCCCAGCTTTATAATGATCTCAGCTAACACCCTATATCTGTACCACTCAGAACATCTGCGGAGTTCTCACCGGGAATCGCATTTTTGTGCTGTGCACCTCTTGCTCCTTATAACCAGACTCCTAAGTCTGGCATGTTTCGTTGCTCGTGGCTATACTACTCTTCATTTAGCTAAGTATCACTATGATTCCTCTGGTTTTAGCTTGACTTTTGTTGCGCTTTAAGATCTAAAGCACCATAGAATTAAGCTTTTACAAAAATTTCTTCCTCTGGGTAAAGTCCCAGTTAAGCTCTTCTCACCCCATAGCAATTCAAGGGCTAATTTTCTTCCCTGGTAAATTGCAAATCAATTTACTTTCAAATAAACTCTTATTTCTAGGGATAGGGAATATAATTTTTCTTATTATCCAGAAAACTAATTTCTTTTTCAGGCAGTTCTTTCCCCAAGAGTGTGAATTGCATTTTACTCTAGTAGTTACCAGAGCCAGACACTGCTTTCACGCTACCAGGACAATACTATCAGGTTTCTTTGTGCTGTTTCATATGCTTGATTAGTTTACTAAATTGACTGGCCATCAAAGTCCCTTAATCTCCTGGCAAACAACTAGGATATAATTCCATAACTTGTTCTATTTTTAATCCATCCCTGCGTTTCTGATCTCACGCTAACTGCAAGGTGCACATCATGAAACGCAGTCACAGTGGTAAGACTTGTCAATAAGATACATTTTTACAGCACATGAAACTTGGCTCCCAGGTAATTTTTCTCATGTTTGTCTTTTTAAATACTTCATTTATCCACGTTAGAACCCCCCCAGGTGACTAGAAATAACACACGAGCACAAATGACTCTCTTCTACCTGTACTCATCAGTCTGACTGCAACTCCAGTGGCAGCAGCCTGCCTGTTCAGTGACAGACTTGCTCCAGCTGTGAAAGAAAACCCCATCTATCAATTTTGCTAATAGAACCAGGATAAAAATAGTATATCCTCAGAAACCATTTCCCTTAAAGGCTGTCAGCAGACACCTTGACCCATTTTTGCCATCTGTCAGAACGTACATCTTTTGAGATAATGTATTTGTGCAATTTGCCAGGTATGATGGCAATAACTATAAAACTCTATATAAAGAAAAGGATCTCTGCTACAATTCAAGACGATTAGTATTTTTATCCTCACAATAATCTGCAGTTATTTAGAGCTGTCCTCACATTATGCAGTATTATGCATGAATAATGTGGCGAGGTCTACGCTAAAAATCCACTGCAATTAGATATGGCCTGCCAACCTCGTCCTGAGAGCAGAACGCAGTTACGTCGCAACTTTGGCTGTTTGTAGTCTTCCTACAGGATTTATTCAGGCTCAGGAAAAAAAAAAACACAAGTCAGTAACGCCCACCCCAAAGAGGGTGTCTTCCGCAATACAGACAACTGAGGCAAATGGGAAACTATCTATGACCTAAAGGGAGAAAGAAATTCTGAAAGATAGCTTCCCTCAACACTCCTGCATCAAGTCAAGATCGTAATCCATGGCAGACAGCAAGCAAGCACAGAGAAGTCGCATTCTCAGTGGACAACAGATGGAAACATGAAAAAAAAAATCTTTTCATAGGGATCGTTTCCAATAATTTAAATGAAGACTTCACTTGAGGAGATTTGAGTAGGAAAGTACATGTTGTGTCTTTTTTTTTTAATTATTTTTTAGCTAAAATGATGTAATTTTTTGGTCACAATTAAAAGGCAAAAAGGTTTTCTTTCCTTTTGCTGTGTTTATAAATAAATTTGTACTTTAACTGCCTATGCCCTGGCTGCACTATGCTAAACATTAGCTTAGGAGGATGATGTCTAAACAGAACTCACATGAAAATCCAATATACGGGGCTGAAGTCTTTTCTTGTCATTCCCGCGCAGACCCACTAGCTTAGTACCTAAAAAGACAACGCAGCGTATGCATTTAAAGCACAGCTACTGTCTCAGAATCAGTCCAAATGAGAGCAAACAATACCGTGCAAACCTCTGCTGCTCTCCAGTGGAAACTAATGCAATCACCACAGAAAGTTCTGCTATTTCTCAAGCTTTTTCATTTTTTAAAATGCTCATTTCTTTGTTCCTGTACTGCCACTAGGCCGCCTGGTTCCTTAGCTCCCTTGCACATAAAATACTTTTACTTAATGAAAAATAGTGATTTCCCCAAATACGAATCGTATGATAAAAATGCGGAATGCGAAGCAACTCTAAAGCTTTTCAATCTCAGCAGACGTTTTCAAATTTACACTGAATGTCTAGAATAGCTCACGTTGTCCCCACGATGAAACACGTAATCCGGACTGGAATTTGGTGTTCCAAATCCTAGGAAAACCAATGTCCTTCAGCAAGTGCACGACGCTTTCTAAGTTGCGTTAGTGCTAATAACACAGGATTTCTGATAGTAGTTTATCTGGGGACCTTGCTAGAAATAAGAAGTCTTTTTAGCTGACCCAGTGACCCAAGCAGGGGTTGGGAGCTGCCAAGTCCTAAAATCTAGTTTTAGCTCTGTCAGGCTTCCCTAAGTGAACCACTTGATCTATTTACGCCTCTGTGGGTGCAACAGATAAATAATAACGTGAACTGCCAGCCAGCATCTCCTTCGACCTCCTGCTCCGAGAGAGGAAGACGAACTGTGCCGTCCCTCGGGCTCGCCGCCCGCCTGCCCGCTGCCCCGGCCGCAGGGGCACGGGAGGCCGCCTCCACGGGCGGCTGGCTCCCCGCAGGGGCTCGGCCCGCGGGCCTCGGCGCCGCCTCTCCCGCTCCGCAACCCCACCGGCCGCCTCCCCGCCCCGGGGCCGGCGCGGCCTACGCCTCTCCCCTCAGGCGAACGGCCCGGCAGCGCTCCGCCCCCAGCGCCGGGCGCCTCGGCTTGCGCTCCGCTGACGGGCAGCGGGCAGCGGGCAGCGGGCAGCGGGCCCCGGCCCCGGCCCCGGCCCCGGCGGGAGGCGAGGAGCGGCCCAGCGGGCCACCGAGGCCGCCATGGCCGCCGCCGGCCCCGCGCTCCCCGCCAGGCTCCGCCCCCCGCCCCGCCCCGCCCCTCCCGCGTGACGCGACGGCCCCGCCCCGGCGCGGCGGGTGAGGTCAGTGCCGTGCGCCAGGGCCGCTCTCCGCCCCCCGCCGCCCCGGCTGCAGGCGAGGCCCCGCCGCAGAGGGAGGAGGAGGCGCCGGGAGCGCGCTGAGCCGCTGCCGCCCCGCCGGGCCCCGAGAGGGAAGGCGCTCGCCGGCAGCCATGGAGCTGGCGGACGGCGTGGTGTACCAGGAGGACCCCGGCGGCCCCGGCCCCGCCATGATGTCGGAGCGGGTGTCGGGGCTGGCGGGCTCCATCTACCGCGAGTTCGAGCGGCTCATCGGGCGCTACGACGAGGAGGTGGTGGCCGAGCTGATGCCGCTGGTGGTGGCCGTCCTGGAGAACCTGGACTCGGTGTGCGCCCACAGCCAGGAGACCAGCGTGGAGCTGGAGCTGCTGCGGGACGACAACGAGCAGCTCCTCACGCAGTACGAGCGGGAGAAGGCGCTGCGCAAGCAGGCCGAGGAGGTGAGGGCGGGCGCCGGGCCCAGGGGCCGAGGCGGGAGCGGAGCCGGTGGAGGGCGGGGGCCCGTTCCCGAGGCGGGCGGCGGCTCTGGGCTTCCTCCGTGGGGGCGGGGGGACTTCCTGCCCTCGGCGGCGGCCGGGCCGCCTCCCTCGGGGCCGCCGAGGACGGGGTGCTTGCGGCCCCTGGGCCCGGGGTGCCCCGCGGCCCGGCGGGGGCTCCTGCCGGCCCCCACGAAGGGAGGCCCGGGGGGGGCGGGGGGGGGGGGCTCCTGTCTGAGGGGCCGGGAGGCACCGGGTGAGGGGGTCAGGTCGCGGCGTGTTTCTGGGAGGAGGGCGGGCGGGGAGCGCTCCGTCCCTGCCTGCTCCGCTCGCTTGGCCTCCGGCGCCTCGGAGGAGCTGGGGCCGGGCTGCGGGCTGTGCCCGGGGCGCTGCGGGCGCAGCCGGTGGCGGAGCTCAGCCCTGCGCGCCCCAGCCCTCTCCCCGGCGCGGCCCTTCAAGGACTCTCCCGAAGCGCGGGCCTTCCGCTCGCCCGGTCCGGAGAAGGCGAGCAGCACCGCTTCGCAGAGCAAACACGGAGCCCTGTACTGACTGCTCCGCTCTTTCACTTTCCCTCTGGATTCTCTCCGTGGCAGGAGGTGGATAGACCATTGCAGATCAGTTGTAGACGGTACTTACAAAAAATAGCGAGGAGGTATTGTAAAAAAAAAAAAAAAAAAAAACAAAACCCAAATGCCATCTAGACTGTAGTTCTTCAAAGTTGGTGCATAAAAGCTGCAGTCAGCAACAGGTGGTGCAGACTGTTCAACGACATAAACTCTGACTTAGGATGTTACTCCAAAAATTAAAAGAAAAATCTTAGAATTTCTTCAGCGTAAATAAGCTTGTGAAGCATTATTTTCCGCAAGATTATAAAGCGATACAATAGAAGGCGGCTGTGCGGGATAACTTCCTCCGGCTCATTGTCTCACCAAACTCCTGTAGGAAATTGGATTGACAGCATTATCTGTAATAGAACAAGCCATCTTATAAGTCTATTTCCAGACTTTGTGTCGTGTGCTTATCTCTGTCGTTGTGCTTACCATCTAAATTTTCCAAAAATCAGAAAAATAACGACACTGAGGGTGAAGGCAATATTGACAACAAAAACTTAATTTGAAAAACCTTAGCCCTGTACAAATATTTGTATACATTATGGTTATAAGTGAGTGAAAAATGTTGTCTGCAAGTTGTTCCAGGACTTCGGTAGTTTGCTGCAAAGTAATGTGGTGTGAATGGTGTCCCCCAAACTCTTGGACCAACAGACTGCTCATCCTCCTTGTCAAAATGTACTTGTTTGACAGGGCTTTATGGACCTCAGTCAGTGAACTATTGCCATAAAGACTTAATCACTACTTCTGACACAAGCTGCATGTAAAAGGCTTTTTCAGAAAACATGTTGTATTTTTATTAAGCGAGTAAGAGACTAATAAATGTTTTCTGAACTAATTCATGAGAAAATCAATCGGGCTTGAAACACAGGCAGCATTTGCCAGATTGGAAAAAGTGGGCCATGGGCAGCAGAACAGAAACCATAACAATATGATGAAATAGAATATGGTATTAACTGTGTTATTGTGGCTTTTCAGGAGCTGTACATACTTATGTTGGTAGCATGCTTCGCTGCGATCTCCATTTCTTTGTGTCATGATAAATTAACTTGAGGGAACAAGGATTATGTAGTCTAAAAACTAGTACTCATGCTGCAAGACAGTTTACTGATGCTTTCCAAAGTGCAACTAGATCAGAGACCATATTTTCAATTGTAAGCGCGAAGGTCATCTTTTTGGTTATGCTGTACATATGTGAAAATGTCTGTCACAGATAAAGCATGGTATGTTCATGAGAGGTACACGTTTTATTTGGACTTGATTGTTACAACCATTTTTTTTTGAATGTTGAGATAATCTGATGGGTGCAGTACAGTTGAAACAAAAGGGGGGAATGTGAATATAGCACTATTTTTCTCGGACAACAAGTTACTGGCTTAGGGCTTTTCTTTGATTGTGGAGGTTGCTTGTGTAATCTGATAGCAAAATGGAGAATTTTGAGCTACTGAGTTTAATATTCCGTATCATCTGTTCTGACTGTCCTGAAGAATTAGCATATCTTCTTTTGCTTTCTGCTTGCTGTTGTAGGAATTCTTATTTGCAGTAGTATCTTGATGAATATTAATGGTTTGCTATTTGAATAGGAATCTCCTTATACCATTGTCCTAATTTGCCTCCTTTATTTCCTTTCCTTAAGAAGCATTACTAAAGAAACATCTTGAAAGTTGTTGCCTGTGGACTTATGTTATAGTGACTTTAAAAAAAAAAAAAAAGATGATTTCAGAAGTTCTGGGCCTACTTCTCAGTCCTCTAGGTAACAGCCATGATCTTTTTAATTGCTATGAAGTCACTTGTCTGACTTTTAATATGGTACGTTTTGTGATACAGCTAAAGAAATAGAGGAACCAGCTATTCTGCTGTTCTGCTTACAGTTCTGCATAACTTATCTTCCCACTTCTTTGTGGCAGGGCATGCTGCCTAACATTCACAAAGTGGGAGAGGAAGAAGCATTTGGGGTGCTGCTACTTTATACACCAATAAGTTTTACTTCTGTGAAAGTATGCTGCTCCATACCTGGGTGTGTGTGGCTAGCAGAAGGGGTTTTGTGTGGACTTGGAAACAGGATAAAATCTGTTCCTTTTAGCCACGTCAAGCTGTCTAATATATCTTTTAGCTTTTCTGCTGTTGGTGGGATTAAGCTGTTCTTGAAATCTGATGTTCAATACATGGTTGCTACTTTTGCAACCATGAAAAAGGATTTACCACCATGAAAATTAGGTTAAGTAATAGTGTGAACTCGATGGCTGCCTTTTCTTACTGTTCCCAAAGTTAACTTTCTTCCTTAGGAGGATTGTATGTTAAGTAAACACTCTGCAGTAGGAGTTTAATTATTTTTAAATGAGAGCAAAATTGAGATCCATTATACAGAAAGCTTGCTAAAATAGTGTAAAAGTTACTAGGTTGTTTTCAGTTACACACATTTTTCTCTACCCCAAGTCCAGCTGAGCTGGCTTTGTAGTTAATTTTCTCTGCCTACTCCAGGAAGAACATGACATTGGCTGAAAAGTTGGCATCATCGCAATAAAAGTTACTAAAGTGCATGTCATAGGGTAATAAAGACTGCCAAGTAGGTGGAACCCTGACATCAGATATGCTTAGTATTGCACCTGGATCGTGTGATGGGGAAACAAGTTAAAATATAAGGAAACAGAAGATGACATAAATGTAGGAAAAAATGTTTCATTTGGCTAGTACTGTATGAGAGAGGGCTCCAAATGTGTATGCTGTGCTGCTCCATTGTGTAGTCTGAGTTCATGTTTATTGCAATGATTATTGCTGTAAACCTTAAGTAGATTTAAAATTGATTACATAAAGACTTCTGAATCATATTTGTGAAGTACTTCTTCATACTTTTTATTAGAGGTCTTTAAGAACAGGTTAGACAAATGTCTGTCTGAAATGACATAGTTGATGCTGCCTGGAGAAAATGGGAAGGATTAAATGGGAGTTGCCAAACATAGTTTATGAAGGTATCACAGGCTTGGATTTCAGCAGTAGGCACATGCAGAAGGAGGCGTGCATCATATCCTGTGCTTACACCTCATTGCATCCTAATCAAAATTAGGATCTAGACATCCACACTAAGCATCAGAGCCTTCAAACAAGATGACCTTTTAAGGACGGTTCTAGCTGTATCTTCTGTAGTCTTGTGGTATTCAGTCTGATTGTTTTAAAGATGTGTTGGTGTCCTTCACCTTGTTCTTAAAAAAAAAAAAGGGGGGGGGGGGAGGGCGCAAAAAACCCCCTCACTTCTTGTTAGAGTTGTAAGATATGACTTTGTGGCCTAGACAGGATGTCACTTAAAATGAGGAAAGCTAGGGTTTTTTTTTTTTAATGTCTGCCTTTGTATTTTGTGTAACCAGGAGCTTGCGTTGAAATAGGAGAATGTCTAGTATCCATATACTGAGTGGCTAACATGTTCCTATATATGTTGCTGCATTTACTTTAAACAATGCAGATGGTGTGCAATATTTGAGTGTATTGTCAATGTAAATTAAAAAAAAAAAAATAATATGGGTGCTCAGCCTATCCTTGGCTGCTGTGGTGGTTTATCTGACTAGTCCTTCCATCACAGTCATACCGGCTTAGTCAGGATGAGATGATCAATCTACTGGGGCTCTGCCCATGTTAATACTGTCACTGGAAGGAGAGATGAAACCAAATAGAAACATTCAAAGTCTACAGTACTCAATCCATGATTTGATCAGGCGTAGTTTTCAGCAGCGGAAAAAAAATTGCCCAGCTCTAATTATAAAAATACTTCGAAGAGATGCAACTTAAATTCTAACTTTAACAAAATGAAGGTAAACTAGTGGAAAATAACCAAACCATTTAACTTTAATACAAAACCATTTTTAATAGTTGCAGTTGAAGAACTTGAGAGGAAATACAAGATGCTGTCTATCTTTAGTTCATGAGTAACAATGACATTGATGGCTTTGAACGGCTGTTTGTTCAAAAGTGTAATTGTCACTGGCCTTTTGCAAGTTATGAGACACATCTGACTCTCAGAAGTCATCAGAGAAGCAACTAAACAAAGATGTTACAGTTTTATAATTCTTTCATGTTTTCCCATGTTTAATTCAACAAACCTTGTTGGTCTTCAGCCCAAGTGCTAAATTTGTGTCACCTTTGAAGCCCTTTTTAAAAAGGGAGTCTGCTAAGAATAAGCCAGACATGACTTGAATCTTTAATATTAAAGGGGCAAAACTCTTGTATCCTTTACTACAAAGGAGAGATGAAACAAGTTTAAAGTTTGAGTTTTTCAGTATTACATTGACAAATTAATATTCCCACACTTTGTGTTGGGGGGTAGAAAGATTTTTGCACATCTGTCTTTTTGAAGCGGGGGAAGAACTCATTTTAAATCGCAGAACCCAAAGCAGTGCTACCTGAGCTAGTGTCAGCTCTTTCCCAATTGTTTCGTGATTTAGCTTCAAGCACAGTCATATGAACATGATGTCTGGTCCTGTGATAGCTGTGGAGAGCTTGTCTGAAAGGAACTCTTGTTCCACTTCATAGATTTTGATGCATTTCTACATTTGAAGTAATTTTTAAGCAAAACTTTCTCTGATGACCCTGCTAAAATGAAGCTCTTTTCGTAGGGTTTCATAGAGTTTCTGCTTTTGTAAAAGCTATAAAACACATTGGCTAAAACTTAGTAGTAGCTTATTGAAAGTTGATGTGTGAGCATTTGAAGTATTACTTTCCACTAAGTTTTCCTAGCAATACGTAGGAAAAAATTATATTCAAATCACCTATAACATTACTATTTTTAAGTTGCTGCCTCCTCTGTCTCTTTGCTTCCATGTGGTACCCAGCTGCAGCTTGCTTTCTGACCCTTTAGCTGCCTTGGATGTTTGGGGTTTTTTTCTGCAAAGGCTTCTGGTATGCTTTTCCTCCCTCAATGATGAGCTTTCTGCATAACTTGTGTTTGTGGCCTTGCCTTCTCTTTGCAGTGCAGAACAGAGTACCACATGGCCTAAGACAATTTTGGCCATTAGAAGTATTCTTTGTGCTGCCAGTACACATTGAATTTCCTAAGTTTTTGGTTAAGAAAAATAGCAAAACATATGCTTTTAAAACTACTATAATGATGAACTGGTAATGTTAAGTTATAAAATGTAAACACTGGTATGTGCATCAGTGAACTCCAGAATATTGTGAGATGCAAAGTTGGCAAACCAAGGCAGCAGAAGGTGATGGTGATCAGCACAATTGCAGAGTGCCCGTAAATAGTTTTCTATGCAGTTGACAGATTGTAGGATATGGTTATTAAGTATTTGATGAAGACTGTGAGCATTTTATAACCTGTCAAATGATAACATAAATTGGGTGGGAATGAAAAGATAGCATGTAATTTTGGTTGGCACTACTGCTGGTGTGTTCCTACTGCAGTGTCTGTACCTTCGTGGCTTACAGGTGAAGGTACGCCTCACCGATGTTCAGTCAAATCTAAGGATACTAAGACACTCTCTATTCACGTGCAGGTTGGCAGGCAAGTGTGTGAAGTTAGGAAAGAATGAAATAAGTTATGTTTATGTTAGTCCCAAGCAGGCTTCTCTGAAGTAATTGGCACTTAGTGATTACACAGAGCAACCTAGGTGGGATGCTTGACTGATGGACACTGGACTAAAATAGTGTCCTTCAAGTCTAAATGTGGGCTGTAGATCTGTTGTTTTGGAAACCTGCTTGCACTCTTCCTTGCTCTGAAGGGCTGATATGTTGTTTCCTACATGCTGCTTGAAGTGAAAGGCTTTTTAAAAACAAATCTAGGAATGACTGTGTATCTGTTCTTTCTCTTTGGAGAAAGAACTTTGCTCAGGCTTTAAAAAAAAATAAATCTGTAATTAATTGTTGAGTCTAACTTCACTTTTTTTGTTTAGAAATTCATCGAGTTTGAAGATTCTCAAGAACAAGAGAAAAAGGATTTACAGACCAGAGTAGAAGCATTAGAATCACAAACTCGACAGCTTGAACTAAAAGCAAAAAACTATGCTGATCAAAGTAAGTAAAATATATTGCGCTCCCTTTAAGTGATATTAGTGCATTTTAAATTTTGTGCTGTAAAATGATAATACGTATGCTAAATATCTGTGCTATCCGATTCCTGTATTTTGATAGATAACTAGGTTTAACTCTTATGCAAGTTTGTCTTCCTTAGAATTAAGGCAAACAAATTAGGTAGAAGCTTGTGACTCGTAATCTGACTCTTCTGGTATCCTACTTGTTGTTTTGCTTTCCTTTTAGACAATGCTATTTTTATGTTTAGCAACTTTTTCAGGAGATACTTAGAACTTATTTGCTTGTTAACGGTCATAAAATAAGCTAATTTTCTTCCCATTAAACTGTTTTCTGTGCTAAAAATAAATGTAATCTTTGGGTTTAGAAGCACTGCTGGGATGGGAATACCATTGATGCTGATTCTCATTAACTTTTGTATGATTTTTGCTGAATTATTTATTTCTGAGGCATTTAGTTTTTACAGGGAAAGAGTTAAGGAAGAACACTTCCACTTTTAGAGATGCTCTGTGTAATTTCCGAAAACTTGTGTAAGTTTTGGAAAAAGTAACGAGGATCAGTTTTCCTGAAATACTATAAGTTACAATGTGAATATATTGTAGCTTAGACCTTCTGCTGGGCTGCTTCTTATCCAGGTACATAGTCATTGAATGAAACACAATTGTCAGTTTTTCTACTTCTAGTTGGGTAAAGCGTAGAGGGGAAAAATACTCAAACCCACAGAAATCTTCTCTTCTCGCTTCATCTCCCCCACCCCACAGTTTTAAATTGAAGATGAAACACCTATGCTGCTAATGATTAATTTTTTTTTTTTTGCTGTGAGTCTGTTAAACATGCAATGAAGGTTATGATTTTTGTTTTCATTTAAACTTTTTAGCACAGTGTAGAAATAATGATCAATCTGAATTAATGTGAACATTTTGTCAAGCTTCTAAGCTAAGTTCTACTGATGTGTAAGACCAGCATGTCTATCAATTAATATACAGCTTTTATTGCTGGGCCATGCAGAAATGTAAAGTGAGACTGTATCAAGCTTGATAAGGTTGAGGTAAGATCAGTTACTAAAAGCAGTGTGCCAGTTGTCATTTTCACTATTCTTTCTTCCTTTATTTCTACTTGGCCACCTTTCCTGCCCATAATGCAGCAAGTAACGGATCTCTCTTTCAACTTAAGGTATAATCATCTTCCTGTAAAGTTTACTTTTCAGTGGCATGAGTGAGTCTATAGCAGGGTGGAAGTATTAGTGCAGTAGTGTTAAGATTAATGTAGGTGGCATGCAGACTGAATCTTTCTGAAATTTGAATGGTTTAGAATGCTGTTGGCAAATTTTAGAGGCATGTACTACTTCAGGTCCATTGCAGTTAACATATTCTCTGATTCTGTACGGACAGAGGTGGAGGAATACTTCAAGCAGTCTTTTCTAGTGAAAACCAGGATGATTGATTACCAGGAGTGTATCTTTATCGATCAAGTCAAGCTAAAATAGATAATTGTAAAGCATATTGTAGAGACTTGTATCAGAAATGCTATGATTCTTGTGAATAGAAGTGTGTGTGTGTGTGTGTTTAAAAGCAGCAGAAGAGGGGGAAAAGAAAACATTTGAAGGAGAGTTCAGTGGTCTGTTTTGGTAACGGAGGACTCTGTTTCCAGAAGGCCTGTGCTCTAAGCCCACAACCCAAACAACTTGTTAATGGGAAACCCTGTACTCTGACAACAGGATTATGGCATCAAAATTGCATGTCATATGTGCCATTACTTCTTCTATAAATACAATAAAAAGTACAAATTAGTTGCACAAAAAAGAAAAATAATTTGGATTCCTGGCAATGTAAGTGGCATTACACCTGGAGTTTCTCTTACAGAAATTGCACTTAGTATACTGATGTATATAATGCCATTTTATATTGTTCTATGAATCTGTTTGTGTGACATTCTTCTTTCGTCTTGACTATTATGCCTTCAAAAAAAAAAATTTAAGTTTTCCATTACATTGTGTGTATATCATATTAATGAAAGTATTTGCATGAGAAACTCAATTGTTCCAGTAGAACCACTGGGTGTTGACTAGAGCTACTTGGGTTTTTTTTTAAGAAATAATGTTGTTGAAACAGTTATTGTAACAGCATAAAGTTCTGGTGTTAGAACATTGACTTTTAAACAGTTCCAAAATCTCTTTATTGGGGAAAAACCTTTTTGTGATAGCAAAGATGTAGCTTTGGAGAAACAATAGAGCTGTGTTGAACATTGAGTTTTGCTGATGATTTGGGTTGATAACTTGTCTGAGACAACATGAAAGACTGTTGCAAAGATTTGACATACTGCTGATGCAGAGCAAGATCAAAGGGGACATAAACACAATTGTTGAACACCTAATGAATATTATGCAAGTGAACTGTTTTTAGTGATCTAAATTTTTAGGGTGTGAAAACCGTACTAGTGTACTTATTCTTGAAGTAGTCCGACTCTACTGCATTATCTTGTTTTCTGTTTTATAGGCAAGGTGACTTGTATGTCCTACGATACCAAAGATACCAATGTGTCACTTCAATTCACTGGGCATGGCTACGTGTCTTCTAGCTGTAATTCTTTTTGTCTTCTACTTCCTATACTACTGCCTGTGCATCTAAATTAGTCTGTGGTATTGCCAACGGTTACCACATCAACATTCAAAATAGTGGTAGTGTTATCATTGATAATGGGAATTCCAAAGGCCTGGCACAGGCATGTGAGCAAATGAAACCTGGCTTTGCTTTTTGGTGTCGGAGTATAGAGTCTGAGATAGCAACGTCAGTTTATGATAAGATTAATAGCGCAGAACAGAAAACAGGTAAGACGCGGTCCCATGTAGTACTTTAAGGCTCTGGTTCTTATAGAGTACTTCCTCCTCTATATGCATTTTTCTTCAAATAAGCAAGGTATGTGAGAACAAGTGTTGTCCATTAAAAAGTTTTGACTCGTTCCCTTGAACATCGTCCATCCTGAGCATTTAGTGAAGACTAGTTAGCCCCGGGAGAGGGCAGCTCTTAAGTTACATGGTAAGGTTCAGCATGACTGTATGTGCTTAAACACGCATGCCAGTTAATTGCTCAAGAAGGTGTAGTTTTGTTATGTCCTGAATTACAAGTGTTTGTTTTTGCAGTCTTAGTGATCGTCACACTGAAGAAAAAAAGAAATATTTCTTTGCACTTAAATTTATCACGTGGAATTACATTCATAGCCACATATTCAACCAGCTGCGTTGGAATAAGTCTGCCATTTGAATTAAAGAAGTGAAATAAGAAGCTTGTTTTGCAGCAACCAGTTACTAAGTTCCTGTGGTTCACTGACTTTTTTTCCCTGCATTACAAATTTAAACGGTTGCGGTCAGCTATCTCCTAGGTGAGTGAACTACTGTACTCTGCTCTTTCATAGGAGGAAGTGGAAAGAGGGAGAGATGATGGCATGACCTGGTGGCACTGCTGGGAGGATTGTGAGCCACAGTAGATGATGAAATCCTGAATGGTGGGGGCAGATGTACATGGAGTTCTCACTCTTGCATGATATATAGCACTCGGTCCTGGTATTTGGGGGGTTGTGCTGGTTGCCTAAGTCAGGTTTGCTGCCAAAAAATGGTGTGACGCATTGCATCCTGGGACATTTTGGTAAACTTTACAACTGCTTAAAGGAGAGCAGAGGCGTAAGGATTTGTGACTGAGTGCAGGAATGTGCTGTAGTGATGTGGCTCTGTGGCCTGTGATCTACCTCCTTGTCTCATTCTGCACTGCTGCTCTTTGTGACTTCCCGTGGTTTGTCTCTGCCCTCGCGTTGGTGTGGGTTGGCTGTCAGCATTACCTGTGCAGGGAACTGAGGAAAGACAGCACCAGTGCTCGCAGGGGCCTGTGGCTTGTGGAAATTAAAGCAAGTTAAATTTCACAGAGTTCCTGGAGACTTGTCTAGGGATGATGTTGGTACAGGCAGAGTTTTCAGAAGCTCTTGCTCTCAGTCTTTAACAAACTTTTACTGAGTGTGAGCAAATGTCTGTCTTTGGTTTTATGACTTGGCTAGACATTCATGAATTTTTTTTTTTCTTCTCAACAGCAGAGGGCACCTCTGAATATTGCAGAGGTGCACCAAGCACGGAAATGCCAGGTTTTCAAAAAATACAAGTTTAACACTTAAATTCTTCTCTTCTCCTTCCCTTCCACTTCAATGATGTGTCTGAGGCAGACAGAGCTTGAATATATCTGACTTTCACATTATTTCAACTCATTGCTGTGGTGGGACCCCTAGCTCTGCTTGTAATCAGTTTGCAGCATTAGAATGTTTCAAACCTCAACCTTGAATCTGGAATACCAGGTACTTAGAGCTGTTAAAAACTTGTAATAGCAATATGCAGCTTGCTTGTCCGGCAGTGCTCCACAAGGGCACATGATACTGCTTTGGATATTGCTCAGTCTCCAGTTACCAAATGGGGTAAGTGCCTTTCAGTGCTCATGTGATGTGCCACTGAATTCTGTGGGGGCTCAGGAGGTTTAATTTCTTTCCCTTCCTTGCCTCCCTCTTTGGGAATGTCAGCTCTTTTTATGTATTACAGGCTGTAAGTTAATTTTTTTTTTTAGTAAAAGATGACCGTAGTATATTTTGACTTACTACGGGAATGGAACAGCTTTGGAGTATGCTTTCTGGAGGAATCATTCTCAGAGTAACTTACGAGAGAATCTGAGAAAAACAGTGGCTGCATGGTTGAAGTGCTTTCTGGTGGAGGTGGTAGGGTGTGGGAGTTGAAAGATTTGGTTCCTTTTCTGGATCTGCCTAGTGCTAAAGTACAACCAAGGTATCATACTGCATTTGACAGGACAACCAAGGCACAGATATATTTCCATACCTCCTAAGTTTATCAAACCTTAGCTTTGTAGTTTATGCTCGAGTTAGATTATATTTGGGGAAAACTACATATGTTAAAAAAAAAAAAACCAAACCAAAATGCAACCAAAAAAACCCCAAACAAAACCCAAACAAACCCTCCCACCCTACCCCCCCAAAAAAAAACCAAACAAGAAACAACTCTTGGTCTCCAGAGCTGCAAATGTTGTGACGCAACTCTTGAGATGATTGTATTTCCCACATCAGGTGACATAGTGCAGCAATTGATATTGCTTGCTGTAGGCTTTATTTGGGATATGAGACAAACATTTTGGCAGCTGACCTAAAAACATGCAGATTTGTTTTCCTTAGAAGCTAAACAGTTTGGTTTCTTTCACTGGCTTCAAGAGAAAATGCAAGACCAGGTTCTGTTGCGAATCTTCTGCAGATGTTAAGTTATTTGGTATTTTATTTTCATCTGACCTCTCCAGATAGCAGCGTTACTGTAATGTACACCCAGGCAGACAACCTCTTGATGTATATCTAACCTGAAGGCATCCAATACTCTGAGATACACCTGCACAGAGCTGCAGCAGCAGTTTAACACAGACCTGTCTAATTAACAAGGAGACTCTAATATGAACTTTCAGCTGTGAAGCTTAACATTGTTTTGAGATTTGACTTGTGACTTGCATATCTGTGCACATGATGATGTGAATAACTAAACTGGTATGAAATATGTCTGTCAGTAATGCTATTTCTAGGTGTGGCTCAACTGTAGTATTTATTCTGAGGAATACAAGAAAGCTTTGCAATAGATCCTTGAAAGAAGTTGAAAAGTTGAGGTTTGTTCAGTGGGGGTCTGGGTTGTTGCTGCATATTTTTCAAAGACTGAGAACAGCAGAACTAATCTTATTTCCACCAAAGAAGGAATAGAACAGCTTGACTTCTTGTATTTCTTGATTAACAAATTTGGAGCTTACGTTTTGCTACCTTTTTCTCAGTGCAGCTGTTTCTCATCTACATTGGTTTGTTTACAAGGCAGATTCCCCCACTGCTTTTCCCTACATTGTGCCGCAGCTATCATTTACTAAACTTGAAGAATCTTTATAAGGAGAAGTGTGAGCATCAAAGTGTACTGGAAAGGAAGGCTTTGTTTCTGATTAAAGCGTTTCCCAGATATTTTCATGGCTGCCTTATGTTGTGAAGTTACAAGAGTACCTGCTGTTTCTGTGTTGTGTTGTGTTGTGGGGAATCAGTAGCCCACTAGATGGAGCAGAGGGTACAGTTAGCTCGGGAGATTGCACCAAGTCATGCTACAAGACTGGAGGCTAAAATAAAATGGAGTAGAAAATTAGGGCAGTGATTGGCCTGCTTTAAACTCGTCTATTAATATAACTGAACAAAAGTGGTGAGAGGAGGTTGAAATCCGCTGGCATATAATTAACTGCTCTTGTACTTTTTTAAATTAAGGGAGTATTGTGCTAGTGGTTTAGGTGCTGGAGTTTGATTGTTACAATAATTCTCTTGCTGTAAATGTTGCAGCAATGAAGAAAATGGCTTTAAATGTCTTTTAGAATCTTACATTCCCAAGTTGTCACTGGTTATCTGGCTTGGAAAACAAATCCAGTCTGCTGTAGCTTCTGTATTCATGCTGACTTCATGTTGGGTTTTCTCAAAAAGTTACTTGCTTCAATAGCCAAATGTATAAATGAAGCATCCCACTGTTTTCAAACCAGTCAATCAACCAAAACTTTTCTCAGTGAAACAGTATTTTGGCCAGAGACTAGGTGAGAAGTTGGTACTAGATCCAAATGATTTTTAACTTGATTTTGGTTAGAAGTTGCTTGTCTGTTTCCCTGTTCATTTGAATTTCAACCTTTGTGAGGGATATCCTGGCATATGGTTGTCTTTATATTAAATGGTTGTAGCAGAACTTTTAAGGAGATTTTTTTTTTTTAAGTTTTATGTCAGGTTTGTGGTGATAAATTACAGTGATTTTGTGTGTCTGAGACATAGTGGATACTTGAACAGTCCAGAAGTGTCAGGGACAAGACCATGCAGCTGTATGTGTTGATACTTGCTATCAACAGAACATTCTTGACAGCTAAATTATCTTCATAATTGAAAGTGCCCTACTTTGTAAACTGAGAACTAGACCTATAGTTCACAGTGGTAAGAGCTACTTGAAGATATTGGTCTTGTCAAGGAGTTGAATTTATCACTTGTTTTACAAACCAGTTTTCTATGCTGCTTATTTCCAGGTCTTATCACTATCAGGTTAAACACTTGTTTGATAGCTTCAGTCCCTGTTTCAATCCATGGTTGATGTTTGTGCTCTTTAGCAACTACTTGATAGGCCATAAGGTCCTACTGGATCATGGGATTTGCTGTGCTTGATCTGTATCTTAACTTTGGTATGGGACCTGCTTCTAAGAATGGAGCTGGATGAAAGCTGTCCAAGGAGAGCCTTCAGGTAGTCTTAGTGCTAGGAAGAGCTCGTTAATGAGCTGGATCTCTGTCCTGTCTTGTGTAGCAAGAATTTGTAATTCCTCTTGAAGGCATCGTACTGGTTGGATTTGGCGTTCTAGCAGGTCTGTTTCTCTTTCTCCCCCTCAGGCTTATCAGCAGTTTGAGGCAGAGGACAACATACAGATGGAGGGTGTTCCAAACTTGGTAAAAGCCATCAGACTTGGGAGGTAAGCTCTGATTTTTGAACAGGCAGGGTGGGCAGCTTTGCTGCCTAATTCTTTGTAATGCTGTCAGGAGGCAGAAACTCTGGAGGCTTCTCTCTAGTTTGCTATAATATTTAATCTCCCATTTTTAGGCTTGATTGGTTTGGTTTGAGAGAACTTTGATTAGGATTGGTACTTCAGGTCATTGAATACGTTAGGATATTGACAGTGCTGGATAAGGTTGCAGGTAGACCTTGGGCATGAGTTTGTGGTGTTGTTCCAGTGGGATGCTTTCTCATCAGTCTGAAAATACTAGAATATTTGCATCTTATGCTCATGCTTTTGATGCTGAAAGACCTTTAAAATTTTTCCTTGTAGGCTTGCAGCCATGAGTAGTGAAACTTTTTAGATGTGTATTATATTTTGCACATGTAATTTCTTGCACAATGTAATCTTGCAGTGTAATATCTTCCATGATGTAACAAGGTTATAATGGCTTTATAAAGACATCTTACAACAGAGACAATGGATATTTTGCTTTTAGGATGTATATCATAAAATTGATTTTATCATCTACCCATTAAGAATTTGACATCTTAGTGGAAAAAAAGTCTTAGACTGAAATATCAGAGGAGCTATTTTCTGTTGTTACTCAAAAGTCAAATTGATGGGAGCCATGTCTTGTTGCCACTTTGCGGACCCAGCGTGCATCAGGCAGTGCCAGTGCCCAGCTCCGTTCCTCTTGGGGAGGTTATCAGGGTGGTGCCAGACTTCCACTCTCTTGTGTGCTGGTGGAGTAAAATGGAACTGGTGACAATTTGGTTTTAAATGTACTTTTGGGTGCCAGTGGAAGACTTTTTTTTTTTTTTTTGGTCTCCTATTTAGTTTCCTGTTACTGCTGATGGGAGTGTACCTTTAATAGTGACTTAAGTTCCTCCAAGTTTTAGGGCCAGAGTCTGGCAGTCTTCCTGAAAATTCTTCTGGCTATTCTTCACTAGGTTCAGGTATCTTCTGTGTTCAGGTCCATGGTGATCTCTGATCATCAGGGAATAGCTGATCTCTTCCACAGTGCTTAACTGGAAAAGTGAAGCATGTTCTGTTGGTTGGTTGTTTTATCCAGATCTTATCTTTGATGGGAGGTATGTTTTGGGTAGAATAGATTTCCAGTGTTGTGTATCATCCTGCTGGTATTGGAAAACCTGTTTTAAGGACTGTTAATGTGGCGTCTGAGGGTATATAAACTCGGTGTACATCTGCTTATGACTGAAGCTTCCAGTTGTAGGATGGTAATGTGTTATACAGCTGGAAATGACTTCCAGAAGAAAATGCTGAATGTCAATTGCATCATCTTCTAGGGCCTTTACTTTTTTAACCTTTGTATGTAGCAAAAATAATTATCAGATTTCATGAAGATATCCTCCTTGACTATGCAGTATCTGTATCTATCTGTGTCTATGTGCGTTTGTCTTATATGACTTGATTTAAGGAACTATTTGAAATTGGGATGTAGAAGGAGGAAATGGTGTGCTTCGTTGTGGAACCTCAACCACTGTGAAAGTGTTTGTTATATCCGTAACAGTGAGAAATAATTTCGTGGATTTCATGAAGGTAGGTAATGGACAGCTATGAAGAAAGAAGGGTATTTGTAACACCTAATGTGGTATTCATTTTCATTAAATGCACTGTGTCAAGTACTTTTCCCAGAACCCACCAGATAAAATTAATGTCTAGGAGCCAGTGTTGGCCGTGTTGTCTAGACACAAGCGTACCGAACAACGTTGGGATGCATCACGGTGGCTTCTTTGCAGGTTCCTGGTGAGGCCACGCTGAACCATGACTTCACTGTCAAGCATGACTGTTTCACAGCAAGGCAGCCTGGGCGCTGAGCTGCGGCAGGGCTGCCTGTCCCTCGCAGGGTGCTTGGACACTGTTTCTAGGCGAGTGAGCTAGTTTCACAAAACGCGAAGCCAATTAGTCATGCAGTTTGCACTTTCTGATTTCCAGGCTATTTGCCTGTCCTGAAGCAGGTCTCGCACAGCAGAAAGATTACCAGGCCCTTGGTCTGCAGGGAAGGGAGAGACTCTGGGAACTGCAATGCAAAGCCCGGATTCACACAGAATACCAGTCAGTCTAAGCTGGTGGATAAAATTTGGTTTGTCTCTTTTCTGTAGGCGCTCACCACAAGTTTCCATATAACCTCCCTTTAAATGTATGAGGAGGCTTAAAACATCCGTTGCCCAAAAATAATAAACTAAAATCTTCCATTCGTTAGATATTGTCCTGCATTGCATCTCAAAAATACATATTTATGTATGTATTGTGCTGTAAAGTATATTTTTATATATGTTGTGCTGTACACTTGTACATCACTTAGTGCTATTTGACCCAAAGAACTCTTGTTCAGTCTGATAACAGTGCAGAACTGAAAGTGTTCAATCTTGCATTAGTATAAATAAAATTTGATGTAATACTTTTGGCCAGATATTTATAGGTGGAGTGCAAAAGGTAGTGTCAAGGAACTTGATGCTCCTGTAAGAGCAAGATTAGATGGGGAGCTAAGAATGCTTACACAG
Source organism: Pelecanus crispus (assembly GCF_030463565.1). NCBI lineage: Eukaryota > Metazoa > Chordata > Aves > Pelecaniformes > Pelecanidae > Pelecanus > Pelecanus crispus. The sequence goes on along the minus strand of NC_134654.1, from coordinate 22,535,825 downwards.
ATTTGAGTGAGTAGACAATTATGTATTTTGGTTCCAGCATTTGACTCTGGCAAAATTTTTTTGATTGAAGTGTACTTATGATAAAATACTGTGCCAAAATACAGATATATGGAGCAAAAAGAAACTGTATATTGAGAATTAATTTTCAGAAGGCCCAGTTGGCAATATGAAAATGTGCAAATGGCAGAGATGATGCTGGCATTTGTCTTCAGATAATGTGTGTTTGGCAATGAGTCTCTGGAGATGAGTAACTATAAATTTGAAGTTTCCCAGGAGTATTTAAACATGGCAAGTGTAATAAGAGAAGCTCAGTTACAGAACTTGAAACATATGCTTATATCACATAAATACCATGCTCAAAAATACCTAAACAAAAAGATGGAATTCACATCTAAGCAGCAAAAAATGTTTTCTGTTTGAATGGAAGAAATTAGTTGCATGAAGAAAGTTCTAAATTCTCTTTGGTTGTTTGGAAATTAATTGCGTAATTTGTTCCTGCTCATCTCCTCTTAATATGAACTTATTGTCTAAAGTTCTACTAAATCTGCTAGATGTATTGTTAATGTCTTGGAATACCTACTGACAGAAATATTCAAATGTTTTCTTTCCCTGAATCTATTGCCTTAATACTCAGTGGAATATGAGTGAATGCCAGCAGAAATCGTAATTTCTGTACTACAACATATGACTTGAAGCTATTTCAAAAAAATACCTTGTTTATGTTTGTCCTAGTTAAACACCTCTGGAGATTGTGTGGTTATATTCTAGGAAACTAACGTAGAGCCGTAATTGGAGGTCACAGCTCTCATCCAAGATTGAGTCTAGCTATGTGATGCGGCTTCTGCATCTTTCTACATTTTCCATGTGCATGTGTGAAACAATCTGGATTGGTGTGAGCAGTAAGCTGTCCTTGAACATAAAAATCCCCTCTCATTGGACTAGCAATTAGCTAGGGAAAACAGTACTTGGGCTTTTTATGAGGACTGCAAATCGTAAGATTGTGCTGCTGATGATGTACTTGGGAAGTTCAAGTGTTGAGAGTTGAAAGACACAAGAACCAACATACTTTTTATCCTGCTCTTTGCTATTCACTACTAAGAATACTCTCATCTCTGATCCGGTTGCCTAGTCCTAGGCAAGTCAGAGTCTCATTTACTAGAACTCTGAATTTAATTTTAATTCCTTTTTTAATTTTTCTTCTTCCAGTTAGCAGACTTGAGGAGAGGGAGGCAGAACTCAAGAAAGAATACAATGCACTTCATTCAAGACATACAGAGGTAGGTCGTTACACCAAGATGAATTCAGGGTATCTGTAAAAATGTAGACTTACGGAAAACTTCATGTTGTGAGCAACTGGGAAAATTATTGGATGTTCTAGTTTATTCACTGATGCTTGGATGTTTGTATTGGTAATGATGGTTATAACCAGGCTTCATTTGGTATGTAGTTTTTCTAATTCACATATAAGTGTCTGTTTCTCCATGTTAGTTTGATTACACGTTTGTCAATTTTATAGCTTTCTCAGATATTCAGAAGTTTAAAAAAATAAAAATAGGAATTTGCTTTTTCATATTTCAAAGACAATTCTTCAAAGCATGCTAACAAACTTGAAAGAAATAGAAATGGAATTTCAATCTCAGTACACTTTCCAGCCGTTTTCTGTGTTAGTTTTACTTGTACCATTGAAGAACAGATTCCTTAAAAAAATTTGCCCCCTACTGAGATTCATGATTAAAAGAAGACCCTGCCATACTTACTGATAGCTATTGAAAACAGTATTTGCTAATGAAGATGGGACAAGTTTGACTTTGTTAAATAAGTAAGAGCCACACGTTAAGTTGGTTCTAGAGCATAAAGGGACTTGCAGTGCTTTGACTTTTAGCAGCAGGTTGCCTTTCCCATGCAGGGATGCTTACTGCCTAACTAGTATACTTATTTTAGTGAGGAAATCACTAGGTTTTGTGAATAATTCTGATTAATCTGAAGGCCCAATGTTGAGCACAATTATTCTCCTTACTCTGATAGCTTTGCCTTTGTCTGAAAGGTCAGATAGCTGTTTTTAGATCGTCACTAACAGTGGGGAATGCAATACTGACTGTTCCTAGTTCAAAAGACCACATGTGGGGAAAGGAAAAGCAAACACAGATGTCTGATTTGGTTGCCTTTAATACTTCCTTAGCAATCTTAAGATGAGTGTGTTATACTTAAAACAGCTGAAAGTGGCTTGGAACCACAGCCGGCACATAGCCCTTGAGTATTGCATGACAAGATTTCTGCAGCCCTTAAAAATATTCATATATTTTCTGAACTCCTAATGTATTTAAGATCATGCTTGTTACTAAATAGTTGCTTTAGAATGCTGCTTCTGTTGAAAACTGGAAATTTAAGTAAAATGAGAAGCAACAAAGCCTAATGCTGCCTACTTAAGTTTTACATCCTTTTGAATTGGAAATACTTCAAAGTACCGTGTGCTTGCAAAGTTTTGGTTTACTTTACTTAGAACCTATGGGTACTGTCACAATAGAAGTGGCACAGTTCTTTATTGAATCCTGTTTTGCAGAGTTCAAGATAACTAAATGTATCAGGCACCATTAATTCAATGAAATGCTAATGAAATGTTCTGAATATCTTTTTACGTAGGTTTTGCTCCAAAATGGACAACAACCTCTGCTGGTTTGATTCCAATTTATTAAATGCTTTTACATCTTAAATTCACTTTCTTTGGTGTAGGGAGAGGTGTTTCCTTGGGCTTTATTATTACTGAGGTGACTATGTCCTTTCTTTGTAAAGAAATAAGCTGTAATGCAACATGGTATATTCATACCCCTGTGCTCCTAAAATCAGGTCTCATGTTTTCTGTGCCCCTCCCTTTCAGCATGTTTATTTCCTTCTTTCTTTGTTTCCCAGTCTCAGCATTTTTTTTTTCCTTTTGAATGTTTCACCTCTCTCTCTTTATGTTACATAGCTTCTAAAACTAAACCCCCCTACCTTAGGTTACTTCTGGTTTTGTCTATGAAGATTTTGATCTCTGTCTTTAGGTGACAAGTGTGTGTACAAATTACTAGAAGTACCCAAAATTCTCAGACCGCCAGCTGGCAGCTGCTGAAATACAACAGTATATTCAAGATAGGAGATGGAGAGTTGATGGGGTAATGGCTTTGTGGGCTGTGAAAGCTCAGCTCTGGGCTCGGAACTAAGGGCAAAGAATAGCTACCAGAAGCGTGGTTGTTTATGAAAGGTTGGGAGCCTTTTTATCAAATGTGTGACTAACCCCAGGAAGTTAACTAGATACTCCTTATCTTCATTTGTAAAGATGTTTTTGAGCACAGTTAGAGACACCATTGTCAATTTGCAAAGTATGAACTTCCTGATGTACCTTACTTCAGTCATAGCTTGTCTCAGGTCAGCATTTTAATGCTGGTATCTGGTGTGTGTTTAAGACTCGGGGACTGAAATCCCTGCGGACTGGAAAGGGCTGTCTGATAATAGTGGCTATCTTCCCCCATCCCCTTTGTGATTTCCTGCTTCCCTTTCTCCCAACAAATTCTAGTGTTTTAGGTCTGCATAGTAGCTTTTTTCTTTTATTGCAGGATATTTTGGCAAATACCCAACCTACTTTAAGCATTAAATTATCAAGTTTATTGGCTTAAATACTTATATCACAATACTTGTTTCTGAAACCTTTCTTACTTTCATGTTCTTCTAGGAAAACACTTTTTTTTCCTTCTGAATTAGGTTCACCATTGTCTTCGCAAGTGATCCATCTTTAGTACTTACTGAAATGGCAATTGTTTTTCTTTCAATTGACCAAATAATGAACAGAACACTAGAAAGATGTGGGTGGGGTTTTTTTTTTTTAGCTCTAAGATGTTGGTAGTGATTGCTTTGACAGATGTCGCATTAAAGATGTGACTTGACTGCATTTTCTAGCAATTTTTCTCTCTTCTACCCATCCTCATTATTTGCTTCCTTCTATTCCCCCCCCTTATTCTTTAATTCACAGCTTAGTATTTCAGACTTGGACGTCTTCTCCCACTCTTCACTTAACTGAGGCTCTGTAGCCATGTCCTCTTTCAGCACTAACCCTACCTACTTGTGGCTATCTCTTTGCTGGAGATCACTGCCCAGCATGCTTGCTGGCTCAGCAGCTCACAGGAGTTTCAGCTAAACAGTTTCAGTCAAAATGGACCAAGACCTACTTAAACTGATTAAGTTGTGAGAAGTTACACCAGTGATGTGAACCAGAGAACTGAATCCCTCACCCACCTTGTGTATTGTATTGTGGTGAGTGCTGGGAGTGCTCCTTGGAGCTCAGCCTGCCAGGGCGCTCTGCATTGCAGCTCCAGGGCACCAACCTGCCCTAGCAACAAGGTGTCTTTGCAGCTGCAGAGACAGCAGGGCTGCCTTGACTTCTTAAAGCCCTAGGAAGAGGCTTTAGCCTTCTTTACCCTTCTGTCAAATTAGCCTCTGTCTTTCTTGCCGCTCTCTATAGAGCGGGAGACGAGCTAGTGAGCGTGAGGGGAATATATCCCCTTAAGCTTCCTCCCCTGGTAAGTCTGTGCTTGAGCTAACTGGCTTGATTTTAAACAGATTAGGGTATGATAACCTGAGCAGTCGAGTTGGTAAATTGGAAGGTGGAGTGTAGCTGGGCATTTGTAGCAGGTAGTGGAGAGGATAACATGTTCAGTCAGAACATAATGTGTGAATGCAGCCTGAACATGTTCAGACATCTGTGTCATGATTGCCTGCTTAGTTAACGTGCTCTGGTCCCTTGTCTTTCCTCTGCTTGCAGCGTATTTTGATCTTGCACTGACCTTGCTCTGTTCTAACGCTCAGAACAGATAAGCGATAAAGCAGCATGCTAGAGTTCCTGAATTTGAACTTCTGGAATTGAGCTGTGCAAAGTCTCGTTTCATCTTTCTCTGGCTATAAAGGACCAGGTGGAGGAAATGATCGTACAGCCATAAGGACAGTATGCTAGAAAATTGAATGGTTGACAGTGGTCTAATCCAGAAATCTTTGGACCTTTGCTCTACAGACTTAGAAAGGAATGTTATTACTTGGTTATAGCTTTTATCTCAAATACTGTTCTGTTTAATAGAAAATTTATTTGTATATTACCTGTATAAAAGCAGTCTTGTCTCCTGCACATACCTATTGGTGCTTTTGGCCTTTGCTGCAAAGAGATGATGCACTGCTGCTAGTGACTCTTTCAGAGCAAACCCCTGAGTAGGAGGTAAAGGGTCTTATTTTCTCTTTCTGCATAGTTAATTGGGCACACTTCTTAACTATGGCACTGGCTTTTTTTAAAGGCTTGGCTGCAGGCTGTTTTACACTTACTGCTCAGTTGGGAAACTGAGGCAGAGCAGTACTTTAGCATCTACTTGAGATTTGACTAACACCTGTGGCACTTCTCCACACAGATTTCCAAAGTAAAACTTTTCTTTCTGTTTAAGGAAGTGATTCTTTTTATCCTTTGGGAAACACAAGGCTATGATAATTCCGTATCTCTTTCCCTGACACACAGAATATGGGCTTAGTTTAATGAAGCATAATTGGGCCATGGAAGTTTCTCAGTGTTTTGCGCTGATACAATGTGACAGAACAGTGAGCCTGTCTCTGGCATTGGGAATGTACTTTGTCAGGTTCATTTGGATAAACAGATATCCCCAGCAAGTCCCTGTGTAGGGAAACAGGAAGGGAAGGCTAAATGGAGATGTCTAATTAGAATTGTGGCTAAGAATGGGTACCAGTCATAGTGGTTTTGAGATTAAACTTTAGATACATGTTTAAGCGAATAGTTTTTCTTAAGCCTTATGCTAAGCATTAACAGCTTGATGAATAAAGCCTGGATTTAACATTTTTACATACTATTGTATCTGCCGGCAGCATCATCTTATGTGTAGATAAATATGCATCAAGCTCACCGGTGGGAATGATGCTTTTACTTGGGTGACAAGCTCACCATGAATCCTTCAAGGTAAAAGGTAGTTACATGGAAGTATGTTTAGGACTTTTGTACTGAATCGATGAGATTCTAGAAAAGTCTATTACCTTAATAAATCTAGATTATGTGGGACACAGAAAGATCTATATATACACAGTTGGTCACACATTCCCAAAGGGAGGAGCTGCTTGTGCCAAACCTGATTGGATCTGCAGGATGAACAGCGAGGGCTGTAGCACAGAGCCCAGTCTGACAGTGAAAGAATTGCGAAAACCCGTCCTGGGGGAGTTAAAGCATTGACGCAGAAAGGAAGGAGGAGTGAAAGAGAAAGGAAGGTATAAAGGAGATGCTCTCAACCTGGTTAAGGAAAAGGTGCAGGTAACAATAACAACAACATGGTATATACACGTTGATTTGTGACAAAGTACCAGGCTTGTGTCCATTGGGAGCGGTCGTATTTGTAAGGGTAGGAATAGAAACCAGTGACAGGATGTTCATTGTCTGTCACTGAATGCTGAAGCTTAAGATGTAGAAAAACCTGTAACACTTTCTACAGTTGCAGAACTTGTCTCGTGCTGTATGAGGAAACCAATCTGAATATTTTTTGAGATGGTAAGATATTGCATAGCTGCCACTGGCATTTGAAAGGAATGACTTCCGTATTCATGCTGTAATGTCTTCAAAAGCTCATTATAGTCAATTTTTACATGTTGTGCCCTAAAATGAGCTGACACAAATTGTGAAATGCTGTTAACTACATAAGGTAATTCTTCTGAGTTCTGAGTTTATCTTTAATCCCCTCAACTAATGGTAATTGAGCAATGTATTTAATTACAATAATGATAAAGAGTGGTCAGTATTTATGATGTCTTCCTTGGGACAGTTGGTCATATTCAAAATACTTGTGGCCTTCAGGGGCCGCAAGGTGAGCTGTCAGTAGTAAAAGGTTATGGATTATTAAATATTGACTGCAATCTTGTTGAAGAGAAGGATAGTATATGTAGTCTTTTATTTATCATCTGTCCTTTAGTATAACTTCAGTAAGAATTGTGCTGAGTAGAGAGAAGTTATTCTGTTCATATCTATTTTTAAAATGTCAGTAATATTAACTTTTTTCTTTGGATAGCTGGGTAATCTCAAAACATAGCAAAACTTTTGATCAAATTTTGACCACTTGAGATTTCTAGTGTGTTAATTCATTAGACTTTTTTTTTTTGGATCAGGATGGCACTTCAAGGATATGCGGAGACTTGGGGTAATTTAGATTGAAAAGAGTCTCTGGAGGTCATCTAGTTCAAATCCCAGTGATTTTGGAGGGAGTCTTGAAAACTTTGTTGTAGATGAGCAGTTAGTGAGCTAACTTCTCAATAAGTTACAGTATTTAATTTTTTATTTCAACCTTTTCATTAACTGATTTCTAGAAGTTGAGAATCCATGTGCAGTGTCTCTTGACTCTACAGCACCACCTGTGTAGCCCCCCCCATCCCATGTGTAGGGAGGGGAGGGCGAGGAACTTTGCTGCTTGTGGACAATATTCCGATATTGTCAGCTTTTATCCTTGGGACCCTGGATCGAGGCAGTGTGTGGACTTTACATGGTGGTGCCACTGTTTTTCTGATTTTTGGGATGCCACTGGCATGTATAGCCTGGATCTGTGGACAAATTGCCATGCTGCACTGCACATACACACGATGCACACATTTGGTTTTTCATCTTGGTTTTGTGTTCCTATAGCTACGTGCTTCATGCTGAACTATGTGACCTTCAGATTTGCTTATTTTACTATCAGCAGTATTTTCATCTGCAGAACAATACTAAACAGCATAGTCCTTTAAATTGACCTGCCCTCCAGCCTCTGTATGTGGGTAATAAATATGATGAGACATTTCAGTAAACAAAAGAATAGACTGAGGGGAAGGAAGAAAGTAGGTTAAACCATGTATTTTGCAAAACATGAAAGTTGTGCGGGTTTTACTGACCTGACTCTTTTCCCATGTGTTAGTTGTTCCCTGAAAAGGTACTAGTTACTCATCTCCTGTTCACGAGTTAAAAAGCACCACAGATGTTCTGTTTAAAATTTTACTTGCAAAAACCAATTGGTGTGCTGCAAATGGAAATGTTTGCAGGTAGGTCAGCTTCTGTTCACTAATATCTCCCTTTCATGATGAGGGAATACATGAACAGGATACAGAATGGTCTAGTGTGCATTTCAAAGTTATACATTGGGTTTTTTCATGGAATTTCTAAATTAATTTGGATTATAATAAACTTGTTTTGTAAAACTATGCACAGGAACCATTGGAACACCTCATTTTTGTTGCTTGGTGGAAACAGAAAAAACAAGAAATGTGGATAGTTGAAGGTGGAGCTTTCAATTCTTTTGATTGCTTCTGTGTATGAGCAAGCATTAAAAAAATTCAGAAAGCAAATGAGATGGTCCTAGTAAAATGTTGCATTTATATCATTTTGTTGGAGGATAAATTTTGTAAGCTTTTGACAGCAGTTAAAGTATATTATATAATGTTTCTCTAAAAATAGGGGGGTTTTTTTGTCTGAATTATATTATTTAGTTCAGGTGAATGCTGGGAAAACGAGGATCTGTATGTAACCAGTATTTACCATATAAGTTATTTAGAGTATCCATCAATCAGGATATCTTAAGCCAGTTCACTCTACCAAAAAAATCTCAGACTAAGAGTATATATTCATATATGGCTAATGCTGGCAAGCAGTGTTTGTGGAGAAGCTGAGATCAGCTGAAGTCAGTAGCATCTGAAGGGCAAGCTTACTGACCTCAGACACATCGGCCCTGGCTTGAAAGTAACACGTCCTGCTGAGTTCAGTACTAATGTATGTGAATGCCCCCAAAATAAAAGGTTATGTAATATTGGTTGTACAAACCCCTGTTAACACCACTATTCTAAAAGTGTGTGTATGCCCTTTCTAGACTAGCAGAAGAAATTACAGTTTTACAGAATAGGTTTTTTTTTTTTCCTAGAGGAAGCCTTTGAGAAGTGACCTGAATATGTCTCAGGAAAAAAGTACACTAAATTCTTCTGCAGTACACCTGTGATTTCTTTCTCTTTCTCTCTTTTTTTTTTTTTTTTTTTTTTTTTTTTTGTTCTGAGTACCCTATTAATCTCTGACTGCAAGTGCTGAAATGCTAAAAATACCAAATGTCATGTAGGCTTCTCTTCAGGCTTTCCCAGTTTTCATTTCAAAGCCGTACGTCCAAATTAACCTTCTGGAGTGATGCAGTGGTACCTGTTACTTCTCCCCATGCACGTCACGGGTCAGTTACATCTGAGTAGCAACATCCTTGGGCCGACTGGAATCAGGGTTCATTAAATAAGTCATGACTGCCGGAGTCAGCATGCTGGCCTGTGGCTGTCTCTCTTAAAAGGAAGAGCAAGCAAGCAAAGCTCTTCTCGAGTGCTAAAAATCCACAGGCCACAATCCTTTTTGTGAGATGTCAGTCTAGATAATTTAAAACCGAAGATTTCGGTATTCTCTGTAAGTGAACTTAAATTTATTTTGATGTTTGAAGGAAAAAGAGAAGTGATGCTGACTTCATATTTCTGTCTACAAAAATAATGTGTTTCTTAGTTTGTAGATTCATTATGTTTAATATTTGAGGTGCATACTGTGTGACCTTTGCAGTTCTTTGCAGTTAGGCTATAGTGAAATGTATTGTGTGTCATACAGTAAATTTTAATATCTCTTGGCCACAGAGGTCTTAAAGAGCCTCTGAAATGGATTTGAACATGGCACTTCTGTTCAAAACTCTTGTTTGTAATATCATATACACTTTGTGTGCCCTTAGGATGTTTCCTGTGCATGAATGCACAAGTAGGTTCTCCAATTTTTTTTTATGGGCTTCTCTTCTGGTTTGTGGTTTTACACACTGTATAATTTTGCTTCTTTCTTTATCTATTTCTTTAATGTTTCTGAATGGTAATTTTTAGTATTGCAGGGGAAGAATATAATGTATTGGCCAAGAATTAAGCAGTTGTAGTAAATGTTATTAAATATCTCTTGCTGTTTTTCTGTCATTTTAAACAGATGATTCACAATTATATGGAGCACTTGGAAAGAACCAAACTTCATCAGCTAACAGGGGGTGATCAGCTAGAATCCACAACGCACAGTAGAATTAGGTAAGCTATTTATTATGCTCTCACCCCGAAATGAAAGAAAAAAATCCTTTCATTTGTGTTTGCAAGACTTTGTTCTTTAATCCTACAACAACGGTTTGGCTGAATCAGAAAGATTTGTTGTATGATTGGAATGCAGTAAGAGAATAGTGTAGAAATCAGTAGAAAGAGGCTTTTGCTGTTGTACTGCTAAACATTGAGATATACTTTGTACATTAGCCTTAAACAATTCCAGCTTTTTTTGAGTGTCTGCATTCCGGCAAGCAGGGAAAATGTCAGCGGCTGTCCCAAAATAATCGGTATCTTGCCATGGCTTTGTGTACGGTTGATGAAGGTGTGTATCGTGGTACCCATTTGTTCTAAGGGCTTGATGTGAATATATTATGCAGATTTCGAAGCTTTCTAGCCTATGAACTCTGGGTGGAAGGAGGGAGAATAACTCCAGGGCTGGCTGTGTCTCTGCGTCGCTGCATAGATGCTGCGAGGAGCCCGGCGGCTCCCGGCGCGAGGGGGAGGAGAGCGGTGATGTCATTGCTCCGGAGCTGCTGCAGAAGAGTGGAAAGCTGCTGCTGCTGGCATTGTTTTTGTGGCAGCGGCTGAATGACAGACTTTGCCTACAAAGAGACACCCTCGGCCCCTGCGTAGCCGCCTTGGTTCCGGCGTTTCACCATGCCAGCGCAGCGCCATGAATCCTGGATGCATGCTGCTATTTGTGTTTGGCTTCGTTGGCGGGGCGGTGGTCATTAATTCGGCTATCTTGGTATCTCTCTCTGTTTTGCTGCTTGTGCACTTTTCTATTTCTGCTGGTGTGCCAGCTCTGACGCAGAACCTACCAAGGATACTCAGGTACTCTGACCTACTGAACCTCGGCTTCACGCGCTCGCTCTTTTTCTCTGCTTTCCGTTTTTCGTTCAAACAGAAAGAGCAAGGATAAATTAGAGATGTAAATTATGTATAAATTTCAAGTTCTTTTGCAAGCATAATATTTATGGCCTGGGATATGGCAATATATTTTTTTTTTATACTCTCAAATTTCATTGCCTTTTAAGCAAGTACAAGGTCAGTTATGTGCCTTTTTTTTTAGAAAGCTATTACATTGGTCTATTGTAACCTGCAAAAAAAGCTGTGATGATAATGTCGTGGGTAAAGCTCATGTTCAGTGTATTGTCAGGTACTTGGCTGATCTTGTGTAGCCTTAAATGTATGCAGTCTGAGGCCTTGTACTTTTACATTTCACTTTTAATCAAAAGAATTATGTAAGATCAGTTAATTGATGATCTGCTCAACCACAGTAATTAATTAATCACATTATTTTTAAAAAAACTGATTATTGGTTGGTGAGAAAAAAAATCTTTCATTATTTAAGCATTAGAGCTCTTAAAGCCTATTCACTATTGTTCAGCCAAATGTTATCCTCTCCTCTTTTTCTGTACTTGTATGGCAAGCTGCCAACTCTGTCTGTCCCCCCTCAAGTTATGTTCCGTTTGTCCTAGTTGCCTGGAGCAGTAGCAGAGAGGCATTAGAATATTGTTACCAAAAGTAATCCTGACATGTTTTAGTACTATAATTACAAATAGAAAACAGCTGGAAAAGTTTTGAAATGTAGCTTTCTGACCTGAAAACTTGACATACTTTAGCTGTGGCTGTAAATTTAATAGTAAACTTTATTTAAAAAGGGAAAAATGCTGGAAATTAGTGTTTTCTGAATGAGCTATGTGACTTTTTCGCCTTAATACATGGTGCATGTAGACTTTCTATAGTAGTACACTTTTAACTTGGGTCTCTGACAACAGAAGGGTTGTTCCAAAGGTTTAAAGCAAATCAATAGATAAAAGAAATACCAATTATAAATAACTGATAATAAATGTGTATGAACACTTAAATACAAAGAAATAAAATAAATGTAAAGTGTAACTCTATAGACTGATCTAGTTAGTAAGGCTGTGCTTTTTTAAAAGGGGGGACAAAACCAAACCCAAAACAAATAACCCCAGCTCTAAAAAAAAACAAAGCAAAATATTGAACTTCGTGTTCAATAACTTCTGTTAGATTTTTTTTTTTTAGAATATATTTAAGCAGTCAGATGGCTTATGAAATCGGTTGTGTTATTTTTTTTTGTAATGTGCTTTTGCTCCCCTGGAGAATATTTAATGGATTTGAGGGGGTTTGGGAAGCCATGCTTTTCCCCCCCTAGTAATTTTTTTCAGGAATTACAGGAATTGGAACTCAGTTCCTTAGTCTTTTATTAATTTAAAAAAGATAAAAATACAGGGTGAAGGAATCTAATTGTAGAAGAATTGTTAACACTAGTCAGATTTTAGAACAGAGCATCTGGTTGCTTATCCTAAAGGTTCCTGTAAATGCTTCAATACATCACTTCAGAATATTAGTTTGGGCTTTTAAAACGCGTGCCTGCTTTCCGCTCACTGTCATATTTTCAGGTATTTCTTGGACATTGGGGGAGTGCAAGAGGTTCTTTGCTTTCCGGTTAACAACCAGTGAAATAAGTTGAAATTGTTTCAGTCTAATCAGATAATTTCTTTTAATGCAGACATGCACATAACCTTCACTTCCAAAATAAGCCCCCTTTTCAAACTTCATTTATTGTGTAGTCTTGCAATGCATCTGAACTGTGTTTTAGCGCATCAAAATATGTTCATTATAAAATTATTTAAAACTGTCTTGCAAAAAAAGCAAATGTCTGTTGTGAACTTTTTTTGGTACCCATTTTACTTAAATTCACTCTTCCGAAGACTGCAAAGAAAATAAGCTTTGTGGCATATCCTGCAAGTAAGCAAATCTGTCTGCTCTGAACCATTGCTCTGGGAGGCGTTTTCCAAAGCGAAGGGCCCTTCACAATGTATGCTTTATCACCGGCTTTCTTTTCCACTGAAGGGCTGCTTTTTTTCCCCTTTTTTTGTTGCTGGACGACTTAACCAATGAAATGGTTTCAGCCTGTCTTTTGACATAATCTAAGCTTATGTGGTGTGTCTTTTGTTCCCCACACACATTAGAGTTGTGGGAAATCTAAAGAAAAGCAGAACCTGTTACAATAGCAGGAATCGCTGGAATCAAATTTCTGTTTAGTTCTGGGGTTTTTCGTGAAGACTTCTCAGCACAGTTAGTTTGCAGATGCTGGAACAGTATCTGATGCTTTTTATTTTGTAATCCTGACTGATTTTGCTTTACTCGCTTTGCTGCCTACTTTGCTCTGCTAAACTACTTCCAAATTAACAATGTAACTTGGAATAATATTTATGAAAGGCCAAGATGCACGCAGTGTGAGAATTAGTTGCAAAGATTTTTGTGACAGAGAGCATCTTCGTACACCTGTACTGGAAAGGTTCATGCCAGTTAAAATTGCTTGCTATTTGAACATTGGGTTTTTTGGCGGTGTAAAATTTACAAAAAGGAGTTTACTGCTTATTGCTAAATACAGTCCTTTCTTGACTAATTTTTCTTCTAAGTAAACAAAAAAAACCCAAAAGCAAAACAAAAAAAAAATTTATAAAGGAGCTTAGCTTTTCCTTTTGCTTTTCAACATTCCCTTTCATATTTTTGCATATAACTTGTATGCAGATACTAATCCTGCACAGAATTTTGTCTATGTTATGTTTAACTTGTGAAAAGCCTTCCAAAAAAAGTATATGTGGTTGTGATTTGACTTTTTATAATGCCAAAATGTGAGATCTCTCAGATCTTAATATTTTGGCTGGATTGCCGCTGCAGGGGTACTTACAGGCAATGCTTTCTCAAGAAGGGTGGTTTTCTGCCATTGCTTGCGCACACTTTTATCTTCCGTCTTTAGTATACTTAAAGCTGTGCTAGTTGATTACAGTCCTTTTTTTCTATATTTCATTGTTCTGACTGAACAAATACTTTGCTTTATCTCAATTCTATGCCTGGCTGATATTTTTCCTTTTCAGGGCTGGCTGTAGCATCCTATGAATTGCGTTCTACACAATGTTTTTGTCTCTTGCTGGCAGGAAGAATTAATCTTTTTGTTCACTGATCACACTACTGACAGCAAGATTGACTTGGATTTTTTTTTTTTTTGGACAAAGCTTTGGAATTTCCAAATGTTGTTTGCCATAGAGAAGTGATAAAGACAACAGAGATGGTGAAGGTTGGGATGAAGTAATTTGCCTTACTGGCATAAGCTTTTATGCAGCTTTAGGGTGAGGTAGAGTGCTGAACTGATCTTGGTTAAAAGCTATGCAATTTTTGGCTGGGCTAGTTTTAGCATTGGTAATTCCTTGACTCAGTTTTTTTCAGTTGTACAAATCCATGTAATTCCTGTGATCTTCAGAAGAAAAATACCATAGATTTTGAGAAGAGTTGAACTTTAAGCTGATTGTTTACAACTTTTCCCAAATGCTTCAGTTAATGATTTAGCTGTTGGCTGTCATAGAAGTTATGTGGTACTGTATCTTGCCAAAAAATGAAAAGTGCAAAGTGGTACTTTTAAGAGTGGTTGCTGAAAACTGTAATTTAATCGGGAGTAAGGAAACATTTTCATCTTGCACTTCTGTGTGTGTTCTACTGCTGTAAAACTTGTTTACTATAGATTAGCTTTTGTGCAATCAATAATTGCTGCTTAAAGCCATGAAATAGACTATTTGCAATTAAATAATGTGAAATAAGGAATTACGTGCTGTAATACTAACTGTGTATGCTACGTTTTATATTTAATAGAGCACAGTGTATGGATGTTTGAACCTATAATTTTACCACTACAGGAAAACAAACGGTGTGAAATCTGAAATGGCTGATGAAACCTGTCTCTCTCTCAAACAGAAAGGAGCGTCCGATATCACTGGGCATCTTCCCATTACCTCCAGGAGATGCGCTACTTACGCCTGAAACTCAGAGAGAAACGGGGGAAACGCCTGGGTCAGAGCACTGGAAATTCCATGACCTAAGCCAGCCGCGGTCCCACACAAGCCTAAAGGTGAGCACTCAGCTTGGCTGCCTTGTGTGTTAGGAGAAACTCCCGTAACCAGATTAGATCCTTACTGAGGAGAAAAAGGAAATTGAAAGGGAGGAGGGAAAACCCTAAATCATCTTTGTGTAAGGTAAGTATGTTGCTTATGCAAATGAGCTTTGAGGGAACTTATTTACTGGAAGAAACAGAGTTTGGCTTGCACTTCCCAAATGAGTGGCAATACAGGCTAGTTCTCCTCGTAGTCACAGGAGTGGGTTTTTTCTTTCTAAGGACCCTTTCCGAAGGTCAGTTGCTTGTTCTTTGCACATTAGATATGTAACTAGCCAGTGTAAACGGGGCTGCTGGTTTAATATTCTTTTAGAAGGAAAGCTTTGATTACTACACAGGCAGTACTCTTAACACAGCCTCCGCCTACTATCAGGCGTGTAGCGTAGGTATACCGCAGAGCTGAGAATGACCTAACTTTCCTAAATTAGCCTGTGATTGTGATTTCTCGTACATGTTGCTTGGCTATAATTCCTGCAATTGTTCTGTATTCCAATGGTGAGGGGGTGGCATAGAACAAGCTGCAGAAATGGAAAAATGGGGGAGTGGTGTTGGAGGGTGATGAATCTGGCGGTTGGGACTGGGGTGCGCTAAGAGCACAGCCGGAGGAGGGATCTGCAGGGTGAAGAACTCCAGAATGTGTAAAGCCTCCCTATATCTTTATGTTGATGAGGTTTTTTTGAAGACTATGGATGTACTGTTATTTCTGAAAAGACATACAGCTGAGGGAAATTTCCTCCTAAGTGAACTTAAGACCCAGCAGGGCAATATTAAACTGATAAGAATTAAAAAACTATCCAGATGTAATTGGAACCCAGACTTTTTTTTTTGCGCAGAGGTCATATGGAGAAGTGTAAGTAATGGCTGATTATAAATGTATCAAAGTGACAACAGGAGCTTGCATCTAAAAATTTGTCACTTAACAAATTCTTGGCTAGGACCATTTTTGGATCTTAAATTTGTCCTATTCCCTTTGTCCTATGCCAATTAACATCAATAAATTGACAGACTTTAGGAGAGCTAACTGAAATAACTTAAGTTATGACTAAGAGTAAGTGGAGATGAGATAAAAAGGGAAGTCTCTGATCCTATTATGTCCCCTCAGAATATTATATTGGTTACTATATATTGTCAAAATAGGCTTCTTGGTATAGTTCTTCAATAAAAAAAAAAAATGCACTGCTAAAAGAGAATTTAGAAACAGCGCAGACTGTAATTTTTTCAATAGTCAGAATAAATTCCTTAGGTCCAAAGCAACATCTTTGCTTTCTAGCTGTGAATGTAAAGTATTTCTGAAGTGAACATGTTGAATAACATGATATATTTAAGTCATAACTAGAATTTGAAACTTTTTTCTCTAATACTTTTATTTCCCCTAAATACTTTTAACATCAAGTACAAGGCACGAGCAAGATTATACTGCTTTCAGGCATCTGTTTTCCATTCATGCACAAGCATTTCATTAATGGTCAGTGTTTCCTCTAAAAGTATCACAAGGAATAGGTGTCAGGGAGAAACCCAGACTAAAAAGACTGGGTATCCTGTAGCTTGTACAGTAGTGACATTGCTGGATGTCATTGTCAGACAACATACAATTATGTACCATTCATACACTTTTCTTATTTCTGCAAAGCATTGCAGATGAGCTACTACTTCTTCAGATTTAATTATCTAATTTTTAAACTAGTTTTTGTTTTTTCAGGAAAAGTCTTTTGGCAACATTACCAAAAAAGTCAAATTTGCTAAGTCAACACAGCACTGACTTTCAAATGCTTAGGCTTTGAGGTGTTTTGATTAATTCATTGTCACTTAATGGAATTGCATTTCATTTTCATTAGTTCTAGAACAAACATCCATGATAGTTTAATCAGTATAGTTTCCAAGAGTTAGCTTAAAAAAAAAACCAAACCACCAAACAGTAGATAATAAAGTCAGAAATCTAAACCAGATGGGATTATTTGAAATTCCTTTAAGGAAAGGACCATTCTCTTCACTGTTGTCTCTTGTGCTATCAAGCTGTTTTTCTTGATCTTTGTGTGTGAAAGTCAGTGATCAGTCTGTGCTGCATCAGTTAGTGGATGCTTTTGGAATACAAAGATGTAGAAATGTTTGGACAGAGCCAACAGCTCTGAGGTTTTATTCCCTGTTTGTGTGAACTCGAGATTCCCGTGGTAAGGGATACCATTTCCTCCCTTCTGTATCTGCTTGCTGAAGTATGAATCATTATCCAGCGGCTGAACTTCAACAGTTCAAAAGGCAATTGGCTAAACTGTGTAGCTTTTTTTTTTTTAAATGTACACGATGTATCTCATATAACACTTTCATATTGATTTTGTTGCCTTGTGTAACTATGGGTATGTGTACATGTTTTATTCCTTTAGAGGTGTGTTAGTTGGCTGTTTCTGAATAATTTTGTCGAGTTATTAAGTATTAATAATTGGTCATTTTGGAATGTACTAAAAAAGGATGAAAACTGGAAGTAATTGATAAGCAGGTCTTGAAAGTGCTGAATTTTGTTTCTAGGGCTTGCAAATTCCATGTAGGGATGTCACTATGGGATGCAAGCTTTACATTTATGCTGATATACATAAATGTGTGTTTTCCTCCCTGCCCCCACAAATTAAAATCTTATCTTTCTAGGAAGTTTCAAAAGTAGAAATTTAGAAATTACAATTCTTAGTAATCATACACTAAGTACAAAGGAGAGAATGTGTGTCCATTTGCAGGTCTCTCTCTGTTTTTTTTTTTTTTTTAAAGAACCTTAAAATTCAGTTTCACTTCCTTCTCCAAAAGGGATGCTAGCAGTATGATGAATTCATGCTTCACAAAATCTACACTTGCCTCATTCTTGACAAGTTTAGGTTTCCTGAGCTAACAGATACATTCTCTTTAAATGTTACAGACTTGTCTAGGAGCCTTGCTTTCACCTCTGATTCCCAAACAAAACCCTAAAATAACTTTTTTCAAAACTTACTCTCCTGCCTTCATTTTGCACCTCAGTGTTTCATCTCGATTTCCCTCTTTCCGTGCACCGCTGCCCGCCCCCCCCCCAGAAGATTCCTCTAATGCTGTAAGCTAGAAAATATTGGCCTAAACAGACCAATTTGTTTTCATATCTGCAGTGAGATCTTGTTCACTGTTATGTGCTATTTAAGTCAAGTCATAGTTAAGACGTCTGGATGCTGGTATGGCTTTGGTCATGAACGAGGAGTGAAATGTGAACGGAGGGAGGCAAGGGCCAGAAGAGGGCTATCGTGTTATCAAGTAGTACCCTCCGGTTACACCAAACAGTCTGGCCTGCCCTTGAACGCAGTGCCTCATGCAGCCCTGTCCGAGTATTGATCATCATCTGGGGTCCAGCTGGATTAATAGCCGTACTTGTGGTGCTTCATATGGCGTCACTGTAAGGTAAACTGTTGCCGGGAATCAGCTTCTAAGAAGGAGCTATTTACTGATGTTCCATGGTTGATCCGAAATCTAACTGGACAAGTAGTCACTGCGGTTCAGTGTCTCATTCCCAGTGTCATCCAGGGCTTACAGTTCAGACTGGAAAGTGCGTAAAACCAGTTTCAGTGAAGTGCTTGCAAATACTATACTTTTATATTGGTTAAATCCATGTTCTGCATCAGTGCTTCAATGCCTACTTTTTAAGAAGATGTTTTAAGATATCATGTACATTTTGAGCAATTAAAAATTTTCTAACGGCTGTATTCAGCAGTTCATTGTGCAGCTAGAAGTATTATTAATATGGGAATGATGCCTGTTGTCTGAAAGACTTAACAGAAAAGCACCCTAAAGTTGTGGCTATAATTAACAACTGAGATCAAACATTAGTATTAAAAATAAGGGCATGTTTTATGTAGCTATAACCTCCTTAACAGAAGTGAAACAGCCATAGCCTAAAGATTAATTTGGCCGTACTGGCTTAAAGTATTCTTTCCATTCCTGTTTCTTTGCATATGTATATTCTTCAGTAAAATACAGTAATTTTGGTGTTTGTTCTTTAGTTTATGTACCTAACTCTTCTAATAATACTTTAATTGTGTTCATTTTTTTTAATGGTAATGTTCAATTTTAGGATGAGCTCTCTGATGTTAGCCAAGCAGGCTCAAAATCTACTACTCCAGCATCCACAGCTGCTTCAGATGTACCTGTACTGCCTGCTGAAACTCCTCAAAAGGAAGATGTTGAAGGGCTTGCAAAGGACATGGATGCGCCGAATGAGAAGCTGGACGTAAGCAAGAATATTGAAGTACAGGTAGCTCAAGAGACAAGAAATGTGTCCACTGGTGAGCTGCTTTAACTTTTTAGTATATGGTTACTCCAGACCTCATATGTAATCTGTTATGAAATATCTTAGCTTTTGTGCCACAAATGAGAAATGGGGGGGTTTCTCAATATTTTTATGAGTACAGAGTATTGGTAAGAGATACAAGTCTGCGGTTGGTTGGTGGCTTTAGTCCTTCTTTTTCTAGAATCAGAATTATTTATGACATTTCCTTGTAAATGACAGACGTGGCACTCATCTAGACACAAAAAGTCATGAGATAGAATCACAGAATCGTCTAGGTTGGAAAAGACCTTTAAGGTCATCCAGTCCAACCATTAACCTACACTACCAAGCCCACCTAAACCAATCAAGGGTAGACTAGACTAAACCATATCCCGAAGTGCCACATCTACCCGTTTTTTGAACACTTCCAGGGATGGTGACTCCACCACCTCTCTGGGCAGCCTGTTCCAATGCTTGACCACCCTTTCCGTAAAGAAATTTTTCCTAATTTCCAGCCTAAACCTCCCCTGGCGCAGCTTGAGCCCATTTCCTCTCGTCCTATCGCTAGCTACTTGGGAGAAGAGACCAACACCCACCTCACTACTACCTCCTTTCAGGTAGTTGTAGAGAGCGATAAGGTCTCCCCTCAGCCTCCACTTCTCCAGGCTAAACAACCCCAGTTCCCTCAGCCGCTCCTCATAAGACTTGTTCTCCAGACCCTTCACCAGCCTTGTTGCCCGTCTCTG
Organism: Pelecanus crispus; assembly: GCF_030463565.1. NCBI lineage: Eukaryota > Metazoa > Chordata > Aves > Pelecaniformes > Pelecanidae > Pelecanus > Pelecanus crispus. The sequence continues at coordinate 22,515,715 of NC_134654.1, read as the reverse complement.
AACACGCTCCAGCACCTCAATGTCTTTCTTGTATTGAGGGGCCCAAAACTGGCCCTGATGATAGACATCTGCTTGGTTTCGATTGGAGAAATAGTGGGAAATAACTACTGTCGGATGACTTAAGTTAAATTCAGGAGAGACTTGAAAATTCCAGTGTCTGTACTAGAGTATCAAAATCCATAGGTCATCTCATTTAATTACCTTGATAAGTCTTTGAACAGAAGTCTACTAACTTGGTGATCGATAATAACGACTACATGTAGATAATGTCATATGTCACAGTGATTTTTATTTTATGGAGACATACCACTTGCTTTTTCCTAGGTGGAAATGAAAATGAAGAAAAATCTGAAGTTCAGGCAATCATTGAGTCAACTCCAGAGTTGGATATGGATAAAGATCTCAGTGGATATAAGGCTTCCAGGTAAGTTGTGTGTTGTGATTTGAGTAGGAAGACTAATTTTAGAAGGCACCAGACTTCGGTTTTGAACTTGTGACTTGTTTAGAAATTTTACCAGACTGAGGTCATGCATTGTATAATGAATCTCCTGCTCCTGTGACCTTAGTTCCCCAAATTCCTCAGGAGTTTTTAAGTGCAACAGCAGTTCTTCATTCTGTTTCTACACCTGATGAATGTTCAGGTTACTTCATATTACGGCAGATTTAAGAATGCTTAAATACTCTTTCCATATTTCAAGCAAAGGGTCTATATCAAGAGGCCTTTTCTCCCTAGATTTCAAGGTACTAGCAGTTTCTAAGCTAGGCCCTTGTGTTTTCACCCATCTCTTTAAAATCTGGATTTATGACTGACTTTGTGAATGTTACAGCATTTATTTATCAGATTCTGATAGTGGAATCCCAGCGTTGGCAGAATGTTTTTGCCTGAGTCTGCTTCTTTGCAAGCTTTTGCTTGTGAAGGATAACATTTCTTTCAAAAGCTCTAAAGTCCCATTAAAAATAAAGAAGTGCTGTTTTAGCGGTGGGGGGAGTGCCTGATCTTCTAGGCAAACCCTGAACATTTCAGGGTCTAGCCACAAGTCCTTCAAATATGTTATGTGTCTGTGTGTTTCATTCTTGTGATGAGATGGAAAAAATGACCTTGTATAGTGAATGTTAATGGCGTAAGATCTTTGTGTGAAAAAGATTCCTTCTGGCCAGAGGAATGTTTTGATCTCTCTTTGGTTCCCTTGTGTGCTTCTTGTATTAAATGACTTCCAATTTGGCTGAGCTGTCTGTCCTTTAAGCGTTTGGGCTGACTAAGTCCTGACGGGGCTGAATTTCTAGATGCCAAAACTTGATATGCTTTAATTTATTAAAAACCTGACCAGCTCAAAATCAGCAGCTACCTCAAGGTTGGGATCTTGATGCCAAAGTAGTATTTGAAAATGGAATGTAGGACTCTTAAGTCAACTGAAAGCTTCTGAAAAATTTACTGCTGTTTTGTTTTTGGGGGTAACAAATGAACTACTGGTAAAAATACAGAGAAAACTTTCTTCAGTGTGGGAATGTTTTCTTTCTGCTTTAAGTCTTGTTTTAATTCTTTGAATAGCACTCCTACCAAAGGCATAGAGAACAAAGCATTTGACCGTAATACAGAGTCACTCTTTGAAGAGCTGTCATCTGCTGGTTCTGGCCTAATTGGAGATGTGGATGAAGGTGCAGATTTACTGGGTAAGAAAGGTTATTTAAAGAGGAATTTTCCTTGTTAGTGGAGTGCTTAATTGTCTTGCTGGATTTACTGTTAGGATTCATTTGCATTAAAATCTTTTGAGTATCATCCTAAGGTGGTTATTAGAATGCAAAAACCAGGAGAAGGTGTTTGTTCTTTCTTTCAGTATAACAATATCAGCCTTAATCTTTTGGGGCACCTCTTGCACTTTTCTCTATTTCAGTTTTCCCTATATGTTCTCTGACACAAGGATTTTTATCTCAAGTGAGGATTTTTATCTTGAACTAGTTTTAAGTAGTTTAATTCAGATTGTGCCCAATCTGTAATGGCCTGGCTTTATCACCTCTATGCGGTTTAACTGGTGGGAGAGAATTGCAGCAGAATGCGATGCTGGTCATTTGAGAATCAAAGCATTAATTGAAAGGGGAGGCAGAACCCACATTTCTCGTCCCCCTAAGCAGCTTGCTGCTACTTGTGTGCTGACTGAACAAAATGTAAGTGGGGAATATGAGTTGATCTGGAGCAAAAAGGTCGTTAAAAGAAGGATCTTTCTATAAACAACATAACAAGATATTTTTGGCTATATCAGTGTTCAAGCCTCATTTTGAAATAATGAAAGCTTGTACTATGGAATGTATAAAATGCAGATGCAACTTTTGTGTGTTTTGAAATGGGTTGTATACAGAAAATCAGTAATTTGTTTGCTTCTGTTGTCTGACCTGGCAAAAATACAGATTGTTAGTAGTATTATTTAGAACTGTTGTGTGTACAATCTGGATTTCTAGTTGTTCAGTGTTGCACCAGAAACTTATTTTGCATCAAATAGGTGACATTTCTGCAAAGTATTACTCACTAGGAGTAATGGGCCTGTCTCCAGCCTGAGAGATGGTTTTTCTTTGTTGTCACTCTCTGCTGCTTTGAATCCTGAGCAGTGAGGACCACCACATCTTTGCTGGAACATTCTTCATCCAAACCTCTTGCACCCTGTTATCACAGGGACAACTAATGGCACATTCTGCATGCAAAGATATAGATACTGGAGAAATATTAACATATAGCAACTTCCTTCCCTTAGCTATGTGATAAGTTGTTTAAAGAAATCAAATTACTGTCAGGACTTCCTGATAATAGATGCTTTGTTTTCCATGGACAAAAATAATGTACTTTTTAGTATAACATATCAAAAGTTTGTCACTGACTTCATTACCATTTTCTGTAAAACTACTGCTAGAAACACTGGTGTGTGCAAAATAAACACATTGTTACAACTGCATTTGTTATGCAGAATGTGTTGGTCTAAAAGTTTTGCTATGTGATCATGATTTCACTTTGAGCACAACCGTAGTCCAGATTACTCTGTGTTACTTAAAAGCCACATCTGCATCTAGGATAGTTGATGTGTTTAAAGCATTTGGACCTGTTCTAAGTGAGCATTAAATTTTAGTTTGGAGTTCTGTAAAAGTAGTTAATTGGGATTCTCTAATCTGTTTTCTCTTGGGCTGCATACCCAGGGGAATATTCTGGTGTGTATGCTTCTTTTTTTAAAAAAAAAAATTCTTTGAAATCTGTTGCTTCTACAGTTAGGCGTTCTTGGCTGCTGCTCTCATAAAATACATTCTCTGCATTTTTTCCCTGCTTGGTAACTTTTTTTTTGCCTTTGCACTCTTGGCTTTCTAGTTTTCGTTATTGCATTATAAAGGATCCTGAAACCTGCTGGAAGTGATCCTAGGTACTTTTATCTGTGAATACTAAATACATTTTAAAAGCAATAACCACTTGAATAAAACCTCTTGATGACTGTAGTGTAGGGGATTTTTCCAGGTATCGATAAAGTAACAATAGCTGATCTAAGTTCCTTCACTAGTAAATGTCATTTACTTTTAATCTGAAACCCAGAGAGAGAAATCCCAAAAAAGGGAACTTTGACTTGCATGTCTATTTTTAGATACTTTTTTTAATTGTTATGCAAATATCTTTTAAGTCTTCTGTTACCAGTTGCTTACAAGATTGTGTTCATAGAGTATTTTTAGAAGGCCTACACCATTAAGATACCTTTTTCATTTGTTATGAATTAGCATAACATCTGCCATTATCAGTGGTAATTATTTTGCTGTGCAAGATATAAAATAATTAGTTTCTGCCTGAAAGTTTCTTTTTAAAATCCTGCAAATTATATTATTTTAGGCATGCAAATAATAGGGTGAGAAATTATTTTCCAGAAATTTAAATAATATTGAAGTAGTTACATGAAGAGTTAAGTTACTTTTTCCATAGTAGCATATTAATTTGAAACGTTTACTGAAGGGCTTAGCATTTCTTCCAAGTACTGTGCTTCTCAATTGTTTCACAGAAAATGAGATAGACTTTTATTAAGTTACTGATTTTTATAAGAGGTCTAACCAATAGAAATGGTTGTGACAAATTTTTCAACATCTGTCTCTCGTATAAATCCTGCTTCTAATCACATCACATTCCACTTCAAATTTTTGGTGATGGCTTTGTTTTAATTCACTCTTACTTCATAAGTCTAAATATTTTATTGCTCTTCACTCATACTACACCTTACATGAAATGTTTCTTGTTCTTGTTTTTGCTCTACATGGAATGCATGGGCTTTAAAGACCATAATTTCTTTGGTAAGGTATCATTTGCTGTGGGGAAATCTGCAGGGCTTTCACAATCTGAGCTTTATAATTAAGCATGTCTTGTCTATAACTGATAGCTTTTGTTTCTAACATAGTATAAAAAACAGTTGAGCATTTTAAACTTAACTTTTTGTGGAGTAATAGTTCCCCAGTAATGCCATGTTTGGTTTTTGACTTAGTGGTACTGTAACCTCTTCAAAATGCGTAGAATAGGTGGAGGTAACACTAGGCTGTAGTTAGCCAGGGTTGCCTTTAGGCTTTAATTGAAGGCAGACTGGGAGGAAGGTGGAGGGGAAAGCTCATTGTAGAAGGTAGGTCCTGAAACTTCAGATAGCTCACAGTTTTTCTGACAAGTTGTCATACTTCAAATTCAGCTGGTTTTAGAAAATCTTTTAGACAATGGCAAAACATAGATTTTTGTAAAAACATCCATTTTATCTGCTGATTTCATGTATTTGTTTCCTTTGGAAAGGAATGGGTCGTGAGGTTGAAAACCTTATTTTGGAAAACACTCAGCTGTTGGAAACCAAGTAAGTGAGAATGTGTATGTAAAAAATACTGACCTTCACTGTTAATTTGTTATATCCTTAATATCTTCATACATAAAGTTGAAATTATACAAATGTGCTCTCTGTTCTAAGAGTAGTGGTGGTGTAAGTATTTTGAATTTGTAGCTATATTTGGCTAAATATATAGCTTAGTTGGTATTCTTCTAGAAATTAAGGACCTTGAAAGCAAAAGCTGCTTTTATCCTTGCCAGGCTACAAGAAATGCAGTGCTGTGTCCTAATGAGATCAATTCCCTGCCTTTTCTGTTAGAAACACAGCTGTAACTGCAGAAGCTAATCCATTGGAGCACTATTGAGGAATTCAACCTCTAGGCAAACTGTTCTGATTTATCGATACTTTTTTCTAATACAGAGGTGTGAATGTGTTTGAGTATTTGAGATTTGGGGGGAGAGGGTTTGACCTGTTTCAGGAAACTCTTATCTTTTTACAGCAGCTCTGTGTAAGAAATTTGTAGGTGTTTGAATTCAAGAATAAAATCTGCTGAATAGAAACTATGAGGCCATAGTCATCCTTGTAATGGTGTGTTTTAAATGTTTGTGTAGAAATGCACTGAATGTAGTGAAGAATGATTTGATAGCAAAGGTGGATGAATTGACCTGTGAGAAGGATGTACTACAAGGTGAACTAGAGGCTGTAAAACAAGCAAAACAAAAGCTTGAAGAGAAGAACAAGGAACTGGAAGAAGAGCTGAGAAAGTAAGTTTAATTCCATGGCTGTGAAAAAGAAAGAGGAGGGAAAAAAAAACCCCTGTCGTATCTAATGCAGCTATTTTTTGTTTTGTATTTAGAGCTCGTGCAGAAGCAGAGGAAGCAAGACAGAAAGCTAAAGAGGATGATGATGTAGGTTTATGTGTGTATGTGGGTTTTTTGTATGTATAATCCACAATGGGACATTAGAAGCTCACATGAGTTTAGTGAGCGCTACTAAACTTTACTACTTAATACGTAGTGATAAACTTCCTACATGTATAGAAAAGATAGAACATCTAAAGAGCACAAGTAAACCTAAACTGACCATGTCTAGTTTTCTTTCTTTCCTCTCTGCCCATTATTGTGTGTCACATTCTTTTTGAAGAACTGAGGTTTTTATTCAGATTTATACTACATACAAAGGAAGGAGAGGAAGGTAAAATTGAGTTAGTTTTACAAAGCCCCAAATTATTTGGAATCTGGAATTGTGCCCGAAACTGACTCTTATCGGAAGGCAGAGGCTGACTCTGCAAGGCCCTACTGTGCTCCTTTGTTCGTCCTATGTTTGCTTTTTTGTGTGTTCAGAGTGATGTCCCCACCGCTCAGCGGAAGCGTTTTACTCGTGTTGAAATGGCCCGTGTTCTGATGGAAAGAAATCAGTATAAAGAGAGATTGATGGAGCTTCAGGAAGCTGTCCGATGGACTGAGATGATAAGGTAAAAGGGTCTTTTAAGAATCTTTGATAGAGCTCCTTGGATTTTACAAGCTTTTGATTTTTAGCTGCAGAGTGATCTGGTCAGTAGTTTGAGGCCTTAATTGCCCTTCTGCTCGTCTCCCCACATGCTCATGAATAAGTTTGTTTTAAAGTTATGTGCATATAACGTAACTAATCAAAATGGGTTCTTGGTGAGACCTCAGTGAAGATGTGTTACTTGATAAGATGTGGAATAAGCATCCCTTGAAGAATATGTGTATTTTGGAATGGTTGCAAAACTTGGTAATTGCAAATAACATCAGTTTGGTGGGCAAGAAAAATTACTGTGTGTATGCCTGCACATACCTTAAAGTGGTGGGCCCAGTTGTCAGCTGAGATGTCAAAACAGGAATAACATACAGTCTTCAGATTGAGTGTAATCCATTTGTAGGGACTTGGGTTGTTCAGGGAAGAAAACCACAATTTTAAAACTGTGCAAGGTTTGTTAAATATAAACAATAAAGATGGTGGTCTGGTCTAATTTCTGTCCTGAATATTGAGTTGTCTGGAAGGTGCGATTTTAAAAACAAAAGGCGTCTGCCTCAGACCTCAGCCCAGCTCGTTCTTGTCACGTCCCTGTGAGCTGTGTCCGTATCCAGAGGTAACTGTCATTTGGTGCTGCCTGCCAGTCAGGTATAACAATGGGATCTAATTTTTTCTATTGTCCTCAATACCTGTGAGCCATTTTGACTCTGAGCGTGTGAGAGGAAAAATACATATTGCCAAGCAGACAATGGCTTGCTTTTCTATAGCTATTTCTCCTGTAAAAATCCTCTCCTATCTCTGTTAATGCATCTGTGGCTTCAGGAATGATTACTTTACCATTTATTTACTGTTGTGTTGAAGACTAAGAGGATTTTATAAGAATTTTAAAATAAAAGGCAATGGTTAAAATATTAAAAAACAGGGGGCAGAAGAATTTAAAATCATTTGCTGCTTTCTTCTAGCTGTTTCCATTGCAAAGTGTTACACAGATTTGTCTCTTCTGTCTGAAAAGCACTCACCAGTTGTGTTTGTGATGCAAATAAATGTGGATTATGTTTATTACATAACTTCACCTAGTGAGAATTTCAATATTGGGTTCTGATCAGAAAAGAAGTGTCAATGTGAAGAAACAGGCTTTGATGCTTTTGATATCGTATCCTGTTTTTTTAAATAAGTTACACACTGTTCTGTTCCTTTCCTTTTTTTAATTAGTGCTTACTCAGTAAACTTGGAATTCATTTCTTGTAGAGCATCAAGAGAAAATCCAGCCATGCAAGAAAAGAAGAGATCAAGCATTTGGCAGTTGTAAGTATTGAAACACAACTCACTGGCAAAAATAAATAAAAGACCCTAAGCAATTAGCTGGCACATTTTTGTATGTTAGCTAATTATCTTTTGGCAGATGAAGATTTCTTAACTGTTCTCCTCTTGTTACCTAGCATGCCAGCTCGGTAAGACTGTTCTTGAAGACAAAATGTATCGTAAGCTGCATCACGTAGTGAATGGCTGTGCACTTTGTGAAGTTAAATGCCAAAGTGCTGTAATTTTTTTCTAGCTGAATATGCACCAGGCCTCTGGTTCTGAACATTTTTCTGGATTCTTTTTTGTGATGAAAAATAGAAACCTGAATAGCTCATGTGGATTGCATTTATTTCAGCTTCCTTTTCCTCTAGGAAGTACGGCTTACTGATTGTTAAATTTTCCTTTCTAACTTCAAGCTCTTTAAATCTAAAACAGTTGTTATTCACAACAAGATATTTGTCAAATAATCCTTTTGATGTTGTGGCTTGCTGATAACTATTCTATCTTTTAGCCTAGAAAATGGTGGGGTTTTTAAAGTGCACTATGCATGAACTAATATGCTTCATAAAACTGTCTTCCAGGTGTGATGTTAACATCCTAATTTTGTTGGTTCCCTGTAGATCTTCATTCAAGATGAAGATCCCATTAAATTTGATAAATGGATGGAATAATAATTCTACCAGAATTTTTCTTACTGACATGAGTTTCTGTGCTTTGAGAGTGTTGCTGAGTGTGTGGTGGCTGTTGTTATGTTGGGCTCCAGTTTCCTAGTCTAACTGGCTTGAGCAGGCTAGCATATGCAGTGTTTTGCCTGCATAGTCAAATTTGTATGTATCTTACAAATCTTAACACTCATCTTTCATTTTCCTCCTTCTAGTTTTAGCAGGCTCTTCAGTTCATCTAGCAATACAGCTAAGAAACCAGAACCTCCTGTCAATGTTAAATATAATGCTCCAACCTCGCATATTACTCCATCAGTCAAGAAAAGAAGCAGCACCTTATCTCAATTACCTAGTGACAAATCTAAAGCCTTTGAATTCCTCAGTGAAGAGTAAGTAATTTTGGTTTTATACTACTAGATGTGCTCTATCAAGTATTTACTCTTTTAATCCTCTGAGATAAATAGCATTGCTGCTAAGTGAAGTGTAATGTTCTCCTGAAGTGAATGTTGATATATAAGAAAGCAACATAGTGCAGACTGAAATGCAGAGCAGTGGATGAGTATTCTGGGTACCTGGCAGTAGTGTTCTGTCTGGCAAATATCACTGCTTTTCATAAAAGTACATTTAGGCACAGGAGGCAGCACTTGGTATGCTTTTATATGCAAGTGTAGTAGCTAAGCAATAACTGTATGGATATTTTCACTTTAAGCTCAGTAGAAAAATAGGACAACATGAGTCAGGCTAACAAGTATCTGTAATTATCTTTTTTGTCTCCTGTGCTTCTTTTTGGCAATATATGCTTTTGGTTTACAACTTTGAAAGCTTCTAGCAGAGGTACATAACCCAAGTTATTTTTTGTTAAGGATACTGACAATAGACTTTCTGGTTTTGCCTGTCTTTCACAGGTCCCTGTGAATAGCTCACAGGAAACCTGGTGTTCTATAGGTGGTATGTGAAAGACTAGTGATCTCTTTGGTAACCCAATGCTTCTGCAGAGATCTTGTCTATTGAGTTTAATAGCAACTCCCATTACACAAAGAATTCTGAAGAGCATAAATAAGAGGTTCTTTAATAACGATCCTTCCCTAGAACTGAAGCCAGTTTAGCGTCACGCAGAGAGCAGAAGAGAGAGCAGTATCGCCAAGTGAAAGCACATGTTCAGAAAGAGGATGGTAGAGTGCAAGCATTTGGCTGGAGTCTACCTCAGAAGTACAAACAGGTATTATGCTTATATTTTCAAATGTAGTAGTAACAACTCCATGTTTTGTGAAATTTGAACAGAGTATAATTTCACAGCTTGTGTTTGAGTGATTCCAGCATTTTTTCATTGAACTTTTGCAGTTAAAAGAGTCTTTCTAAGGAAAACCACAATGCAAAACTCTTACTTGCGTTTAACAAAGTCTGATCAACTGATTCCAAAGACTGTAAACCTCTTTTAAAAGGGGAAGCTTTTCTGTTTCTGGGTTTGTTTTTCTTTTTTTCCTAGGTGGCAAATGGTGGCCAGGGTGACAATAAGATGAAGAACTTGCCTGTACCTGTTTACCTGAGACCTTTAGATGAGAAGGATACCTCTATGAAGGTAGGATATTTACAGCAATGATATAGAGAATTGGACAACCTATAGCTTTAGCCTGAATATTTTTATTTTAGATCCGATTATTTTCTTTTTGAAATGAAGTTGTTTCTCTTTAAAGCATAGGTGAATCAGAATTTAAGCTTCCATAGAAATGTACATGACTTTAAGATTAATGAATTCCTTAAAATGGACTGAAGATATATAGTAATTTTGATACAACAACATATTTAGCAATGGGTGTATCTTTTTTTTTTAGTTTAACATTTAAGTATTTGGTTTTTCTTTCAAGCTATGGTGTGCTGTAGGGGTAAACCTATCAGGAGGGAAAACACGAGATGGCGGGTCTGTGGTTGGTGCTAGTGTATTCTACAATGACGTGACTGGTATGGATGCAGATGGCAACAAACAGCAAACAGGATCTCAAAGTAGCTTAGACAGACTAGACCAAGAGCTCAAGGTAAGCTCACAGTAAGGCATATTGGATAGTTTATATCATTAAACATCTTTACCGTATATCTGTAGATTAATATATTTTGTAACCAGGTTTATTGGTAACAAATAGATTTTTCTTGGGTAGTCATCAAACCCAAGATATTTGGGTTATTGAATCCATCTACAAAAATACTGTGTTTCTATCCTGTGTGCCAGCTTGTTGGTAAATCTGAGGAGCAAATCAATTTTACATCAAAATGATGCACTGCTTATACCAGTGCTGCCTGCTTTAAAAAACATTTGTAAGAGAATTGTTCATGTTCTGACTGCCACTTAGAAAAAAAGGTGTTTTAGGTGTCTGTGCCATTGTTTAAAAATGTGTTAGTCTTCATGTTTTCATGAAGAAGCAATGAATGGAATTCATATCAAGGGCATAAAAACAAAGGCTTAATTTTGAAGTGCTTTAGGACATCACATTAACCTGTGGCAATACTGAGTATTGTAGCTGGGACATAAATAGTATTTTTAGATAGCTTTATACTTGTCTAACTGTATAATTGTGCAGTATAATTATTTTCTATAGTTTTCTCCACAAGTATGAAATATGAGGGGGGTTTTATATTCCAAATATACAGACAAGTCAATACATGTAATTTTACAATGGTATTAAAGATATTAAAGATTAAAAATATATTTATCTTATCACATATTTATGTATATTTCTGTAGCTGATAATATAAGAACATACAAGATCAAAGGCAATAATTCTATTCTTGTCCACCTTCCTGTTGTTGTTCACTTCTGTTCTGCCTTTATTCTCCTTCAGGACCAACAGAAGGAGCTGAAACATCAAGAAGAATTATCCAGCCTAGTTTGGATCTGTACTAGCACACATTCTGCTACAAAAGTTATCATTATCGATGCTAATCAACCAGGAAATATTCTGGACAGTTTCATTGTTTGCAATTCTCATGTGCTTTGTATTGCTAGTGTACCAGGTAAAGACTTGTGATGCTTTAGCTCCTGCTTTTTTAACTGTACCTTATTCAGATTTTCTTAAGCAATGAAAAACCAAAGATTTGTTAATTAGTGTGATAAAATGTTACTGTAACACATCAATAAAAAGTGTTTAGTTGGAGGGAAAACTGTTGGATTTTTAATCTACTGTTCCACTCTTCAGTTGGCTCTTGACCTAAATTAACTCAAAGGTAAAGAGTCGTCAGTAACCAGGAACAAGTATTTTGTCTGCTGTATTATAAATTGTGCAGTAGTGCCAATGTTTTAAGGAACCATGAACACCACAAAAGAAAACTATGTTGGCTTTTTAGACCTATTCTGCCACTTGAAGATAGTAGCAAGTCTTCGAGCTTCCTGTAGAGGGAATCCTTGTTACATTGACAGTGTGTATGGAGAGTGTACTGAGGGAAGTTTAGTAGGAGGGTATTGTGATTCTGGAGAAGAAATAATTGTGCTTTTGGATTTCTTGTTTCTTGGCTTGCACTTATAGAAGTCTGTAGCGCTAGTTCCAGTGAAGTAGTTTTGTTTAGTAAGCTCAGAAGAAATCTCTTCCCAGTGAAGTTTGAGGTTTTGCTCCATTGAAACTATGTATAACTTGTAAGGTCAAACCAGCATAAAATATAGTAAAATACAATAAGCATTTCAAGAAACCAAGAATAATATTTTAAGTCTTGAGAAGATTGTATGAGAGAAAAGCAGCTTTTCTTCCAGAACAAAGGATCTATTGCAGTTAAATTCTTCATAAAGATGTAGATAAGTCTCCCTGCATATATGCACTGTTATGAAATCTAGTTTTAATGGAAAATTTATTTGAACTAGAAAAAGAACTAGTTGGAAGACTCTGCAGGTTGAAATATAGTGTATGACATTCAGATGTGCAGCATGTGTAGATACTGCGTTTGCTTTTTGAGCTTTGTGACAGCATCTTTAATGTCTGCTGATCATGTTAAAATAAGCTGGTAGATAGGTATCTACATGTTAAATCTCAGTTGCTGGAGAGTTCATTCAGTTTAAAAGCTTAGATTGTTATGAGATAGAAAAGTGACTTCCCTTTATGCCCACAAGAAACACGTGAGTTTAATCTCTTTCAGGGGCAAGGGAAACAGACTATCCTGCAGGAGAAGAAGGGTCTCAAGAAGCAGATCCCAGTCAAGTGGACAAGTCATCTCTGTGTGGAAGTATGACTAGCAACAGCTCTGCAGAAACTGATAGCTTGCTAGGAGGGATCACAGTGGTTGGCTGTACTGCAGAGGGTATCACAGGAGCCCCTGTAGCTCATGATGCAAATGGTGGCTCACCAATGACAGATAAACAGTCAGGTATGAATCTTACAAGTATGCCAGGGATGGCTGAACACCATTAGGTGTAACTCAGGAATGAATGGTACAAGTATGTAATGTAATAGCTTGTCTGTAAGTGGTGATAACATAAAACAAGCACTCAGTGGGAAATGGCCTATGAGTCTGACATACTTGCACTGTATAATTGTAGCTAGAAACTTTGTGGGGGTGATATTAAATGGGTATAAACAATTCCTTCTTTCAAATACTTTTGAGAGAACTCTGTCTTGTGCATGGTCTAAAGAGAGGTTTTAAGTTACTCAGTATTTGAAATGCAGACCTTGCTGACAGATGACTAGAGAGAATATGGATAGATGCCTTAAATCTTGTAAAGTCTTAATAGAGACTGAAGTGAAGCTGTTTACTTTGTAGGCATTCATAATATTTTCTGCCATGTACCCTTCAGAGCTGTATGATGATATGATTGTTAACGGATATGTGGCTATTGGACTTCAAGGTCATTTATTTTCTTATGGCATATAATACTGTTGCCATAGTTGTGGTTTTTAATTGATTGGATTTCACTGCTATTCTAGTTAAGCACTTAAAGGGCAATCTGTGCCCTCGGTCACTGGGTTGATACCTAAAGTGCATTTGACACTTGTCAGTGCAACCTACTGAAGTTTGGGTGCACTGTTTCGGATCTGATTTTTTTATATAAAATCTGGATTATGACCCTCTTGGTTATTACAGCTATTCACTTCAGTATCAAATTCTGGCTGCCTTTAAACAGTTGAGAATTCTCTTGTAGCTGTTAAAAGTTTTTCAAATTTTTTGTTCCATAGATGTTGCAACTGAAAGTAATTCAGTAGATGAGAACATTCCAACAGCAGAGGAGGCAGTAGAAGCAACAGAAGTCAATGCAGGGACAGGAGAAGACACAGCTGATATTGCACAAACTGGAGTCTACACAGAGCATGTCTTTACAGATCCTCTGGGAGTGCAGAATACAACAGAGGCATCTCCAGTGTACCAGCCTAGGTACATAGTCCTCATACCTCTGAAAATGTACTTAAAAAGAAAAACATAATGTTTGCAGGAACGCAACATGGGGACAAAACAACTACTTTTTTTTTCCTTGTTAAGTATGTTGAGGTTTATGTAAGTCATCTTAGTACAAGATGCTCTACACTTGCATGAAAGGGTCACCTATGTACAAAGAGCCTTTTGTCTGTGAACTCATATCCCTTGAGTACAGACAGCTCCAGAATGGAGTAGTGAGTGTGTACCAGCTTGTCACTAAGTCCTCTCACAGACTTACTGTGAATGGCGCTGATCTAGACATGCCTGTTTAAATTCCCTGGTTTGATGTCAAAATAAATAAGAATCACACTCCTTTCTTCCAGTCAACTGGTTGTTCAAATATATGTTTCTTTTCTCAGAATAGTCAATCTGTGAGTAGTTACAGGAGTGGAGAAGAAGCTTGAAAGTAATTGGTGTTTCAAATCTTCAGGAATCTTCACTCTCCACATACAGGCACAAGAGTATCATACAGCTTTTTTTATAGGTGTTTCTCTTAACATGTGCCTCTGATGTTGTGACTCTCTTCTGGCATTCCACAGAGATATCAGCAATATTGACAGGCTTGAATGGAACCTAAACTTCCTTGTATAAGTAAATGGCCACTTGAAGAAATTCATTGTTATTGAGGTTTTCATCTGTATTGTTGCACTTTCATGCACAGTTACTGTTTTTTAAATACCTTATGTACTTCAAAAGCCAGTGTAGAAACTGGCAGCAATGAAGTAATTACCTAGGTTATAATCTGAGTAATCTGTGCACTTTATTCAATGTATTTTAACTTTTTTTTTTAGTACTGAGTCAGAGTTATATAAAGACATTGCAGTTTTGCCAAATGAGCAAGATTTAGTGAGAGAAGAAGCACAGAAAATGAGTAGCCTTTTGCCAACAATGTGGCTTGGAGCACAGAATGGATGGTAAGAAAATGCTAATCTTGTTAAATTTATTTGGAAAAATTGTTCTAAACTTGTTTCTTGTGCCTACAGCCCTGATAACTGTCTTGAGTCAAGATTAAGTGCAGGGAGACCTCAAGAGCCTAAACTTTGTATGCTTTTCTACATTTAGGCATTATAGAATTACAAGAAAGTATTGTAGGTGATTAACGTGCTCTTTTTGGCAGATAACGCTTTCATCTGCAGACAAGTTTTAGTTGGGTTTTTTTGTAGTCAAAGAAATTGTTATAGTCTGATAATTCCATAACTTTCAATATTTTATTATGCTAGAAAAATATATTGCCCTTTTTACTGCAGATGTGTCTGCAAAGGAGTTGGTAATGTTTTAGGTCTCTGAAAAAAACATTCTGCCTGCTCATGTGGTTCTCTTTCAGTCTATACATAGTTTTCAGTGGAAGATGAAAACTTATTTTCCCTTTGTGGATTTCAATTATAGGGGTTTCGCTTGGGTTTTTTTCCTGTCTGGTAGACGTTTCCTAGTGCTTTTAATCCCTCCTGATTTGTCTTTGCAGCCTGTATGTTCATTCGTCAGTGGCCCAGTGGAGGAAATGTGTTCATGCCATTAAACTTAAAGATTCTATTCTCAGTATTGTGTAAGTCCTGAAAGAATGTCATGTAAATCATAATGAACTTTTGTTAAAATACTTGCAAAGTAGTTTTATATTTCCTCCTCAGATATTGGGAATGTCAGTTGCCATAAATGCATGCATATTCTTTTGAGGGGCAGTGGAAAACGTTTGGGGAGTAAGGAGAATAAAAGGAATCTCATATCTGTTGGAAATACGATAGCTCAAATGGTGAGCCTGTAGCTGTATACTCAAAACAGTTGTAGGTTGTTATCCTTGCTGTTTTCTTCAGGCACTGTAGCTAGATATATCTTAAGCTTCCTGAACTGGATTTTGATGCCTTGTTACCGTCCTTTCTCTTGAGCTATATTGTAGAATTCAGAACACTAGGGCTAACGTGAATATAAAAAGTATGCTGAAATATAAAATGTTTATACCTTTAAACTTGCAGTTTGAGAAATGCAGTCTAACGCCGTATATTCTTGTGCCTCCTTTTTCCCCCAGACATGTAAAGGGAATAGTATTAGTTGCACTAGCTGATGGAACACTAGCAATATTTCACCGAGGAGTTGGTAAGCATTCTATTGGATCTTGAAACCAGTGAAGTTGTAACAGTATTTAGGAAAGAAACGTGCCATTTATAAATAGTGTTTTGAAAATGTATTCCCCAATGGCCTTTCTACAGTCTGTCTTGAGGAAATCTTTCTAGTATTTCAGTTGTAGTTTCAAGCACCATTTTTGCATGGTCCTGGTGCGTTCCTGGAATTTTTCCGTACTCCGAGAAGAAGGAGAATGGGATATATCTGAGCTCAATAGTGAAAAGCCAGTTGATAAAGTGCACTTTGATCAACGTCTCATTTGCTTTTTCATCATGGTCAATAGTCATGTCTTCTGTTTTGTTATTAGTGTTAATAATTGTCTGTGACCAAGTCCTTCAATGAGAATTTTGTTAGCATCCCTTCAGAATTTCTGCCCAAACCACTCCTGGACAAGGTCCGTTCTTCAGCTTCCAGAATAAGGGCCTGGACTCTCTATTCATTTGTTCTTTTCTTGATGGAGTTTAAATCTCTGTGCTTAGCATTTAGAAGAATTAAAGAGGTTGTACAGCACTAATGCAAATATTGGGAAAGATGCATCTGGGATGAAGCTGTTATGTTTTTGTGGTTTTGGTGTTCTGTTGTTTTTTTTTTTTAAACACAAACTCTAGTGGCTTACAATCCTTAAGGATCTCGAGTAAATGTCTGATGGTCTGTGGCTTAGCTCAGTCTATGGAAGAATTTTACTTGGTGTTGAATGACCAGGTGTAGTATGCTTTTAGATTTCAGGTGCCTTTCTTAAGATCTTGCAGCATATTTAAAAAAAAAAAAAAGATCTTGATGCACTGGCCAACATTTCTGTGTTCAGTCAAGCAGCAAGTGCCTAGTGCTGTGTGGGTAGTTGCTTGTTGTAATGTATACAGATGCCTATCCAAGTAAAGCATTTAGCACTAGGTAACTTGCTGTTTTTAAAAATGTTTTGACGTATTTTGAACATGAGTCACTGTACAACCTTATTATATTAAAAACAAAGTAGCATTTGGGATATTGGTAGTTTGTATAACTTGTTGCTGTTTTTTTAATGAGGAGCTAGCCATAAATTTGGATTGACTTACCCAGATTATTAGTGCTTTGAAAAAATTAGACTGTTAAGATATTTGCCCATACTCTTAAACTATTTTTAAACTCATAGGAACCTATGTTTTGTTTTGTTTTTTCTTTTCCTTCTCTTTTTAAAGATGGTCAGTGGGATTTGACAAACTATCACCTGTTAGACCTGGGCCGGCCGCATCATTCGATAAGATGCATGACAGTGGTACATGACAAAGTCTGGTGTGGCTACAGGAACAAAATTTATGTTGTTCAACCAAAGGCTATGAAAATAGAGGCAAGTTAAAATGGTGTTTAAGTATAAATTATGTTTTAATGCCATCTCATGCTACAGCTCAAACTCCAGAGTAACTCCAGAGAACAGTTATTTGTTCATCAGTACAGAAACAAGCAACCAAATATATTTGTCTTGGGAAATACTATTACATTTTCTTTAGATGTTTTCATTGTTTTGAAGATTTTAAGCCATGATGAGACACTCCTCACTTACTGAAAAGGATTTTGGGGGGGTTTAGTTCTCCACTTCTAGCTAGCCAGGAACTGGAAAATGTCCTTGTGCGGAGTTTGTAAGGCTAGCTCTCAGCTTATTCTCTACATGTGTGCCTTATGTTCTCCACCCACCTGTAACCTTCTCTGTAATCTGTCTTTGCATAATTTAGAGGTTTGTAAGTGTTAATCTTGAATGTACTCTCCCTCCAGTTACAGAATAGTTTGTTTATATAAGGTGTGTAAGCTGGTGTTTCTGCAGTGTTGTCTGTGTACCTGACATATCAAGTACAGAAAGCGGCTAAGGTTTCTGAAAGCCATTAGCAGTATTAACACTTCAACTTCTGCTAACTGGCCTGAGACACAGGCCGGAACTTTTGAGGGTGACTGCTCAGCTCTTCTGAAATATCAAGCACCCAATTAATAATCTATTTTTGTGAAGAAGACTATATGTATGGGAAAACTGAAATGAAGGAATTCATACAACAGTGAAATTAATTGTTTTGCTGGTGGATAGTGCATATTTTGCATGGATGGGTGTGTATGCAGGAGCAAGGCTTGACAGAACTAGGAAGAAAAACACTTTTGGGGCATATGTATCTTGTGCTGTGGCAGGAGGACCTCATACTAAACAGGCTCCAGGTTAAATGGAGACAGAAGCCAGAGTAGGCTGGGGTATGATATGTAAATGAAGACACAGTAGGAAACTATGGCTTTGAGATCACACTCCAGGGAAGGAAATCAGCATTTTTACTATTACTTTACCAGCATCATATGGTAATTGTAACTATAAGCTAAACACTATTTGCTAGTGATCTTGGAAATCAGAGGGTCATAGATGACTTAAGAAAATTGCTGGTATTGACAATATAAGAGTAACAGAGAAGTCTTTCTTACTCTTTCCTTTGTTTCATCTTCTAACTTAAAATCCAATCTTCCGTAGAAGTCATTTGATGCACACCCAAGAAGAGAAAGCCAAGTGAGGCAGCTGGCATGGGTGGGTGATGGGGTATGGGTGTCTATTCGCTTGGACTCCACCCTGCGTCTCTATCATGCACACACGTATCAGCATCTACAAGATGTGGACATTGAACCTTATGTAAGCAAAATGCTAGGTAAGTTGATAAGAAAAACTGTTGTGTATACTTACACCTCTTGCTGTCTGGAGCTTTCTTTTCCTGTTAAGGATCAGGCAATTCTCACTGCAAACTAGGGGGAAGGGTGGGTGGAAGGCTAGTCAAATTCTGTTTGTGAAAACTTGAATCTGGAAGTAGAAGCCTAAGTCAGTCTGTGAAGCATGATGAGGGCGATAGGTCTTCTGATACAGTCTGCTGATCCTACCTGATGCCTAAGGTGTCCCTAAAAACTCAGAACTAGTGAGGAAAATGGTGGTTGGGTTGGGCCGGTATCAACTGGGATACTAAAATCTTCCTGGTTTTTACTGCACTGATGCCTTTTTTTTAAAATCTAAGACTGGGAAGCATCCATTACTTGCCTGGAAGAATTGCCTTTTTTTCAAGAAAATACAAATGCAAAATAGCAAACTTTTATTGCTATTGAAGCTAATAAGCTTTCTGATTTTTTTTTTTTCATTAATATTTATGTAAGAGCAGTTTCACCACCTACGTCACACAACAGATAGAGGTAATTGGGCCATGGGAAATCCTTCACGAGTAACTACTGTGCCATTGCACTTAGCTGGTCAGCCTTCTTCTGTTCCCCTCATAGTGCTAATGGATGAGAAATTAATTTTAATGGATGAGAAGCCATTATCTTACATCTGTAAATTCACCTTTTTTTGTTTGTTTGAAAAGCTGCCCTGGTGTTGTAAGCCCCAAAAGGTTTTACTGTGCAGCATTATGGAGCCGTTATACCTTTTGTGCTTTCTCACAGTTACTGTTAGTCTCTTTCTGTATAGGTTCACAACTTAATTAACAGAGTGTTTTAGACTTTTAGGTTATCTTTACAACTTAAATGTACTTCTCTACCTTGTTTCTGTTGAAGTGGGAGGGAATTACTCGTCTGTGTGGTTTGGGAGTTGGAGTTAAGATTCTCTGTTATGGAACTAACATTATTCTTGCTCATAATTTTTGATGAAAAGCATCTTTTGTTTTTAGGTACTGGTAAACTGGGATTCTCATTTGTGAGAATCACAGCTCTTATGGTGTCTTGTAATCGTTTATGGGTAGGAACAGGAAATGGTGTCATCATCTCCATTCCATTAACAGAAAGTAAGTAAAACATAAATGAATAGCACTGTGCAATATGCTGTAGACACAAAAAGAGAATATTAAATGCCATTCAGATGCTTGCTAATGGATAGAAAGCTTTACTGCCAGGTCTGAATCTTTCAGGTTTGTAACAGATTGGGCCTGTGTGATGTTTAGCACCTAATCTGTGTACATGGTTACAATTACTCTGAGCAAAAAAGCACATCTCAAATCTCCTGTACTTCAATTTGAGCAGAGTTGCTGTGGCTTGAATGAAAGAGATGCTTTGGAGCCTTAGAGGTGTTATGAGCATTAGCAGCATTTATAAAAGTTAATTGCTTGTAAGAGATGGCTTTAGTTTTCTAATTAATGTTATTTTTGGTTGCCATATGATTGCCGAAGTAGATTTTTGTTTGATTTGAGCAAGTTGGTATTGTTGCTAATACAACTTGTTTGGCTTTAGTTCCTGAGAATTCATCACAAAGCTGCTATAAAGGACTGGAACAGTAGTAGTACTGACTGCTTTAAGGGACATGTTCAAAGTTATAGGAATTGTAAACATATTCTACAAATAGGGCACTAACTTCTAGGTAAAATTCCAATGATGCAATTCAGGTGTCTGCTTAAAAACAGACCCCAAACTCTTGTCATAGGCTAAAACTGCTTGGGAGTGGAAGGGGAAGCATTCAGACATGGGCAGGTGAACCTCTGGAAAAGGGAACAGTCCAGTTCAAGGGCAAAACAAATCTTAAATAGGTAAAGCTTGGGAAGAATGTGTGTGTAAATTGATTGCATTTAAAACAAACAAAAAAACCCAATGCTTGTGCCTGAGACTAATGTTAAAACACATGGGCAGAAATTTCAGAAAATAAAGTACAGAACTTTGTTAGTCCTAATTGTACTGTTGTTATATAGAAAGTAGTACAGTCTGACAGGTGAAATTTTAGGGTAATTTAACAGTAAAAACTCTTCATGTTTTATCTGCTTTGTTGAACAGCACATACCTGCATTGTTTCTCATACTGTTCCATTACATTGTCCATCCATTCAGCAAATGTCTTTTTTTGCATTTCATGAATGTGCTAAGGAAGGACAGACTTCCTATCGTGAATTTGAAATAGTTTAAATCATGCTTTCAAAAATTATAGCTCTTAATTTGCATCAAGCTTAATTTA
The DNA here is from genome assembly GCF_030463565.1 of Pelecanus crispus. Classification (NCBI taxonomy): domain Eukaryota; kingdom Metazoa; phylum Chordata; class Aves; order Pelecaniformes; family Pelecanidae; genus Pelecanus; species Pelecanus crispus. The sequence goes on along the minus strand of NC_134654.1, from coordinate 22,495,020 downwards.
ATGTTTCCACAGGAGTTTGTTTTAAAACAACAGTGAACATGGAAAAAAAGCCCTATTAAAGCTATTCAGTTTAATTTCAGTTTTATTGTTCATGAGTCGGAACAACTGTTTGTGGGTAGCCTGATAGTGGGTTTGAGAACCCTTGTTACAAAGATTCACGGTTTTCAAAAACAGTTGCATCCTCACATAAGCAATTGCATGTCTCAATTCCCTGGGGCTCAATAGCAGGCCATCTTCCAGATCGGCCGACGTTGTTTTGAAATGGCACTTGAAAACATGAGTTGTTATATATAATTTTGGTAGCCTCCTACCAAGGAAAGAGAGAAAGGGGAAACGTTGCTAATCAATAATAAACTTTATAGCGATAAAGCACGTGAAAGTGGCAATGCTTTCATTGTCCATTTTGTACTGAAACTTTTATAACAAGATGCTGTTCTTTGTGACTTTTTATTGAATCTTCTGTAATTAGATATTTACTGGTTTTAGGAGCTAAAATTTTAAGCTCTACCTTATCAAAAACCAAAATACAAGAGTGGTGGGTTCTCATTAATCCTTCTCCTCTACTGTCATACCTATCCATTTCCCCTTTCCTCCTTTCTCACTTTAGCTGTAATCCTCCACCAGGGACGTTTACTGGGGCTGAGGGGTAAGTGCAGATCCTGAACAAAAATCTATTTTCAGGCTTCTAATAGCCACTTTGAGGCTGTTTCCCACTCCTTATAGATTTACCCTTTGTATGTTCCTAAATGTTTTTCCACTTGCAGTTACTGCATTGCAGCAGTTTTATGTTTGCTAAATGGCCACCAATCTGCTCAGCAGTTTAGTATATCATCCTGTGTTGCAGCTGAACTTTCATACAGACTTTGTTTTTCTTCCAGCCAATGTGATACCATATCTTATAACTTTTGTCATTAATCCACATCATTTACTGTCTTGTTACAAATCACTGTTTCTTTCACTCCTTTGGTAGTCTGTGGAATGGAGATGGCTTGTATGTCTAGCATGAGTACTTCTCTGTTTTAATGGATTTTAAAACTTCTCAGTAAAAACTAGATGTAGACTTATAATAGGGTAGCTCCTTCATGCCCACAGGTGGCTGTTTTTAGTGAATTTTTGCTGGCAAGGGGATACCCTATGATTAGTTGGAATGAAACTGTCTTTAATTGTATGTTTAAGTACATTGAATTTGCTCATACTGAAACACATTAGAGGTACTTATTTTCTATGAAAGATACAGTCCTTTCACAAATTATTTTTTTCCAAAAGTAGGATATTAAAATCTGGTGTTTATGCTAGACTAATAAGAATCCTGCTCCATTTTCTGATGTACTTAAAATAACGAAGCATGCGATCTTTTTTCTTTCCAGCTCTGTCTTGAATTGGCATTGCTGCCCTCCTGTTTCATTTTTATCTAAGTTGGCTTTAGCTTTTAGATGGTACCATAAGGTTTCTTAACAAATAACCATTTCTGTAATTTGTATTTTCAAGTTTTTGTTTCAAGAAAACACTTCTCTTCTTTTACAGCTAATAAAGCAGCAGCAGGCTCCGGAAACCGTCCGGGGAGTGTAATACGTGTATATGGCGATGAAAACAGTGACAAAGTGACTCCAGGAACATTCATACCATATTGTTCAATGGCACACGCGCAGCTTTGCTTCCATGGGCATCGTGATGCTGTTAAATTCTTTGTTGCAGTACCTGGTGAGGTTTTATTACCGTTCTTCAAATGAAGTTTCTTTTTTGCCCTCATTTGCTTAGTTAAACATAGTGTTTAGGTAAAGATAGCAAGTGTATGAAATCATACATTCAGAAAAAAATGATTACGTTTTATTTACAAGGCTTATCTGATTCTTACGTGCAGTATTGTTTAATGGGAGGAAAAGGGTTTGGTCACAAAGAAAGTGCTTTGTTTCTGTGACGAAGGTACTATGGTAAGCGAGTGCTCACCTATTAAGAAGGCAGTCAACTGCTAATTGATATAAGGTCCAATTTAAGAGTCTGACGTCCTGCAGGAGGATGAGCTACTAAGGGAGAAGCCCCCAAAGGAAAGAATCTCAGCTGAGAAAGCTGAGAGTTTCCTAGAAGCTGCAGTGCTGGTTGAATACCCTCTCAGTGCTTGCACGCACCTCGTGCTGGAAGTAAATGACAGAAGTTTGCTTAATGGGCTGACGTGCACTGAATCATTTCAGTTGTGTGTCTGAGAGCCTTAAGTCTGTTTCAGTGCCATTCTCTAGATTTGCATGCCTGTGCTGTGAAATCTATCAAGAGGCATTTAATTCTCTGATTCCATTGAACTGACCTGAACAGATCCTTCATCTCTTTATAGAGATGAAGTCAGAGCAAAGCTAGCTTTCCGTCCCTTGCTGAAGAGATACTAGAATCCAAAGTTAAGTGTATCATTAGGCATTAAGTATGTCATCCAATGACCAAATACAGGTGGTATTATTCTGTGATATGTGGTATAAATATATATTCTGTTTTTAATCCAGGTCAGGTTGTTTGCCCACAGAGTAGTGGTGGAACAGAGCTAATGGCTGATAAACCGGCCCAAGAGTCCTTCAACCAGAGTCCCTTAAAATCGATGTTGGTGATAAGTGGTGGAGAAGGGTATATTGACTTCAGAATGGGTAAGAAAACTGAGCTTAAAATCAGTTTTAACCTCTCCATACTGAAAGGTCATTAACCATATAATAACTTCCGTCATGATGGCAGAGTGCATTTGTGTGGTCAGTCAGTATATAGTCTTTACTAAGCAAGTGCGAGGATAGAAGTATCTTTATTTTCGTACATGCACACACACCTTCAGCTTCTCCTCCCAATAAACCATGACTTCTGAGACAACTGTGTAAAAAGGCTTATTTGCAACTCTACTTTGGAGTCATGTACCACCTCACTGTTTATGCTTTCAGTCTTTCTCTGACAGGTTAGTCTTCTTTCTCAAACTGCTGGAAAACAGGTCCTTAGTTACTTAACTATGCAGACTGGCTATAAAAGTCATGTATTACATGAAGAACACACAACTAAAACTTACTAATTGTTGAGCGAAAATGGAAAAAGTAGTTCACTGTTATCTTTGCATTCCCTTCTTACTTTGATCACTGCTTTTCTTGGATAGTATTTTCGCATGATCTAGCCCATAAAAGACTTCTTGTGTAAACTTTTCTTTTTAATTAAAAAGCTTTTGGGGAAATATAGCAAAATAAGAGTGGTTGTGGTTCTATGCTTAGAATCTGCAGCTGGAGACCTTGACAAAAAGTGCATTAAAAAGTCACAACTCCTAGACCTGTTATTGACCTTTTGCCTAAATCTGTCCATAGTGTTTTTCAAAAACAAACAAACAACAACAACAAAAAAAACCCCACAAAAACACTACAAAGGAAAAACCATGAAGGCCAGCCCAAATTCTGTCATCCCACTAGTCAATGAAGAGCAAGTTCCTGCTAGTAACCCCAGTGGAGTTACGTGGGAGGCAGGACTTGAGGCAATTCTGTGCCACGCTGTAGTGAGTATTAAAAACTCTGTGGTTATTCCAAGCAAGCTGGTATAGCCACATACCAAATGTGTGTTTTGCTGTCCTTGTGGCATGATGCAAAGCCATGAACTTAAGCGTCAGTACTGTAGCTGCATTAGCTCAGCTGTTACCACATTAGTGCAGCAAACTGGCTCAAGAGCAAGTTCAGGCTATTCTATGTTTAGATTCCTCAGACCTCCAAAGTAGTCTAACCAGAAAACCAGCCAAACTGTGACTTGAAACCTTCCTGAAGCTGTAGGTCAGTTCCCATTTCATCTGATTAAACTGATGTTCTTCTGTACCACAAGACTGCCTCTGTATTGATGTTTACTACTGTCTACGTGCAGTTTTGTTTAGTGGTTAGTCTGTCACCTTTGATCCAAGTCAGCTCCATGTCATCAAGAGTTTTGACGCAATTACAAAACTGCTCTTCTCTTTTGAAGAGTGATAATGGAGAATAGGCTTAAGGCTGTCTTGTGCCAATGTGTGCAGAGTTGTGACAAGCTAGGATAACTAGAACAAGAGGAAAGAAGGGGAAAAGTTCATCATAGATATGAATGTTGCATTGTCTCACTTGCGCTCAATTACTGCTCTTATTTCCAGAACACTTTATATAGTTTATGTGTTTATGCTAGCACACCTTCTTGTAGCATAACAATCTCCATTTCTGCCTGGGAATTACTGCAAGTTTGCAAATTAGGTTGTTGTTTCTCTGCCTCAAAGAGTTAATAAGTAATGAAGTGTGTAGAATATGGATACTTACAAAACTACAGTTAATTTGGGGGGCTAGAAATGAAGAATATGACCATCAGAATACTAGGCTCCGAAATAATTATGCAACAGACTTTCAGTTTGTAATGTATATATTCACAATCTTGAATATGCTTTTATACAAGCTATATGGCAACTACTGTCTTTTATAGTGGTTTTTCTTGTAAACCTAGATGTCACTTGTCTTGCTGCATTTGGTGTTAATACTGGTTTTTATTGTATGCCTGAGTCAAAGCTGCTGTTTTTCAGGTGATGAAGGTGGAGAATCTGAACTCCTTGGAGAAGGTCTACAACTTGAACCTTCTGTAGCCAAAGCTGAGAGGAGTCACTTGATAGTGTGGCAAGTAATGTGTGGCAGTGAGTGAGCCTGTAGGATGCAGCTGGAGACCTTAAAAAAGACAAAGAAAAAAAAAGGAAAAAAAAAAAAGCTTCTGCATGTTTTTTTTTATTTTGTGAAACCTGTTTCACTACATGATGTTGAAGCATTTCTTTGCTGTTTAACTTTATATTGCAAATCTGTCATACCTTTAACTATACAGGAATTAGCTTGTGCTGTTTTACTGCACCCGTGTTACATGGAACAGTATAATGAAATCAGATCTTTCTCAAAACTGGTGTGCACACCATAGTAAGCAACTGAGACATTAGTTTTACTGTACCACAGCAATCTAATGTAGTTCACTTCTTTGGTAGTCTCACTTGAGTTCAGCTTTATTACAACTGAGCTTCATTTCACTGTATAATGCATTGAGTAAAACAGCAAAGTTATTCCCAGAGTATTAAAAAATTGACAAATTATAAGATGGATTCTTAAGACTTATCCAAATACTCAGTGAGGGCTAAAGCAAACTGTAAATTTCAGCTTTTTGTTTTCAAACCTGGAAAATCTTGCTTACATGATGTATACGGTTTAATTTGTTATGTTCATCAGAATTTTGGGGGGGAGGAGGGGATTGTATAGGATTTAAGGTGACTATTTAAATAAAATTACATGTTTTCACTATTGAAACTTAAAGTTTGAGAACTGCTGCCCTCAATAATGAACAACTTTGAGCATAGTGTTTTCCCATTTTCCTGACATGGAACAACTCTGTTTCCAAAGGGTGTTCTTAGGATGATTTAAATTTTGAAAATAACTGTAAAATTCTTGAACAGGGGATATGTTTTGTTCTTTTCTTGTCTTAACTCCTTATGTCCTAAGCACTAGAATGATCTTCTCTGCCTAGCTGGTCAAACTCATGAGGCACTACATGTGTGAAGGTTAGAGACCTCGATTAGAGCATGAGAAAAGACTGAGAGTGTACAGGAAAAATGCATTCTGCCCAAGTGAGATTGTAAAGAAACTTTAGTGCCAGATAATTAGGTACAAAATGTTTTGTGGTTTTTTTTTTTTGTAGTTGCATACCCCAATTTAGTTTAAAAAAAAAAAAATAGCAACAATGTTAGCAGGTAACACTTAAGATTGAGTAAACTGATGAAAGTCAGGAGACTCTAATATTAGGCTGACATTCTGTCTACTCACCATCTATTTTTTTAACCATAAATGTGAGTTGAAGACTGTCTTCCTTTTACATTGAATTTCCTACATTAGTATCAGACCTAAGTTAAACACTTCATGATTTCTGTACTTCAGAATATTTTTAAACCCAGATTTGCTCTTTCATTTAGTCTCTGGAAAGTAAAAGTTTTGAGGGGTTTTAGTAAACATCCAGCATTTACCCCCAGAAGGCTGGGACTGTTCTGTTCAGATTAGCAGAGAAATTTAGTAACTCGATTATGTGAGAGAACTGAACAGTTTCAGAGGAGTAAATATAGAAACACTTTTTTAAAACTGCCTAAACATTTTTATGCAATAGGAGCAGTTCTGGTCTATCAGGCAAACATGTGTTTATATATTTTCTTAATTTTTTAAATGAACACATTTAGCTGAGGTCTATTGTGTAAATATATATTTAGGCAGCTTTTTCAAATGCATATCATAGCTGATAAACCAGAAAAACTCCATTCAGGTCTATTGGTTAGATTTATATGTATAAATACTTTTTAAGCGACATATTTTGTACGCAGCTGTTCCTCTCGTAAATATGTATTTAGGACATGAACTATGTAGTAAAAATCCTTATTAAAGATGTCTAATATCTTGGTAGTATTTTTCTCTTCAGAATGCCAAAAGTGATGAGAGCATGTTGTTCATAATTTGCTTTCCAAATTCATCTTTAATTAAAGTCACTGTTAAAGTACTTCGGCTTAAATATAAAGTCTGGGAGCTGTTTAAAAATTATACAAATATAGAAAGTAAACTGACTAAACACTTTTAGAAAGACCTACTTAAAACTTACGTTGACATGTATGCTGAACCTGAAGCACATCTGAATTAACTTAAGAAATTGGATGTCTAAGAAAAATGCTGTCTAAACTTTTACTGTTGTGCAGAATCTTCACTGTGAGTGGTGCAGTTTCATTGCTTCTCCTGCCATTTTCTTAAATTTTTTTTTCTCTTTGGAAAATACAGTCTCCAAAGCTTTTTCTCATTGCTTGATTGTCACATTCTCATGTTCTCAGAAAAAAAGCGCACAATTCTGTTCCTTCATTCTTGTATAGCATTTTATTTGTAACTAGTGATGAGCTGTTTTCTCTGAATGGCTTTACTGCTATCAAATAGAGCAGTTCAATCTGGCAAGTGTGTACCTGGTCTTTTGCCAAATGTATCTGGTCCACCGTGCCATTTTAGTCACCTCAGTGGGCCAACTCCTGCAATTTTTTCAGAGAATGATTGTTTCTGTCCAATAGTGGAAGGGTTTTAAAGAAAACAATAGGTTAACTACGTACCACTGTGGGTGTAGATAAAAGTGCACTTCTCTCTATTTCTCATTTAAAAACTTTATCCCCTGTCCTAAGGTACAGTAGATTAAATGGGTCCCCTGTTGTCATCACAGTGCACTGGGATTTATAAACTCTACTTAAGGTCACTTTTTGAATGGTGAATAAAGCATGCAAAACCCCAGGCATTGAGATGACAATATGTGCCTACAAATCTGTCTCAAGAATGTGTTTATGCATACACTCATGTGATTAAAGCATCATATTAATAGGAGCTAATCTCTGGATAGCTACAGCTTGTTAATAGTTTGGAAATGTTTCGAGCACAAAATATGCAGCACATTACTTGCCTGGGTAAGGGTGTTTGCATGGTAAAGGTGAAATGCTTTGTATAAGCTGCTGCATTGTCCATTTCTTGTAAAGGTCTTCCTGCGTTGGATCAGATAGAGCTGGCAGAGCGTAGACACTTTATCATAGGCTGCCTTAGTAACAAACAAATGTTAAATCTGTTTTATTATACTAACTGTTCTAAAGAACGTGTGTCTTTTAAAAAATGCTGTGTAACTGAATATTTATTTCCATGTGAGTATTATAAAAGTTACCAAAGGATTAAACCTGACTTAGCACTCTTGTAAGTGGCCCTGTTGAGACAGGGTCTTGTGAAGGCCCTGCTCTGTAAAACAAGACACGGTAAACTCAAATACAGTTCTTTAGGGAAATTAAATGTTTTTTCTAACAGGGTTATGCCATATTGTAACAACCTATGTTGCACCTCAAAGCATTTTTCTATACACTAAATGTCTCTCCCGCCCTCTAACAAGATTAAGTTTCCTTTATTAATTTTGTTGATGCACATTTCTCAATCTTTTAAACATATATTTTAAACATTTTATGGTCTGTAATTTTTGAAAGTTTTGTCTGTTGGACACTTTACGCTGAATTTTACTTGCCTCTGTAATCCGAGATGGATACTACAGCGTTAAACTTGCTGTCTGTTAAAACTTGAGGCTTCTTTTCTGTGAGCAGAAAAGCTCATATAGCAGTGTAGTTATTTCAGTATTTATTTCTATTATTGAATCCATGGGGTTCAGAATGTAACTTTGTACATGAAATATATATAAATATGTATATGAAACATGCATCGGATCGGTGTGTTCTTTGTAGTCTCACCTCTAAGTTCAAAGGTTTTTGATGCTACCAGAAGGCATAATAATTGGGTATTTTACACTAGCAGCCAAATATTGCCATCATAAATACAGGTAGTAATAGACTTGAGTCAGCCCACAACTAGTGTAATCCTGCTATCTCATATTGGGCCTAAGCAAAAACTCTGAAGAAAAACTTTGTTCTCTTTGGGCTCTTATGTGGCCCACAAACCCTCTGATCCACAGGATAAGAATCTAGAGATCTGCTGAACTGAAGCTCAGATGAAATAGGTGCTGGCACTGGAATTTATTTTTCAAGTTTTCTTAGCACCTTACCAAAGGTTCATCTAAGCTCAAACTGAAGTTGGTTACTTACCGCACAGCAAGGGAAATAGTGTATTTATAAGGCAGAAGGATGAGGACTTGGTGATGAGACTTGTTTCTACTGCAGGAGCAGAGCGCTCTGCTAGAGCCAGGTTTTAATATTTTTCCTGGCTCATTTGCCACTTTCTACGTGTTCGTCCCAGCAAATTATCTTGATTAGTATGTAGCAAGTGGCCATACCACTGAAAATAGTCGGTTAACTTTTGTTACGATGGATCGGGGCGGCCCCCTCCTCGTGCAATGAAAACATTCTGTGCCCTGGTGTGCTAGGGGCACGATGCCATCTGGTCCCTTCTCTTGCCTGTGCCAACGTGCAAGCACGTGCTCCTCTTGCTTCTCTCCAGCAGTACTGAAGGGCCTACATAAAGTTGTTGCTTTTGGATACCTCTAGGATGCAAACCCTTCATATTTGCACGTGCAAACATAGGAATCATCCATGGTTCAGAAAACACAGTGTCCTGTTACCAGTGTTGTACCAACTTGAAATTTTACCATCTTGGTGCTTAAAAAAAAAAAAAAAAACACCCCAAAAATCTTTATGCTTGTTTACTGGAGTTTTCTCACAAGATATTTTTCTTCTTCAGAACAGATGTACTGACAAATTTCCCTCTCCTCAACAGTGTTTATTCTCAGGATGTGTCCATTCACACACATGTCACATCATTGCACTGTGCTGAGACAGGGGGTGTGTGTATTAAATAGGAAGAAGCGTGATAAATCTTTACTCTGGAAATGTTTAAACTCTTCTGGCAGCCCTGACAGCACCTTAGGTCTGTAGGTAAGTAATTTAATTTTTCAGATCCTGTATTGAGAGAAGTGCTGATAGAATTGTGAACTAGGTTAAGGTGTTACAAATGGTATTTGGAGTCTGAAGTTACAAGCCATTATAAAATATCCAGGCCCTTCAGCGATGAAGATGGTGTTAACAGGAAAAGCACTCACGGCTTCTGTAGCAGATTTTTAAAAAGTTACCTCAGTTGTATCAGTCTCCTATAAAAAGAGGTATTCAAATCAGAATATGTAAAATGTTAATACAGGACGTGAAAATGTTTCAATATGAATACTTTTTATTGGAAAATACTTGTTTGCTGGAAACTAAATCTGGAACTTACTGCGAGATTTTGAGATAATTTCCCTTCTACAATGGAATAGCAAACCAAAATGAGGGATTCTTTTCGCCATCTCTTTTTCTCATCCTGTAATCTATTTGAAAGCTGTTTGAGCAATACAGCCTGTAAATGTTGTTTAAGATTATGATGATCTCTGCACAAGTGCCCCTTAATTCGACTGTAAGTGAAGCTTTGAGGGGGCCTTTTGGCCTTGGACCACACTCCAGATTCATGGCATGGCCTTCAGGACTTGCAATTTTGCGTGGTTATAGTTAACTTCCTAAAAAAAATATTTTGAGATGACAAAGCCAAGTATGAGAATTGTCTTCCTGCTTTTCAAAACACTCTGTAAAGTGATGGTGGGAACGGAGCTGATGAGAAGTGACGTGGATTGTCACTTGTTAGTATCTGCTTGTGCTTCTAGATAGGATGGAAACCCCCAGGACTGGGCGCAGGCTGTGTTGTGTTTAAACGCAAGATGGTGCTCTTACAATTCAAAGACAACTTGGAGACCTAAAGGGAAAACTCATTATGCTGGAGTATTCTCTTCTCCCTGCATTTCTCTCGGCATCCAAGTTTCAGGTTTCCTTTAACAGCTCTTCAGGGTGAAGCTGTTGTGTCAGCAGTCAAAGAAAGGAAAGGAGAATCCGAGCGTTTGATCATCCAAGGGTTCAGAAGATGGCTCTCCCTTGCCTTCACCTCTGCGGTGGTTAAGTCACATAGCGGGGACTAATCTGCCTCCGGTACAGCCCAAGCCAAGAGGCCGGGCTGGAGGTGGCTGCTCCAGAGCTGGGACCTCTTCAGCCCATTGCATCAAATGCTTAGAAAAAGGAAAGGCAAGGGCTTCCCTTCTTTAAAAACGATCATGCTGGGCAGCCCCTGGCAGTGGGAAGGAGCTGGGCAGGGTGCGTGCTTCCTGCAGCATGCACTGGGGCCAAGCAGCTGCTTTGCAGCATCCCCCCTGCCTGCCACTTCTCCAGCTTCAAGGAAGTCCTGCTCCGGTTTGCAGGTGGGACATTAACAACCCCCTGAATTCATGCCCTGCCTGGAGAGCAGCCATTTGAAAGCTGCACACCAGCAGCACGTCTGGCTGCAATGGCGAGGGGGCTGGTGCTTCTCGTATCTGGCCACGGACCTTCCCCTTCTCTGCCCCAGAGGCCCAGGGCTTTGGGACATGCAGGTGGCTTCTGCAGTGAAAGGGAGGGTTGCTGCCATCACCCACCGCTGCTGCCACCTCTGCACAAAATGTCACTGTGCTCAGGCGCTCCTGCTTTGTGGGCTGTCTCAGGTCTGGAGCTTAAACAAGGAAAAAAAGGAAAAAACAAACCAAAAAAACCCCATGTTGGAAACCTTCCCAGGCTCCACATCTGCTTTTCACTTCCACCTTTCAGCATGCGGGGCCGAGATGGGGAGCACGTCCGGACAGGCATAGTGGTGGTGGCAGTGCTTCCTATGGTGTTGTTGTTATGCTATATCACGGCCTGGTTTGTAGATGTGGTTCTCAGGGTCTCCCTTTAAAATAAAATTCAGCTGATGCTTGCTTTGAATTTAAGCAAAAAAAAAGCTGATAGGTGCTGCACTGGGTCAGACCACACGTCCTCGTGTCCTGTGTGACGGTGGCCAAGGGCAAATGCCTGGAGGACAGAGCAAGAACGGGTGGACCTGTGGGTCACCCCGCAGCCTGCTACGCCTTCGGGCTTGAAGCCTCAGCTTCTTCCTTGGGGAAACAACTGGGTTGATGTGAAATGGTGCAGCTGTCCGCAGCCCAGCAGGAATAAAAAGCAGGAAAACGGAGAGCTTGTTGGCTTGCAAAGGCAACTGGAATACCTCTGGATACTTCTCTAGGTGTGTTAAATACTGAAAATGAGATAAAGCTTTACATTTCTTCCACCTCTTATGTTTTTTGTGCCACTGCACAGGCGCTCCTGGCAGATGCTGTTGCAGGGGTGCGGGTGCCATGCGCAGCTCTGTCCCTGCTAGCTTGGGGCATTTGGTTTCTGCTCCCTGGGATGGCAGAGACACGTCTGCAGAGATGAGAAGTACGTGGATCAGGCATGAAGAGTTTCAGTCTTTCAGGCCAGGCCAGGCCTGGCAGCAGCTTGGGGTGGGTAATTGCACTGGGAAATGGTGTTAAAGGCTGATGGGGGAGGCTGAATCCAGAGAGAAAAGATGCTGAGGACTTTTTTGGCTGCTAATTAATGTATTCAATGAGAGAACAGCAGGATGTGTGCGTGGGCAGGGAAAATTGAATTCTTGTCAAAATCGCCCAAAAGGTAATGAAAATCCCTGAGATAAGAGAGAGGTGAATTGTGCGGCATCCACAAAACCATTGGAGTCCGGTTGACTCACTTGCAAATAAACACTGTGTGGGTGCTCGCTAGCAAAAAAAGCGCTTCTGCTTTTTGCAGATGTGCCTGTATCTCGTTCCTCCTGGGAAGGAAGGAAGGATGCTGCAGCCGGGGGTCCCTGTGCCCAGCCAGACCTCGGAGGTGCGGGTGGAGCAGGATCAGCCCCCAGCAGCAGCATTGCAGACTCAGAGCACCAGACGCAAGGTCCCCATCCTTGCCTTGCTGCAGGGGGCTGTGGTTTTCCATGTATGGGAAGAGAAATTCAGAAAGCACATCTTAAGAGGGGTAGGTGGCACCAGGACCGTCCCCGGCAATGTCCAGCTGACAGTACCATGGCTATAAATCACCGGGACAGAGTAAAGACTTCATGCAACAGGGGTAAGGAAACAGTTTTGCTGCATTTTGGGTGATGACGTGCTGCCAAACCGACCTGCCATCAGCGCGACGCAGCAAGTCAGATGACTGGCTTTTGCAAGCATTTTTAAGAGTCGTTTCTCAGCCAAATCTCTGAACTCTACAGGGTGCTTGGAAGGTCATTTCACCATAGCAACCTGCATCGGCAATAAAGCCCAAAATGTCAACTTTGGGCCAAAGCCATGGCTGAACTGCTGCGGTGAGCTGTGAGCGGAGAGGTGGGTGTATAGCTTGTGCGCGGGTGCAAGGCGAGGTGGAGCTTGTACCATGATCCCTGCAGGGCTGGTCCTCCCAGGAAGAGTTACAGCTCTTCAGAGCCTTCCAGTCTGGGCTCTGCTGTGGTCCTGATTTGCAAGAAGCTCAGGATTCTGGTGGTCAAAAGCTATTTGGCATTGGGAAGGCAAAATGGCTGCAACTGGCCTGTTCTCATGAAAAGGAGTAGTGGTAACTGCTGTGGGGCTTACCGGAGAGGCCGGGGCCACCGGAGCCCCTCTCACCTGACGGCAGTGGAGGGGGCAGGAGGAGGGGTTCATCACCACGCCGGCTCCCCGGAGGAGATCAGGGAAACCAGCCTCGCCCTGCATGTGCCCTCGCTAGTCCTTCAGCCTGGAAATCCTACAAATGGCTCAGACACACTGCAGGAGGAAGCATGGAGGAAACTTTCTGGAGGAATGAAGGACTTCAACAAAGCTCTGCCTGAGCTGGCAGCGGTGTTTCAGGCTGACAGCAGCACTTTGGTGTTGAAAGCATTCCCGTTTTGTGAGCTGGGTTTTGCAAGCACCATAAGGTGTGATCTTAAATGAAACAAAGGAAGGAGAAGTAAATCAGAGCGGGTCCTAAGGAGTGTTTTCAGCTTGTGGAGAAGGAAGGCCGGCAGCACTGGCTGGGCTTGCCCTGCTGATGAAGTGACAATTTGTTTCCATATTCCTCCCATGGTTAAAGCAGACTTTGCTGGGCTCCTTGTGCCTTGAGCAGCTGGATTGCGTGATCCCAAGCTAGACCACGCTTCTTACTGCTTGCTCAGTGTTGCTTTAGGCTGGTATCTACACACCATACAATATAGGTCTATTCTCAGGCTGATCCCCAAAAGAGAAAATTCCACAGCTGCTGCAGTTTCCTCTAATGTTTGTACAAATTTCATTTTTTAAGTATATCTCACACCCTGCGTGTGCTGAACTTGGGCACCTCTCGTCACTTCTCATCAAAAACTAAATAAATCACTGATGCTGCAAATCCTGCCTTCCCCTGCAGCCATGAATCACCCTGCACAATGGCAGCGACTTTCTCAAGGGTACTGAAGTTACCAAGCAATCTGGGATGAAGACATCCTGGCCTGCAGCTGGTTTAGATGTAGTTTGGGATTATTCAAACTTGGGCTGCTGTGGCCCAGAGGTGGGAGCTGCTGCGTGGAGGCAGCCGGGTCCTAGTGTGGGCACTGATGTTTGCCTGCATGCGTGCTGCCTGCGGACTTTCAGCAGTTGGGGCCAAACCAGCCTGGAGGGTTAATAAGCCTTGGGACTTGCACATTTTGGGGGGCATAGTAGAGTAGTCCTGAGAGGAGGGCGCTGATTTGTATCACGGGTACGGTCCAACTGGCTGCACGCTCTGGTGCCGTGGTATGGCTTGGAGCTCCCGGATGGGGCTGGGAAGGGCCAGTAGTAAATCTGGGCAAATTCCAGGCAGATGGAGCAACACCCCACCGGTTGAAGCCACCAGTGCTGGCTGTAATCAAGGGCTATTGCTTCTTAATGGAAGAACATGTCAGAGCTGAACAAGGAGCAAATCCGCAGGGAAGCTCTGTTGGCATCAGAGCAGCTTGTGATGGACAGATGCTCTGGGGTCACCCCACAACTCTGGCATCACAGCAGAAACACTGCAAAGCCCAGGGTCACCTCCTCTCCGGGACCAGCTCCTCCTGTCAGCAAAGAGGTGGATGCGACCCCCCCCGATGAATTCACCTCTTCAAAGATTTTGACTCACCGTCACCTAAAAGGATGGGTGAGGGCTAAGAAAGGAATAGCTCTCACCATTCATCTCTGCAAACTCCTTGTGTCCAAGGCAAACACTAAGGGCCAAGACTGGGGTGGGTTTTTTTCCACTCGGTGCAGCCACGCTCCTCATGAGAAGCTGAACATCGGCGCTGCCTGGCTCTCCTGTGCCTCGTAGCAGATGCCCACCTACCATCTAAGCCCCATCTCCAAACCCTCTGACTGCCCAACATCGCTGCGTCTTTAAGAAGTGCTACAAAATGAGCTTAGTGGGTCGCTGGAATAGGAGCCCCATCCAAGGCCAGTAGTACATAAAGTTACATAAGCTGGTAGGTCATAGCTCTAACTAAGCCTTTTATAGGCCATAAATCCACGTTTCCTGGATTTTATAGCTTCTGGTTAAAAATATAAAAAATACTATGTGCTTGGAATAAGCCAGTTGATCATCTCTTAACATAAATACTGTGCTGGGAAAAGCTCCTCATCCCGCGAGCAAGCAGGTGCGCTCTGCCGGCCCAGGGATGCTCCGAGAGGAAAGCTGGACGCAAGCAAAAAACGAGCCATTGCCACGTATACGCTGTAATCAAGGGACTTGGCCAGCACCACGTCACCATATGGTGACACGATGTTGTGCCCTCCCTTTAAATAGCGTCAGCATCCGGCGTCTTTATTTCTGCAGGTATTATGGCTGTGGAGGGTGCAAGAACCTATTGGCTTTTAATAGCTTGGAGTTATTTAAAGGCTTTATTTGCCCGACAGCACTGTGCTTTCTGGGATGCTTTAGGAAGTGTAGTAATTAAATGTTTTTATCAAACGTACCTGCTTGGGGAATGTTAAACATTTTCTATTGGTAACTGCAATTCAGGGACTGTCCCGGTCCATTCAGCGCTGTGACAAGCACCAGAGACAAGCAAAATGCTGAGAGCCGAGCTGGTGGCCTGAAGATGGGCACCCAGACTGTGCTGTGCATTGAGCCTCCCAGAGCAGGCTTCAAATTCAATACACCTATTAGGATGAGAGGAAACGGGCTAGGACGAGAGGAAATGGGCTTAAGCTGTACCAGGGGAGGTTTAGGTTGGAAATTAGGAAAAATTTCTTTATGGAAAGGGTGGTCAAGAATTGGAACAGGCTGCCCAGAGAGGTGGTGGAGTCACCATCCCTGGAAGCGTTCAAAAAACGGGTAGATGTGGCACTTCGGGACATGGTTTAGTCTACTCTACCCTTGATTGGCTTAGAGTAGACTTGGTAGTGTAGGTTAATGGTTGGACTGGATGATCTTAAAGGTCTTTTCCAACCTAAATGATTCTATGATTCTACCTGCTAGATGAGTGGCTCTGAAACCACAGTCTGGGTACGTTTGGTTTCTGTAGGGTGCTTGGGGTGTCAGGGACACTCCTCCCCAAAATGGCGCCTGGGCGCGACAGGCTCAATCCTGTAAACTTCTAAGCACGCACATAAAGTCGCAGCACATGACTTCAATGAGGCTATTCATGTCCCCATGGGAAGCGTCCACTTCGCTTCTTGTGGGATTAAGAACGCTGCAAGCCTTAAATCGAGGGCATGAGAAGGAAGGAGAGAAATAAGGTTTGCCCCAAAAATACGAGTTCCTTTATTACCACGGAGGAAGGACGAGGGCAGCAACGATGACTTTAGACTTCAGGAACTTTGGCAAATGGGGGAAAACGTCGTCTTTCTTCCTCCTCAATAAAATGACTTACGCACAAGCCGGTGCTTTCTCGTTTCCCAGCAGATGGACATTAGCTTTGCTCTTTCTCACTGCACGGGAGCATCCTGGGCTGAGGCACTGCCCTGTCCTGGTGCGAGGGGGCACTACCCGGCACCACGCACCTCTTGCCAAATGCCGAGGCGGTCCACAAGGTTTCTAACCCATTCTTCTCCCATCTCTGCTTCCACTTTGTTACAATCCTCATTTGCCATCCTCTCCGCTCGACTGGCATCTGCACAAACCATGAGGCATCTGCTGCTTCATGTTAGCCTGTTCCACGGTCTGATCAATCCCTCTAACATTTGGCTCATTTTCATTTCCTCTCTTCCTCACTTTGTTCATGAAGTTCTTGTACTTCCCCAGGCCGGTGCTGTATCCTGCGCTGCCCCATAGCTCCTGCAATGAAGCCCAGTTACAGAACTCCATGCTCAAATGTCCGGCTCAAGAACAGAGCCTTTAAATGGATCACTCAGCATGAACATGTATGTTCTATAGCTAAGGCTCTCTGCCCTAAAGAAGACGATGAATAACTGTGTTGACACAATCACTTTAATCTGGAAGCTGCAAATGGTTCACCTCCTCCCCAACCCCATTCCTGCTGAGGATGAGCACGAAGCAAATGAGTGTTTCTCAGCTTGTTGGTTCCTTTCTTCCTCTGGTTGGTGTCCCCAGAAATCTGGTCCTGGCTTGCTCTCCCTGGGTAGCACAGCTGGGCTTTACCTGGGTCACTTCACCACAGCACCAGAGGACAGCAGCAGTGGCTGGCTGAAGGGCCTCCGCATCTTTGCTGCAGGAGAATTAAGCTGGAAGAGGGACCTACAGAGGCTCTGGAGGGATCCATCTTATGCCTGAGGCAGTTCACCTTTTTTCACCACTGACTTGGGAGTAGATTTAAACGTCATGGATAAGGCATCACTTCATCCGGGACTCTTCAGGAGGTCATGCAAAGCAAGTCAGGACAGCCTTACTCTTTTCATAATCAGTGTACGTAGAAAACAGTTTTATTCCCTTATTTGCAGTAACTTCTGGAGACTATTACCATATCTCCCTTGGTCTTCCACAGCCTCCAAATGTCTTTCTCTCTCCTCACAGCCCATGTTTTCTGATCATTTCCCTCTCTCTCTGGACTTTGCCTCCTCGGTTGTTCAGCCTGAGCAGAGCACACCTTACGCATGACAGTACCCACAAGGTTTCCTAAACTGTGCAGCACAGTGGACCCTGCTGAGCCCAAGGTCCTCCCTTGCTCCCTGGTCTTTTTCTGAGGATCTCCTGCCTACCTCACTGGTTCTTGGCTGTTATTTTTGCTGAGAGGTTTTGTTCTGCATTTGTGCTAACTTTCAGCTCATGCTGCACTTTGACTCATTTCAATATTGTTACTATCTCAAACCTACTCCTTGTCACATATTTGGGGAGTAGGCAGGAGACATCCAAGAATCTGAAGCCAGAAGTAGGGAGAATAAGAGAAAATAAAATTATGACTTTCAAGCTCTTCTGACTCAAAGCAGTCTAGCTCTGCAGCCACAGCAGGTCTCCAGGGCACGCAGCGGGACGCGCCCTTGGCAGGATGTGCCCTTAGCTGGGGCCATGCAGCGGACATCGGTCTCCTCTTCCCGGTCCCAGCGCTGTGCTCGTGCTGGTCGGGACTGCACTGGCTGTGCCATGAAATCCAAAGTTCTCCTAAATCTCAGCCCCAGATGGCTGCGATGCCCTTTAGTCTCCTCACAGGTCCTATATACACTGTGCAGAAGAAGCACTGGGACCTGGGGGCAGGGAGAAGGAGTCATGAGAGCAAGATGCATACTTACTGATAGAAAGTGTTGAGTTGTTCACACCCAGGATAAATCTGTTGCGTATCCATCCCCCTGCACCCTGCGTAGCTACAGCTGCTTGAGCCCAGCTGTCCACCCTCTTCCCTTTGGGTGCACGGCTCGCCCCTGCGGCCAGCCCTTCTCTCAAGGCATCGGGCTACGTCTGGTCTCCACCATGTAACGTTACCCCGAGGAACGTATGGGATACGTGCATCTGCTGGGGCAGGCATGAACCCCCGGGGCCAGCCACACGAGAGGTAAGAGAGGCTCCGCGCAGGATTTTAAAGCAGGCGTGTCGGGTGGGATGCAAGCTGGGGAACTGGCATCTGACTGGGTACCCAAGTGAGCTGAAACGTGCTTTTGCAAAGCCGTCAGTGCTCGCCTCTCCTGCTGACCTCAGTGGTCACGGGTAGTTTTGGTACGGCTGGATCCCAGGCTGTGTCCATGCAGCTCAGCTTCGGCCGTGCCGTGCAGGGGCTGTTCCCAGCACACGGCTTACATCAGACTTCTGCACGTATAATAGGGAACACCAAACCCCACCGCGTTCTTTATGGTTTGTAGCTGTTTTAACTTCGCTTAGGATCATGATCGATTAAGTCATGTATTTGTTTTTAAAATCCTTACCTATTTCATTCTGGTTTTAACTACCACCCGTTCTTAGAGCTGAGCTGGTTTTAAATATCCTTCTCCCAGTCTGAGCTTTCCCAGTCCCAGAAAAGAAAATGGATTAGCTGAGGGCTGTTGTTGTGGTGTTGAATTTCTCCTTCTCTATCACAATGTCGTAATGTTTGAGTCAAATGTTTCCAGGGAATAGCAGCTCAGTTAAATAATTCTGTTCCAGAGGAATTAAAGAAACTTTCCACTTGAACTCATGCACAATATTGTGTATTTGCAGAAACTAAATATCACGCATAAATTGACTTGAGAGGTGCCTTTTAACTGACCGTGATATTTTGATCTGCCAGATCCACCCCTGTGATTATTACAACATGTCACCGGGTACAGGCGGTTGTCTGAACCCTGGACCCGCAGGGCTTTGGGGTGAGCACAGCAGCGGGGCCGAGAGCCGAGCCCTCCCTCTGCGGCAGCATTATCACACTCACTTCTCACAAGCTCCTCCTGCACGTCCTTCGGCACAGCTTGGGTGTAAAAACCCTTTTCCCCTGGTGAAATGGGGCACCCCAAGGAATGGGCAGTCCCTCCCGGAGCGGGGGGATGCTGCCGTGCTGTACAAAACGTGAGTGTGTTGGGAGGGCTGGAGCTCGAGGCCGGGCATGGCCCGAGGGGCTCCGTTCAGCAGGGACAGGACACATCCAAGCCTCTTGCCTTGATTGTTTCAATCACTTGAGCACCAAGTAGGGTTTGGGCAAAAGCCTGGATTGCAACCACACCAAACACCCAGCGCTGGTCCCAGCAAGAGGCAGATGGCTGCATGGGAGTGCTCGGAAATCTCCATGGAAGGAGCTGCTGCCTGACACGAGGCAGTCAAGAAAGCACCGATCACATTGTCTCCAGACTTGAAGGTGACCCAGACCTGTGGTTTCTCCTTTCCAAACCACCTTGAGGGAAATGCCGGTGCAGCTGCACCTCATGGAGGCTCCCTGCGAGCAGCTCCTGCAGCTCATCCACGCACCCATCTCCCAGCAGCCCTGAGAGCTATCAGGAATACAGCAGCGGGCTTGTGCCTGGAAGGGTGACGGTGCCCCCGGGCTGCCGCCCGCCCACTCCTCCCTGGCCTTTACTCACCCTGCAAGAGGGGTGGCTCATTCCCTGGAAAACCCCTCATCTCCATGGCGGGGGGTGAAAGGAGCGTGGTGGTCCCTGACACGGGGTGGAGGGGGGTAACGCCCCCCCAGTGCCTGGCATCAGCCGGCCAGGGGAGCATCCACACCTCTTCTATTTTCAGTGGTGGCAGGCTGGGAGCCCAGGACGCGCTGTCTCGGCTGTTAAACCCGTGTGAGCTTCCTATTGCTGGAGAGGCACTTGCTTGATGCCCAAAGATGCTCGAGTGGTTAATTATGACCTCTAGCTCTGATGGATCATATCACCACTATTTTTAGCTCTCTCACTTGTGGTGCGAGCCCTGTATCTATCTCTTTTCGGCCTTTTATTTTCAGTTTCTTATTGCCATTTCCTAAACTTGTCTCAGGCACCAGGTGGGCAGCAGCTGGGGAAGTATTTTTGTCTCCGTGCGGCACAATGAGACGGCTCCGAGGGCGTGGGGGGACGGGTACCGCTCCGCTCGGCCAGCAGCTGAAACCCAGCCAGGGTTGCAGGCAGCGTGCGGCAGCTGAGCCCAAAATCAGAGCCCCATCACAGGGCAGTGCCCATGCCCCTCCGGCTGCCCTGGCATGGCTTTGCCGCAGCCGCTGTGGGGATGGGCACAGCCACTCCTGCTGGAAACAGAGACCATGGTGGGTCCGTCTCGGCTCTTTCCAAAAGCAGCTGAGGATACAGAAGTGGGGTGTTGTGGTTTTTTGGGGGTGTTGGTTTAGGTCTTGCACAGCTGAGGTGTGAGCTTGGCAAACACCAGGGTGGTCTCAGCAGGGGAAGGTGCATCGCTGCTGCTTCGAATGCAACACCGGCGTGGTCTTCCCAGCGTGAACACGGCGGGATTGTGCGGAGATGAGGGAGCGGGAGGGTGACAAGGGCACAAGTCAGAGAAGAGCTCCAAGTCCCTCCCCTGTCCCGCCCCGCTCCGGCCGGGGAGACAGGTGCTGCGTCACCCCTCCCTTGGCACCAGGGCCTCTGGCAGGGACCCAGCAGCCAGACGGGACGGGAGGAGGAAACCTGGCCCTGGGGCAAGAGCAGGGCTGGGGAAGGAATACCCCATCACTGCTGGCTGCTGACGGGGGGCGGTACGGAAATAGCCGATGCCCAGTTCCCTAGACAGTGGGCACACAGCATGGACATAGATAGGAAAATCCTGCCCTGAAGCGAGCATCCCTCTGCGCTAGCAGCAGGGCGACCCGGGCAGCGTCCGGCTCCCTCCTGGCGGTGCCACTTCTCCCCTCCGCTCCCCACCATCTCCAGGCTTCCCAGCATCGCTCCATCCCCTCTGCACAATCCCTTCCCTCTCTGCAGGCCAGGAGTTCATCTGAAGGCCATCAGAGGGATTTAAAGCTTTGGCAAAGGAATGAAAGGTTTTTGCAGAGAGCTGAACCAGCCCTTCTGCTCCATGCAAACTGCTGGTCTGTAAATATCTGGCCCTGACTGGCAGGCTCGAGTCTCCTGTAACATTTTACAGAATAAGGGGGCATTTCTTGTAAAACAGCAATATAGAAATGCCATTTTCACAGGTTATTGGTGGATGTTGCAGGCACACAGCTAATCCTGGTTTAGCGCATGCAGCTCCTGTGACTGCATTGCCCAAGTACAGTTGTAACTACTGCCCATCCACCATCCAGTTACCCAGCACACATCCAGAAGTAACTACATGAATTAACTATGCAGATTCAGTGTACAGACACATAACCACACTCGTTTGACCGTAATAAATCAAGCATGCAGCCCTGAAGCAAAACAAAGGGAAGTCACAGCTTAAGAGTGTATATAGGCAATCAGGAATTGTACAGGTGATGAGTGCCAGAAATCAAGTCCTCTCCAAATCCATGACAGCCCTCCAAAAGCCTTTGCAGGATGCGTTCCTGGAGAGGATGCTTCCCTGTGTCGGAAAGCGAAGCCCGTCTGCTCTGCGGCAAGGCAGGGGCTGCCCGCAGCCCCCACTGCAGTCGGTGCCGTTCAGCCACAGGCAGTGATTTTCCCTCTGCTAATTAAGGTGTGGGAAATACGTTCAAGGTGGTGCAAGACATCTGTTTACCTCGAAATGACTTTTCCAAACTTAATTATATTTCTCCTCCTGCAACATATGCTCAGGCGAAGATGAGGACGGGACCAATGATAGATGAAACAAGCAGATGCAACAACAACAGGGGTGGGTTGGGGCAGGGGGGAAGCAGGATCTCAAATCTTGCTGGTATCTGTGGAGTGGATAACTGACAGGAACATTTTAGGGCTATGAATACAAGCTGACGTATGCATGTATGTGCAAACAGCAATCCTGCTTGGACAGGACATGCCGATCACCTTCAGGAGAGGGAATTTTAGGCAGTCTTTTCCAAATGAAATCCTTTCATGTCAGCTTCTAGCATTTGTTGTTGCCACCCTTTTTTCTTTTTTATTGTCCCTGCTTTTTATGGCTTTTTGTATCAACCTTGGTGCTAAGATTGGGTTTATTTAGTGCACTTTTTATGATCTAGCTCCCCTGCTGCTGGCTGCTGGCTGCTGTCGCAGCCACTCCAGGCAGGGGGGAGACCAAGCCCAGGGTTTCTTTGTGAGATGTTACCAGCTGGATGCTTCCATCAGTCTTCATGGACAGAGGCTCAAGTGTTGGTAGCAAATAGGGGATGGCTGCCACCCCGGTATGAATATCAGAAAGGACCACGAGAGTGTCCTTGATTGACAGGCAGATCACAGCAGATGTAATACCATGGTATTTCTGCTAATTTGTTGGAAAGCGCAGGCTGGTGATGTATAGCACTTACACACACATCTCTGCCTGCGGATAGCGGGTGGAAGTGGAGGGCTCTGAGCACACAGAGTCCCTGTGTGAGAGATTTACATCAAACCAGATGGTGTGGGAGGGCCAGATGCCCAGCCAAGTGATGGGGCCAAAACTTAAACCCTCTGAAAGCTTCTTTTTCTCTACTAGCCCTTATGTGAACAGGGCGATTAATCTTTGGACTGCTAAGTATGATTAAATGCATGCATTGTGTCTTCCCACCCATTAATTTAGGTGGCAATGGCAAGGTCATTTGTATTCAGTTAGTACAAGGAGGTTCACCAGACCCCCTGGGCAAGGCATTCTCTGAGGACTGCCAAAAGAATGTCCCTGTATCTCTGAATACACAAACTGGGTAAGAAGAAAACCAGGTTCAAACAGGCAGGTGAGATAACCTGGAGCTGCGCTGCAGAGAGCATTGACTCAATGTTGCTCTTCTAGATTGGAAACACAACTTCAACTTTTGCTCGTGGGCTGAAAAAAAAAAAATTAGGATGTGAAAAACACTCAGTAAGAGTTATGTTCACGATGGACATCACCTGAGCTGTGGCTGGAAGCAGCAGCAAGTTTCTCCTGGCTTGGTCCCTCCTCCTCTCACCCCACAGACTTTTTCCATTGCATAAAACATTCATAAAACCTTCCAGACTTGGGCTGGTCTCCAACATATTGAGATAGACACAAAGCCCACCTGACCCCACGCTACTGAAGCGGGTGTGAAATAAAGCAAGTTGGCTATTTTTGATCAATGAGTAAAATCAAAATGCACATGTCCAGAAAGGAGCAGGTACTGCTGCATGACCCTGCTGGCCAGGACAGAGAGGGTGACCGAGGGGATTCGCTGTAGCACCCATCTCCAGAAAAACAGCAACCAAGCTCTCTAATAGCTAGCAGAGTAGTGTGTACATGGGGGCCCTCATGCTTCTCTAGGCACAGGGCATTTGGATAAGGATATTGTTTTTATTGCTTTTTTCACATCTTACCTCTTTTATTTTAGGATATGGCTAAACCAGACCACAGAGTAAAATTCCCAGGTACTGACGAAGAGGGATTAGAGCCCAGACTCACTAATCCTGCAGCCTTATGAGCCTAATTATCATCCTCGTCCTAAGAAAGGGAGCAGCAAGTTTGGAAACTGAAGATGATGTTTTGGCAAAGGCAGCTAAAACCATTACCAGCAGGAACTGGCTTGCTTATATTTTGGTTTTTACGTGGGTTACGAAGGATCTGTCCCATAAGGATCCTCGATGCTATAAGCTCCAGCAGCTACCAGGTATTTAGCTGAGAGGTAGTTTGGCAGACAGAGGTTCAGCAGAGCATTCAGGCGCGTGCCCATTGGAATGGCATCCAAAAACACGGCTCAGAAACTTGCTTTCATTTGGGAAACACCCCAGCTCAGTAGGCACATTTCACTAGAAAAGAGAATTTAAGTGCTGAAGAGTAGGACGGAGTTTTCTGCAATGTAATTTTATCTGTGCTAAGGCTTGCAGTCATTTTTTTTTCTAAATTTGCCTCCTGACATTGTGTGACCAAAAGAAAGTCTGTTTTTTTTTCTTTTATAGATTCTTACCATTCCTGTAATGAAAACAGTCCTCAAACGTTAACATTAAAAGGTCAGTGGCAGGGAACAGGTTGCACTTCAGTAGCCTTCAGGCTTCAGAAAATACTGGGGATTTCTAACTCTCAACATCTGAACGGTCAGGACAGGGTCGACGGAGAAAAGAAGCCCAGTTGCCCTTTTCCTTCAGCTGCAAAGGCCAGCTCGTATTTGTATCTGCGCAGTGAAATGAGGGATCAGGGAGAGAATTTGGTTTGCGATGGAGGTCGGCTGCTATGTCACTGGAGTAGCATCCAGCCGATGCGCCAGGTAATCTTCTCCCCTGCAAAGCGCCTTTCCCTGCCCTTTTACAGACAGCAGCAGCGATGCCTGCCGGGGCTTGCCGGTGGGTCAGCTGTGGTTCCTTGGATCAAATAGCACCATACACGCCGGCCGCATTTCTCTTGCCTCTCTCCTGTGCCCCGAGCAGCTGTGCTGTATGTCACCTAAACCAGTGACCAAAGCCCTTTGGGCTGGATTACGGCCCAGGAAACACTTGCAGCTTTCAGAAAAGCCTGGGATGGGTGCTAGCTGCCCCTCCAGGATGGCAGCTACCCAGCAAGCCCAGGGTACAAATCCTGGGGGTGCAGCTCAGTGCTCGAAATACCACCGCCCAGGTGCAGTTTTCTTGACCACAGCAGACCGCAGCAGGTCTTACTTCACGTATTTACTTACTGTTAGTAGCAGCAATCCATTTTTGCCCAAACGCTTCTGTTGTACTGCTTCAAAATTAACTTTGCAGCTCAGACCATGGGCTTTTGTGAAGATAATCTGGAAGCCGACCAGTCCCTGGCCGCTGACACTGGGAAGAGTTTGGATCTGGGTTTACTCGGCTTTGCTCACCTCTCTTTATCATCAGTCAACCCAAAACCTTAGATCCAGCTCCCCATGAATGGTGGTAAACTTTGGATCTGAGCTCCTGTAATAAGCAGTTGTTTGCCCTGGCTGGTGGCTTAAGACTCTGGAGAAAAAGATATTTCTAGGTATTATTTCTAAATGGAGAATGACAGTTGAAAGAAGAACCTTGTCCAGCCAAATCATGTGTCCAACTCTTTGGCTTTCCAGGGGAAATGAGTAACTAGAAGGAGACAATGAATGAGATAAATAACATTTAACTGGTATTGTAATGAACCTCGAGCAGTCTGCCTCTGTGGATAACCTGCAAATTATCTCCAGTGCCGTTCCGTGAGTTTTTAGAAGAGGCTGCAAGTTATTCACCAAATCCCCTGAAACACAATTGGAATTGAGCAACAAATTCCCAGTGGTCTCATTTGAAAATCCCAGCCATATCCCTACAGGGAGGTAGAGCTCCAGGTTAAATACATCATAAAAAGGTTTGGATTTCTTTGTGTGGGATGGCAGCTTAGAGAGGGAGGATGATTATGTTGTGCGTCATTAACAGACCATTGAGCCCATGAAACCATGAGGTTTTGTTACCGGTTCCTGGATAGCTGGGAGGTTAATTTGGCCACAAAAGCAGAGGCGGATTTTGAAACGAGCTCAGTGCTGCCTGACTGCTGCTACGAGTACTATCAACAGCAGGCTGAGATGGGTGGAAAAAAGGAGGTAATGTAAGACCTGGCAAAGGCTCCTCGTGGTCCTTGGGAGGCAAACCGGGGATGCACAAGCCACAGGGACCCAGGTGTGTGCCCAAAGCCCCAAACCAGCTTTGAACCCGCCGTTTCAGCCAGCAGCCATGGTGCAGCTGGGCGGGTTAGCCAGCCCCCAGGTCCCCAGCACTTGGGCAGGTTTTGGAGCCTGCGCTGAGCTCTGCCTTGCTGTGACCTGCCGGCAGCACCAGCCTCGCCGTCAGAGCCCTCTGGGGAACAGGGTTCTGCCTGCATTGCAAAAGACTCAGCCTTGTTCCTGGGGTTGAAACAGAAACCACACTGAAGAGCTAACAGCTCTTCCAAAACTACTTTCAAGTTAGCTGTTGGGGAATTTGGCTGAGGTAAAGCTTATGAAGAAATTCTCCTCATCTTGGTCTCTGTGCAACCTTCTGGCTG